>NC_044323.1:67889232-68197483 GCF_007399415.2 Gopherus evgoodei
GCTTCCCCCATGTGGCTGATATGCTTGTCGGTCAGTGTGGAACAGCAAGGCCATGTTCCCTCCTCCATCCATCTCTCTAGGGCACACTAGACTTCAATTCTGCATCAAGAAAACTTGGCTTCTAAAGTTCACTGGGGACTGAAGTTGAAGCTAATTTAAAAGGTTGAGCAGGTTAGGATGAGTAGGAAATATTCAGAAAACAAATCTTTTTATTTATTTATGTATTTGTTTATTTTATGGCATTGTAGGTAACTGCATTCATTGTGCTGTTCTTTTCGGCATTGATTCTCCAATCGTATCTGTGTGGATGAATCACTGAGTCTGCTTGGAGTATCATTGAAATCAGTGGGGCCCACGAAGGGGTTTGCCAGTACAGAACAGCTGCAGGGGAAGAGGGAAGGAGATCTGGACTGCCGGCCAAACTTTCCAAAAGTGTTCGCTGATTGTGAGGAGCTTCAATTTTTGACACCCATCTTGATACCTAGAGCCTAATTTTTCAGGGGTACAAGCTGTGAGTGCCTAGTACCTGTGAAAATCAGGCTCTAGGTGTCGAGTTGGGCACTCAAAGACAGTAGACTCTTTGGGGAATTTTAGCTTTACTATTTATTTTGATAGGCACCAGTTTTGTGATAGATCCCCCTTCTTTTCAGGCTGAGATGCAGTTTTCAGTGTGCCGCGGGGTACAGTATTTGTGCTGCAATTATCGGGGACCTTGGTGAAGAATTTAGGTTCAGTATGTCATACAGTTTCCTTGGCTCGTGGTTTGTGGTAAGAGACTCTATTCACTTTCCTTCTGTCTGTTGGGGGATGTTGGAGATAGGAGTAATTAGCAGTCAGAGTGAAGATGTGGGCTCCGTCCTGCTGGAAGGGGACAGGAGGAAGCAATGAATGGGAAATGGTTGGCACTAGGAGTCAGTAGAGTTATGATCCCCTTTGAGGAGGGGATTAGAATGGATGACCTCCTGAGGTTTCTTCCAACCCATATCTGTTATAATTTTATGACTGTCTACACTAGCAGTGAATATGACCTGCTTGGCCTCTGCTTGTTTTTTTGAAGCAGTATTGTAGCTTTTTTTCCTCATTCTTCCTCTGTCATTCCCTTCAGAAGACACTTGGAAAGCAGGAGATGGAACACTCTTCTGAACTGGCTAGAATTCTAACAGTCAGCTTGTTCCAGCCAGTCTGGTTCAGTCAGAACTTAGACCATAAATTAACAGTGACATTGTCAAGAAACTTCTCACACTTACTGTAAATAGCTCAGAAGGATTGATAGGGACTTTTGCTGCCTCCATGGATCATGTAATTTCTATAAGCTTCTCTCACCAGTGATGATTCTTAACAGAAGTCCATAAGTAATACATTGAAATTTTTTATAATGTAATCACATCAGCAGTGAACATATCCAAGATGGCACAGGCAATCAAGTCAAAGTACTACTTTATTCTGCCTTCTGCAGTTAGCGTTGGCCTAGGGACTATCATCTAATGTCAGTCCCTTCAAAAGATTTTGAAAGTATAAACTTTATTTATAGGACACAGTATGTGAAAAAGGTTGGCTTTATTCATAGTATCAGAAGAACCATAATTTCCATTTGTAATTTGAAAAACACTTCAAATTTATTTTTAAAATTTTAGTCAGAATTAAATGCCAACCATCTGAAACATCATTCCATTTTAGAAAGTACATTTTTTTCAAAGCTAGGGCTGGTCAACAATCAAGATTCTGTGTTTTGGAAAAGAAAAAAATGTTTTTTTTTAATTCAAAATGTTTACAATTTTTTTAAAAAATGTTCCAAATAACATGACAATTTCAGTTTTGCTCAAAACTGAAAATTTTCATTTGGTTTATTTTTACTTTAAGGTTTTTTTTTTTTGTTTTTTTTAAAGAAAACACACCAAAATTATCCACTTTCTCTTACGTTCCTACTTGTACTACCGTCCCCTCATGTGCTACACAAAGCGGGATTGGGGCCTAGCCGGTAAAGTGCTGAGAGCCTTCAACTCCAGTGAGAACTGAGGCCAGTCAGCAGCTTTAAAGATTGGGTCTTAAACCAAGAACTGTTGTCTTGTACCTCGCAGTCAAATGAGACAAAATGAAGAACTTTAAAAAAACCTGGCAATAATGAAGCCAATGCCAAAACTTCCATGGACTTTAGTGGGGCCAGGATTTCACCTAATATTGTTAAACATTTATACTAATGGAGAATAATGGAATAAAAGGAATGGAAAGTGTATTGAAGGAACCTACCTGGAGAGTTGGGAAGGAGGTTTGGAATGTCTGATTATGAGGATGGGAGGTTTGGGAGCCTATTGAGGGAACCTCAGAAGTTGCCCAGAACTATTCACTGTAACAGAACTGGAACAGACTCTTGGTAGCATCAAGTGTGGAATAGCTGTGGGCTATGACAACATATCTCCAGAATTCCTGAAAAACCTTGGCTCCCGTGCTCAGCTTTGGCTTTTGAAATTCTTCATAAGTGAAGGTAGGCTACCGAAGATATGGCGCACTGCAAACGTCATTGGCCTCTTAAAGCCTGGAAAGGACCCAAGTCAAGCATCAAGCTCTTGTCCCATATCATTATTGTCAGTGTGCTTCAAAGCTCTGGAGCGCTTGGTCCTACAGTGCATATTACCCGACATGGAGAGAATTTTGAGCCCTTACCAAGCCGGCTTTCACAGAGGCCGTAGCACATGCCACCAAGTACTCGTGCTGACTGCATTTGTTGAAAATGGCTTCCAGAGAAACTTGAAAACAGGCGCTGTTTTCATTTATCTAATGGTGGCATACAATACGGTACGGCACACTGGCCTGCTTATGAAGGTATCCCAGGTCTTGCTACCTTGGGTCACAGGTGTTGTTGAACTGTTCCTCCGTGATAGGCAGTTCAGAGTCTATATGGGGGAGAAGATGAGTGCTTGGAAACAACAGAGAAATGAGTTACCCCAGGGCTCTGTGCTTTTTCCAACGCTGTTCAACCTTTACATCAATGACCTGCCAACAATGAAGTCATGAAAGTTCATTTACGCAGACGATATCTGTTGTGGTACCAAGGCCTGGACGTTTCATGAGCTTGATGCTACCTTAAACCAGGACATGATAAAGTTGCTGACTCCTGTAGGACTTGGTGCCTCCAGCCAAGGGTCATAAAAACAGTCTCCAGTTTGTTCCATCTTCATCATGCCAGCGCAACCTGAGAACTGAATGTTTATCTGTATGGTCAGAAGGTGAAGCATGAAGTAGAATCATAGAATATCAGGGTTGGAAGGGACCTCAGGAGGTCATCTAGTCCAACCCCCTGCTTAAAGCAGGACCAATTCCCGACTAAATTGTCCCAGCCAGGGCTTTGTTAAGCGTGACCTTAAAAACCTCTAAGAAAGCAGATTCTACCTCCCTAGGTAACCCATTCCAGTGCTTCACCAGCCTCCTAGTGAAAAAGTTTGCCCTGATGTCCAACCTAACCTTCCTCCACTGCAACTTGAGGCCATTACTCCTTGTTCTGTCATCAGGTACCACTGAGAACAGTCTAAATCTATCCTCTTTGGAACCTCCTTTCAGGTAGTTGACAGCAGCTGTCAAATCTCCCCTCATTCTTCTCTTCTGCAGACTAAACAGGAACTGGTTTATCTAGATGTGACCTTGGACCGCATACTGAGTTACCATGTCCATCTGAAGAAGACAGCAGCTAAAGTTAAGACACGCAACAATCTTCTTAGGAAACTGACAGGTTCATCATGGGTGCTTGTGCTCCAACTTTGTGGACATCAGTTCTTGCCACCTAGTATTCAGTGGCAGAGTCCTGCACACCAGTATGGAGTTGATCGTCACACACCAAACTGGTGGATACGCAGTTACATTTGTATAATCTCCGGCACCCTACATCCAATTCCATTCCCATGGCTTCCAGTTCTGAGCAATATTGTTCCTCCTCATATCAGATGAGAGGTTGCCACTGGCAGATTACTGGAGAAAGTACATGCCAACTCAAGCCTGCTGAGGCACAATGACCTTTTTAAACCATCAGATGAATGTTTGTTGTCATGTTGCCCATTATGGTCTCATCTGCCATGCCAGGATGCTAGGGCAGAAACACTCTGATGAGAGGAATGGAATCTGTTATAATCCCAACCAGTCCCTCGTCACTGGCCCCACGATCTGCCTACCTGGTTTTGACCTGTCCCATCGCCAATGGTCCCTGGTGAACAGGTTTCAGAGCGGGCAAGGTCTCTGTGCAGCCAACCAGTATTACTGGGGCTTTCGTGACAGCCCTTTGTGCAGCTGTGGTGCAACACAGATGATGATGCATGTGGTCAATGAATACCTGCTGACTCGGTTCAGCAGTGACCTAGAAGAACTGCATCATGCCACTGAAGATTCCATCGCTTGGCTAGACGACTATGCACAGGCTAAATAAATTGAGGGAACCTGATAGTGGTGAGGGAGAGAATCTGATTGGAATCTTTTGGGGATAGAGTTTGAGGCTCTATCTGGGAGCCTGAAAGAAGGCTGGGAAAATTAAACAGCAGCAAAAAGTGGAAACAACGTCTTTCACCGTTGCACAAACTCAGCAATCAAGAGTTTTCAAAACTTAATTTTCAGTTCATTAAATGAGATCCTGGATTCCATGTGGGCTGTTTCAATTAGGCCTGTACAAATAGACAAAATTAATGGGTCAAATAAGTAATTAATGATGTTAATATATCAATCAGATTTCTAATGTGTATCTAATCTAAGTTAGGGGAAAATAATCTAATAATTAATTGGAAAGCTGCTATGAAGCTTCAGTCGATTTGGATCTGAAAAAAAGTTTAAAAAACCCCAGAGAATAATTTCCAAGATTTAGAAAACAATATCACTTTTAGCAATCCAATGGGAAGATGAACGTTAAATAGAAATGTGAATGAAATGCCATTTTTTATCCCTGTCAGGGGATTGGAGAAGTCCTATAAACAACAGCCATCCTTTATCATAAAAGGTAACACTATCCTGGCCCAGTCCTTCTTCACTGTTAGGATATGTCTTTCCTCAGTGAGCTTGGGTGATCAGCATACTGGCCTCAGCACTTGTGATAGCCTAGCCTGGACTGCAGAGCTCTACCCAAGTTACTGTGTTGTCGTTGTTTCTGCACTTGTGAGCTTTTGTCTCAAGACTGTACAAGAGTAACTGATAGTAGAATTTGGCTCACTCTGCATATCCAACACAGAAACGGATTCTCCAAAAACAAACTTGCCAACATAAAAAGAAGGTGTAATCTTTCCTAGCTTGCAAAGAGAACTAGCAAGTGATACACATGCACAGTCACGGAAATAAGGATCACAACAATATACATAACTGTCAGAGCTAGTCCTTTGCTGGCTACTGCTTACTTTAGTTGGGATCCGAAAACTGAAAAATAGGGAATAGCCAGATGGTTTTAAGTGATGAGTGAAAAAAACACTCATCATCTGTGAACAAATTTCAGGTTTCAGAATAGGACTCTAAAAGCTTATAAATGGAAGGAATACAGGTAGTTTTACAATTATGACTTCAGCATCTACATCTCACTTCACAAGTGACAGCTTTCATATAGTTATTTTTAAGTTAATACATGAAATAACTCATCACTAGAAGGCAACTAAAGCTAGTTTAACACAAACACTGTGGAAGGGTACATCATGAATGGTAGGAATCAGAGAAGTGCGTTGTTTGTCGTTAGCCATTTTGTCCAACAAGCTTTGGTTGGACCAGTATCTCTGCCAGTCCAGCCAGCTTTCTTCTAAAGTCTGACCCACACTTTTGCATTTGAAAAGGAACCACTTTCTCCTCCGACTATGACAAAGTTAACCTATTTGAACTCCCTTCTTCTCTCTTGTGCAGTTTATGCAAGAGGGACAGATATCTGGTGTCTCTGATCTCTGCATCACCAGAGTTCCTCTCATCTTTGCTTCAGCCAACTGCTGTTGGGTATTTACCTCAGACAACCCAGGAGTTGGAGTTTTTCCAACCCAGCAATTGTTACTAAATAAACAATTCTTTTAGCATTCCTGCATTGTTGTAAATTGATGCTAACTAAAGGATTTTTATTTATAGATTATGGCTAAACGGAGATCCCATAACTATGGGCCAATGAGAAGAAAACATATTAAGATTGTGTTCAAAGAAATGTGCTAGGAAAGAAAGAGAAAACAGGCAATTTTTCAAATAAAAATACCCGAGTAGAATCTTACTTAATAATCTATGGCATATTTTTGTTCCATCTATTCCTTATTTTTACTTTTCATTCTGTTTGTCCTATGTGCAAGTAATTCCAGCAAACTATGTGTTTTTTTTAAAAAGCCAAAAGAAAAACAATATTTTGTGTTCCCCTTGGTAGGTTGCCCATAGCTTGTACTCAATAATCTTCATTCCTAGTTTTGTGCTGACATAGATCGATGCTGGTGAACAAAGAGGAATGTTTTGGCATGATAATGCACTTCACAGGTTGAATTTCTAGTTGTTAAACAAAAATGGCCATGTTAATTTCAACTTCGTTTAACACACAGGGGAAAAAAATCAATGTGGAGAGGAAAAATCATTTTCAATCCTCTAAGAGGGTGTTATAAACAATGGAGAGGAAGAAAGCTAAAAACTTATAACAAGTTACTTGACAGAGTCCTTTTAAAATAAAGAAAATATTTTCTTCTGAGGCTGTCTTCTCCTAATTTTAGATTTAGTGTTTTTTTCAGTTCAGTGAATTGCTTCAGTTTTAATGGTTCACTAAATTGTAACTAGTGTATAAATAATAGCAGATATATTTGATAAGGTCTTTACTAGGACCGTGGGCAATACATATATTGTTATGGTAAAGAAAGAAGAAAGGGGTAAGATATGGCCTTTAGCCACTGGCCTGAGCAGAGGGAGGCATGCATCAGACTAGGGTACAGGGTGATTTCTGTGGCTCCGTGTATACTCCAACCCTTTCCAGGTGCCCAGTGGAGGCACAGTTTTTCTTATCCATTAAATAATACATTTACTATCTGAGTGGTCACATAAAATCAGTGAAACCATTCATGAAATACAGTGCTACTCATTGTGAATTGGGCGGTCCAGTTGAGCTCACAATGAGTAATCCTGTGCAAGCTGAGTGATGGGACTGCAATTGTGGAAGGCCCTCATGGGGACTATACGAGGGGAGAAGAAGTTGCTTGTGGGCTGCACCAGTAAGTCCTGGCACAATCTGGCCCTAATAAATGTACAGAAACAAGCCACTTGCCATGGGTTCTCATCAATAGCAGGTGCACCCAACTCTGTACTGTTAACAGGCACTTGGCTGGGGTAGGTACTTACATATTCATTGCCACATTGAAACCTATTTTTTTAAAGACAGTGGTCCTCTCCAGAGATAGGGGGACAGAAGTGAGTAATCACTTTCTCTAGCAGCAAAATCTAAGACTTCAGGTACATGTTGGTTCTGGCTAAGGAGTGCGTAATTTTGAGGCCCATTCCAAAGCCTGCTGAAGTCAATGGGGTCTTTCCATTGAACACAGTGGACCCTGGATTGATCCCTAGATGACACACATCCCGTGGGTGATGGGTCAAGTACATAAAGAATTATTAATAATGTATTTATCATGCTATGTAATTTGTAAAAAGAATATGAACGGCTGGTATCCTTACTTACATTATAGCCAGTTTTAGTCTCTCTTCTTTTAGCATTGTCCTAGCACCTTTATATTTCTATTTGCTCCCCTCCTTCTACAGCGGGAAAAAATAGTTAACACTTTAATTTAAAGTCTCACACACACACACAAAATCATTATTAAAAGTGACTAATAAAAATTGATCTTTAAAGTGTTTTAAACCTTTGTACAACCACATCTCAATGATTTCAGAATCCTTAGCCTCTTGATATAACTGGTTCACTTAGCAAAGTGCACTTCCAGCTGTGCCACTGGCATACACACTGACTCCATTGGTGCTCCGGGGCTGGAGCACCCATGGGGAAAAATTAGTGGGTGCTCTGCACCCACCAGCAGCCAAGCTCCCCACCCCACCCCCTTGCCTCACCTTCGCCTCCGCCTCCTCCCAGCGCACCGCGTTTCTGCTCCTTCCTCCCTCCGAGTGCTTGTCATCTCCAAACAGCTGTAGCAAGCTCTGGGAGGGAGGGGGAAGGAGTGGGAATATGGTGCACTCAGGGGAGGAGGCAGGCCGGGGTGGGGATTTAGGGAAGGAATCAAATAGGGGCAGGGAGGGGGTGAAGTTGGGGCAGGGACTTTGGGGAAGGGGTTGAAATGGGGGTACGAGGGGGTGGGGCAAGGGTGGAGTTAGGGCGGGGCTGGTGGCAGAGTGGGGTTGAGCACCCACTGGTGCCAGAAGTCGGTGCCTATGGCCACGGAAGGGGGGGATCATGTGACCCAACCCACAGGTCTTGAATCCAGATCTGCGGAGTTCAGAGGAACAGCTATGCTCCAGCCCTCCACTTAGCAGCATGCTGCCAGCTACTTACCTAGGACCCAAGAAGTCAGCCCCACTTTGAGGCTTTGCCCTGACATCCTGTTGGCAGAGTCCCAGAGCAACTGCTTGGCACCTTGGTCCTACTTAAGCCAGCCGCAGGAACAGGAAGCTGTCTGAACAGCTGGGTAAGGTTCCTTTCTGTTCTGGGCTGTGCGCCTCCCGAACCTTGATTTCCTGGCATCCTGACCCAGTGTAACTCCTGGCATCTGATTCACGGTTCTGCTATCCAGTTTGTCTCCTGCCTCTGACCCGCTGGTATCTTGACTTGGCCTGACTCTGGTTCCTGACTTGTGTTTCTGACCTCAAATTTGGGTCCTGCTTTTGATCTCCTAGTTTTCTGACCAGCTGATTCTTGATTCCTACCTCATGAGTGTGAACTCTGGCTCTCACCATTAAGTTTGACTATCCACAACCCAGCCATGACATCATGTTGCCTTTAGTTTGATAACATTCCAGTGAGACACAGGTATGTCAAAGAAACACAGCCACATTTTTGCACAGTGCAGATGCTGTTGTAAGGACTGGTACTAAGGCTTTCTAGGTGGAATAATGGAGACCTTACAAAACACTTATGGACTGTAGTATACAGGCTTTCCTGCAACATGTTATAATAACCCATCTGATAATGAGTTTTTACTTATAATTTATTATTATTAATAATAATAAATTATTTTATTAATAGAGTATTTATAAATGCTACATATATTGAATGTGATTAATATTTAATACTGAATGTTTTTCTCAAACTCCAGATACCTCAGGTTTCATTCTTAAGACCTTTTCTGTTTTTGTTTTTCTTCCTTGGCTTTACAACATTTACAGTGAATTTGGGTTTATGGTGAGTCTTGTGGAATGTCATCAATCACAATATTAATGAAGAGCATAAGAGAAGTTTGCAAATAAAATTGGACTTTAATGTAAGTCTCTTTCTCCATTTTTCTGTGGATTGCACATGAGTCCCCTGTCATGGCACCTGGCTTTGCAGTGTGCTTCTTGTTGGCTTGCATGTATTCTGTAATTATATCAGATCTGCTCTTGGATTCTTTCTTCCCTGGAAAGTGGCATTCCTGTGAATGACATTTCCAGAGTACAGCTCAATCTGGTGATTTATTAAGGTAATACATCATCTGAGCAAGGTGCTTTAATGATCTTTTCATCAAAAGATGACACCATCCAAACAGAAGCAAATGGGGGGTGCTCTTTAATTGTGTGATAAAAGGTATGCCAGGAAACAAGATGCTCTGAAACACCAAGCCTGTTTGCCTCCAGGTATAACTGGCATCTTAGCACCTTCTCTTCAGAAATGTGTCAGTACACTGCATAGGCCTCCTTACCTGGTCGCTATGGTCTCAGTCTCCTTGACAACAAAGCTTTTCAAAGATGATATGAAAAAATGTTTTCTTCAGCCCTGGAGCTGTTTTAATGCTCTAAAATGTCAAAGAAAAGATCCTCCAATCCCAAGAGCAGGGATGATGTGGTGATGGAGGGGGAAAAGGATATTTAAGAACATGATTACAAAATAATTCAGCACCACAGGGCAGCTCAATTGGCATTTCTTTAAAAAAAAAAAAAGGGAGGGGGGAGATTCTGAAATTAAACATAGTAGCTAGTGGCTGAAAAGCTTTTCTACCTCAAAGCTCTTTAGTTGCCAGTGAAAGATGAGTTTGTCTCACTCCAGTTCCCAGAGGATGATTGCCCATTCCAGTTGTCACCTTTCTGGTAATCTTATAAAAAATAAGGGATTGAGTTAGCATGGAGACAGAGCCACCTTCCAGGCCACGTTGAGACACCAGCTTGTGAATTATAGATACCATTGAAACCGGATATTAGCTAGGCCACATGTTTCATAACATTTTTCAAATGTTACCTATTTTCACTTTAAAGGTATTTCTACTACTTGGTAATTATGTTGGCATGACTCCCACAACTGGATGTTTAATAAAGCTTCTGGGGGCATGCTAAGTTACCTCTAGGCCAGTGCTCAATCAGAAACTACACAGAAGTGACTCTGTATGCAAGAATGGGTCTACTCTTTCAGAGCACAGGTGCACTTCTGATGCTCACTCCTTAACCAACACTTGTCTCTTGTAACTTGTAACAAAAAGCTTGTCTCTCTCATCAGTGGAAGTTGGTCCAATAAAAGATATTACCTCACTCACCTTGTCTCTCTAATATCCTGGGACTGACATGGCTCCAACAACCCTGCATTGACAAACACTGCCAGCCCAAGCGAAGTATTAGCATATTAGAAAATGTAAGGAAAAACCTGTCCTTCAGGTTGATCTCCCTCATCAACCCCTCCTGAAATACTGCCAAAAGGGGAAAGGGGGAGAAAACAGCACTGTGACAAAAGAACTAAAGAAACAAGAAACTAAACCAGTCCAGAAATGGATCCCAGAAGAAGGTAGCCTGGACAGGGAATCCAAATCCTCCTGTCATGAACTCCATGTCCCTCAGCCAGCTATTCTGTGCACCAGCAGCTGAGCTTTGCAGTAGTCACCAGCTTCAGTACTTTGCTCAGGGAGGGGAAAGAGACTCTCTGTGCTTGCTTGCATTGGTTCACAGACATCCACTGCTTTAGGCTAGCCAGTTTTGACTCTTTCCAAGTTGAAAAAGAGGAAACAGGAAGCACAAAGACTGCCCCTCTGGAACTCAAACACTTTAAGTCACTCTCTGATGGGGAACCAAAGAGGCAGCTTGTCTAAAGAGAAAATCACTCTGAAGGATCATTGGTCCACAAACTTTGTGGTATAGGTGTAACGTGACAGGTGTGTTCTTGTTCTAGAGATTCCGCTCACCTTGTTCAGGAAGTCTGGTGAGCACCTCTCTGCTCTGTTTTGTACCCTACTGATTCTCACCTGTAAATGAGGAATTTGTGAGATTATTGCTGGAGGGAAGTCTAAGGCCTGGAACTTTGTTTGCACAGGTCTAGAAGAAGAGCCTACTATCTGCAGGCCTAGAAAGCTGATTTGTGGAACTGCTTGTCTGTAAAAAGTCCCTGCAGTTCCTGTCTGGACTTCTGACTTGTCTCAGGCTGTCACTGTGGCTGCATATGTGTCTATGACAATTTGCAAATGCTAAGCCTGAGGAAAAGTGGAGCTCATAGAATCATGATATGTGCATACACTTACTGGTAGGAGCAATAGGATTATGCCTGAAAAGTCTGGGAACTGGGAAGGGAAGCCAGAGATGTGGGATGGATAGAAATACTGTAATTATTGTGTTTGTTAGTCCAGATCTATTCTAATTCCTAACTAGCTCACTGACTCTTTAGCACACAGTGTAAATCAAACATAAATAGTAATGCTTCATATTTGTTGGGCACCAGTTATTGTGTAAACACCCTCTAGGAACTGGGCTTATTGCATAAGAGACACCACTGACTGATGACAACTAATTGTATTGCTAGCACAGAGATGACCCCAGAGAAGGTCAGTTTCATTCCAAAGGTCAATCCCATTCCACTTCCCTTCTGTACAGTGGTTAGTGCCACCTAATAGAATAAGGGCTATGTGTTTAAATGGACATAGCATCAGAAAAAACAGCTGATGGTATTTTGTTTATTGTTCATTAACCCCTGAATGGACTAGTGGCAATAGACAAGCAAATAGTAACCGAGAAGATGTAAATGTTGCAATGACTGCTGGTTGCCTGATTTTCCACTGCCTTGCACCTTCTGTAGTCATTTATACCTGTGCAAAACAATTCTAATAGATTGGTGAGGCATGATTTTCCTTTACAAAGTCATGTTGACTTTTCCCCCAACAAATTGTGTTTATCTACATGTCTAATAATTCTGTTCTTTACTATAGTTTCTTCCAATTTACCTGGTACTGAAGTTAGGTTCACCAGCATCTACATAAGAATGGCCATACTGGATCAGGCTAATGGTTCATCTAGCTCAGTATCTTGTCTTCTGGAAATGGCCAATGGCAGGTGCTTCAGAGGGAATGAACAGAATAGGGCAATTATCGAGTGATCCATCCCATGTTGTCCATTCCCAGCTTCTGGCAATCAGTGGCTAGGGACACACACAGCATGAAGTTGCATCTCTGACCATTTTGACTAATAGCCATTGATGTACCTATCCTCCAGGAACTTATCTAATTATTTTTTGAACCTAGTTGCACTTTTGGCCTTAACAACATCCCCTGGCAATGAGTTACAAAGGTTGATTGGTGCTGTGTGAAGAAGTACTTCCTTTTGTTTGTTTTAAAGCTGCTGCCTATTAATTTCATTGGGTGACCCCCTGGTTCTTGTGTTATGAGAAGGAGTAAATAACACTTCCTTATTCACTTTCTCCAAATCATTCATTATGTTATAGACCTCTATCATAACCCCCCTTAGTCATCTCTTTTCAAAGCTGAACTGTCCCTGTCTTTTTAATCTCTCGTCATATGGAAGCTGTTCCATATCTTGCATCATTTCTGTTGCCCCTCTCTGTACTTTTACCAATTCTAATATATCTTTTTTGAGAACATCACAGAGTATTCAAGTTGTGGGCATACCATGGATTTTTATAATGGCATTATGATATTTATTGTCTTATTATCTATCCCTTTCCTAATGGTTCCTAACATTCTGTTAGGTTTTATTGACTGTCACTGCACAGTGAGTGGATGTTTTCAGAGAACTGTCCACAGTGAGTCCGAGATCTTTCTCTTGAGTAGTAACAGTTAATTTAAATCCCATCATTTTGTAAGTATAGTTGGGATTATATTTTCCAATGTGCATTACTTTGCATGTATCAACATTAATTTCATCTTCCATTTTGTTGCCCAGTCACCAAGTTTTGTGAAATTACTTTGTAATTCTTCACAGTCTGCTTTGGGCTTAACTATCCTAGACAATTTTGTATTGTCTCCAAATGTTGCAACCTCACTGTTTACTCCCTTTTCAGATAATTTATGAATATGTTTAACAGTATTTGTCCCAGAACAAATTCCTGGGGAACACCACTATTTTCCTCTTTTCATTCTGTAATCTGATAATTTATTCCTACCTTTTGTTTCATATTTTTTAACCAGTAATGATCCATGAGAGGACCTTCCCTCTTATCCCATCACTTCTGAAGAGACAGGATCACTTCGGGAGCCCTTTTAAACAATCAGTGTTACATTAGCTTCCTTCCTGTCACTTGAAACTGAGGCTTGTTTCAGCAATAGGCTACATACTACAATCAGTAGTGTGCAATTTCATATTTGAGTTCCTTCAGAAATTTTGGCTGAATTCCATCTGATGACATTACTGTTTAACTTACCAATTTGTTCTAAAACCTCTTCTATGAGATAACACTTCAGATTTGTCACCCAAAAGGGATAGCTTTCATGTGGGTAACTCCTCCACATCCTCCAATGCAAAGAATTAATGTATCTTCTCTGCAATGGTTTTGTCTTCCTTGAGTGCTCCTTTAGCATCTTGGTCATCTAATGGCCCTACTGCCTGTTTGGCAGGCTCTCTGCTTCTGATGTACTTAAAAAAAAACTTAGCTAGTTTTTATGTCTTTAACAGGTTGCTTCTCAAATTTTTTCCTGGCCTGCATTATTATATTTTTATACTTTACCTGCCACTGTTTGTGCACTTTATTCTCCTCACTAGGATTTGATTTCCAATTTTGAAAGATGCCTTTTTGCCTCTAATGGCCTCCATTACTGTGCTGTCTAGCCATGATGCCATTCTGTTGGTCCTCTTATTGTCTTTTCTCAAAAGGGTTAGACATTTAGTTTGCACCTCTGTTATGGTGTTTTTTAATAATCCCCATGATGCTTTTAGACATTTAACCTTTGTGATGGCTCCTTTTAATTTCTGTCTAACAGGCATCCTCATTCTTATGTAGTTCCTTTTTTTAAAGTTAAATGTTACCAGAGTGGGGTTTTTTTTTGGCATTATCCTCCCAACAAGGATGTTACGTTTAATTATATGAGGACAATCTGGTCCCCATGGCTCCACTACCCACAGCTCTCAGCGGGCCCTCACCAGCTTGGTGCAGTGCCTTTCTTGGAATGGAGAGTTATGTAGACTGGGGGCTGTGGGGAGGAGAGCTGAGTACCTTTGCAATAAAATCATCTGCTACACCTCATCCTCCATTCGGCAGCACCCACTCAGACCCAACACCAGGAAACCCTGCCATTCACTACTCACCATTTTCAGCACTTCACTCCTCCCCTATGCCAGCATCCCTCCAGCTCCCATTTAATTCCCTCACCTCCATTGCCCAGCACCTACACTCCCAAAACCAGATGTAGTTCTTGCTGTGACCCCAATTCTTTTTTTGGTCACTTTGGTGTCCTAAGTGGAAAAAGATGGAGAACCCCTGAAGCACAATAAACCTTGCCATGAATGTATCTGAAGCTACGCATGCATCACATAAATTTACATATGATTTAAAATCTTCAAAAGGGGTATCAGGTTTATCTGATAGAGACAGAGGATAAAAGTCTTCTCCATCTGAAAGCTTGATTGATGGCATAAAGTAGATGTAACAAATAATTCTTATTATGACTCAGTCTTCACCTGTGAGGTTTCCCGTGAAGCTTGACAATAGATTTATGTGGGTTGCCTGGCTTTCTTTTTGTCCGTCTTGTTAATGATAAAAAAAAACTATTACCCATGCTTCATTTCCATACCTTGTGCATTATGGTCCCTACAGCTCCTTTTGGAAACTAGTAAAACAAGACATGTTACTGTTTATCAAAAAGTACTTCACATCACAATAAAATGCTTGTCTGTCTGATTAGTACCCAAGTATTAACTCCTTCCTGCTACAGGCACTTACAGATAACTGGTTGTAGCAATAATGTCATTTTGTGGCTAAGATGTTTCATACCTCAGTCAAGGCATTTTTCTGTTTGGAATCCCCTGCATACTAATTTGCTTGACACATCCTGAGCTTTTCATTGGTTTAAAGTCTTGTTAATCTCTGGTTAAGGGATAATAAAATTACAGGTGAAATGGTAGCAGAATTACTTAGCTAAAACGTATTTATTTTTGCCTCTGTGCTCTTAATTGACAGGTGCATCTCTCTGAAATATAACCATATAACAAGGTATATTCTTTTGGTGTGCAAGAATAGCTCCCTTTAGTGTCAATGGGTATTTTGTCAAGGGGACAATAATACACTCCAAAGACTTCTCCAGAAGGCCAGGAACACATAGTCAGTCTAAGTAACCCTTGTCTGTCTAGCTATCTATTCGCTGAAGGCTGGATTATGCCTGATCAGCACAGCCCCATGTTGGGGATGCCTTTTCCCAGAGCTCCCCACTTGTGCTAAGGAGAGGGCATGCCGCTGAACCCATGCGAGAGGGGTGCAGCATGCTCCCCTCTCATGTAGGCTTGACAACTCTCCAGGATTGTCCTGGAGTCTCCAGGAATGAAAGATTATGTTATGTGACAAATCTCCAGGAATTTGTCCAACCAAAGATGGCAACTCTACTCTCATGGCTGGCCGGCTTTGCCAGCCAGCACATTGTAAAGGGAATTTGGAGCCATGACTCTGTGTACTCCCTGTGCCTATTCTCCTCTTCCTGCCCCTTTTTGAAAGCAAGGGGCTGAAATTGTGGCTGCTCCTCATGACAGCTATGCAACAGGGAGAGTTTCCCCTCCCACAACTTTCTGTATGGTTGCACAAAGGGCAGCCACAATCTGGCCCTAAATAACTGTCAGGCATAGAGTTCAGAGCTAGAACTATGATTCTCCAACACAGGTACCTAGCTAGATTTAAGCATGTATCTGTGAAAGAAAGGACAGGGCCCCAGGCATTCACTGATGAAAGGCTTTGGAATCCAGTGTTATAGCAAAACTGTGCTCCAGAACCCAAACTTCCATTTGAAAACATTGTTTATAGCAGTGAAGATTGTGAAGCTAACCTTGTAAGGTGTACTGAGTGGAAATCAGCACTACCTTGTCCTCCCCAAACTACAGACAGCTTGAAACAGTATGTCCTGGGAAAAGCTGGTTAGTGTTAAAGGTCTGACTAAAAGTCAGGAACTAAAGATGAAAATCTACAAGTCTGGCCACGTAGGAATCTATAGATGTGTGCTATTGTAGTTTAAAAAAAATAGTGCCTCCAATTGATGCTGAAGTGACTGTAAGACAAGTCAGCACTGTAGGTTCCTGTGTCTGTGTCTTTCAGCAGAGCCCATCCTGGGGGTGTTCATATCTACTCCATATAGAATTATCCTGCATCATTAATGTGTTGTAAAGTGTAGTGCACAGCACGTTATTAACCTAAACTATACTACAAGAGTTTGTTTTTTTTGATGTGAAAGAAACTGGACGTGTAAAGAAGAGGGGAAGCAAAATGGAACAGGGTTAAAAATGCATCAGTTACAAAAGAAACATAGGGCCATCTTCTATTGACTCTACTGATTTCAGTAGAGCTAATTTGTGCATGCACCCATTGCATTTACAAAGTGGGTAAATATTATTGATATAGTTATTAATTCCTTGAATTTTTATAGCACCTGTTATCCAGGGCCTCAAAACATCTTAGCATAATAGGGATTTTTATTTCCATTAAACAAATGGAGAAACTTGGCCTTACAGAGGTGAAGGACCTGACTCTGTGAGGTGCTGAGTGCCTTCAGCTCCTATTGACACAGTGAGTCAGTGGCATGAGTTTGGAAGAGAACACAAGTGTCCCTCGACCCTTAACTCCTTGATCTAAATAGTACATGATGAATAAATTCCTGCAAATGAATGTAAAGGGAAATGTAGGTGTGTACTATATTGTCTGTGCTCACAAACGTCTGTATTGTGCACAAACCGATGTTATAATTGCAATGTAATGTGACAGTTTTGGCATTTTCACCTTAAATATAAAGCAGTTATTAAGATAAAAATATTATTATTTATGTTGGGGGAAGGAGAGGGACTGGGGCTAAAACAGGCATTTTCTCAAGTTTTTATTTTTTTAAAAACATCTTGTCTAGCACTTATTGCAATTACCCATGATCTGTTTACTTCAATGGGAGTTGTATGGATTGAGAGTAATGTGGCTGGTAGTGTTTTACTTTTGGCTTGTCAAAATAGTGCTGAGCAATCCCTCAGCTGCCTCCAGCTACAGTGATCAGATTTGTGGAGACAAGGTTCAGAGGGAGAGATCCAGAGGAAAGATAGCATAGGTACAACTGACCTATTCTGAGCTCCAGCAAAAAAAAACCCAAAAACCTTTATAGATCAAGCATGAAAAAGGGATGCACCCCCCTGGTACTCACTGGGCAGTAAAGAGGTTAAAGTGACCCTTCATGCTCTGGGTGTGACCCACATATTGTCATATATTAATATAGCTAATACCTGTGCATTTATATGAGCAGAACAAGTGAAAATCTGCCTTACAGAAATCTGATTGAATAGTCAAAGGAGACAGTCATTTTAATAAGGAGCTTCAATATAAAAATGCTTGATACTTCATTATCTATTTATTCCTTTTAGTCACTCAGTTTTATTTTATCCTTCATAATTAAAAAGGAGACAAAATCAAGTCTTTAAAAGATGATATGATGCCACTGTTTTGTGTAAACAGTGTTGGCTGAATGTAGAATGTGTTCACAGCCTCTGATATTGTTTTAGCTTTTTCTTTATTTGACTAAAATATTTGTATGCTCTCCGTAGAGATGTCTGTTAGCATTTGCATGTTGATAGTAATACTGGGATTTCTACAACAAGCAATAAGATTGCATGAGTGTTTGTGTATATGTAAATGTTCCACAACTATGTTAAAAGAACACTAAGGGACAGATTCTGATCTTCTGACTCATGTTGAGTGGCACCTTACTGCACAAGTGGTCTCATTGACTTAAGTTGTGCCATATCACATGTGCAAAGGGATTGGAATCTGACCCAAAGGTAGCTGGGTGAACTGAAAAATGCAGTTTTGGGTCAACCTAATGCAGAATTTGGGTCAAAGTCAATGAAGAGTTTCAGCTGAAAAAATAATTCACAAAAGTAAAAATATTTTGTTTTGACATTTTCAAAATGAAATACTTTGAATTTTCATTTAAAAACATTTTATTTCAAAATTTAGCAAGATTTTTTTAAAAAAAGTATAGCTCCCATGTAAACTAAAACAATCAACATTTTTTAGTTTGAACAAAATGTTTTGTTTGATCCAAAATGAATTTTTATTTTTGCATTTTTATTTTTGGCAAGAAAAATAATTTTAAAAATCCCTTTTGGGTGAACCCGAAATTAGCATTTTTATTATTGTTATTAGGATTTTTCAGTTCAGCCACTGAGCTGAAAAATCAATTATTTACTCAGCTCCACTAAAAGGTCAGGAAATGAGATAAGAGGGGAAGAGAGCCTGATTCTCCATTGCCTTAATCATGTCTTCTAATTTACACGTGTGCCAAGTGAGTGTGAAATGCTGCTGTTGGTTCAAACAACAGGAGAAGTCTGATTGCACACATTCCCACAGGTATAAATGTCTACAAAAGGTGGAAGCTAGTGAAGAATCAGGCTCAGAGCCCTCAGTAGGGCTCACAATTGGATTTTTCACCTGAACAAAAATGGCCTGTCCTGCATGTAATGGCTGCAGCAGGAAATGTGAGCTGGATGGTGAGTGAAGTTCAAAATGACAGACAGGGAGAGCAGCCATATGACAAGGATGGAGATGAGACAGGGCTTGTTCTCAGAACCACTGTGGTGTGGGCTGGACCTTCAGCTACTGTAAATTGGTGTTGCTATAGAGATGCATTGATTTACACCAGCTGAGGATCTGGCTCCCCAGTGTCTATACAGGGTAGGGGTAGAATTCAGCTCGGGGATTGCTGCAGACCTCAATTTACGATGCCTGTTCTAGGATGTTACCAGCTACTAATTTGATAATGACTCAAATGCTACATCTGCTAAAACCAGTAAGAGTTCTGCTATTGACCTCTGACAGCAGGATCAGGTCAAATATTTCCACATAATTACTACAGCTAAGGGATAAAATATTGGCCGTGTATTGCTCCTATTGAGTTTTTAGGGAGTAGGATCGGGCCCATTGTTCTACTTCAGAAACTTAATGTTCATCAAATGGTAATGAAAATACATAAAAAATAATTATGACAAACACGGCATCTGATTAAGATGAAAGAGGATGACAAACCTTGTGAATTTTTAATCTGAAAAATAAAGAACATTACATTAATAAGACTTAATTATATCATTAAATATTTAAAATGACTTTCCATAGAAGATTTTATTTTTATTCAATATATTTTGTTTTTAAGTATCTTTAACACTTTTATGAGATATGTACATAAAACACATGAACGGATATGGCAAGAAGAATTTTAACTTAATGTATTCATCATATTGATCACAATTTCCATTTTATTTATCTTTAAGAAAAGCTAATAACCCTTTTGCACTTTATTATAATTTATAGTTTCTCCATATATAGATAATATTTAATACCATTAGTAATGCATCATATACAAAATATTTATTTGTTAGAAAATATGAACCACTTGTACATTTCACTTTAATAACTTACATTTACAATTAATGTTACATTTTCTTGGGAAATCATGATTAACTTTCAGAATCTGACTTCAGCTGACCAAAGCCTGGCAATTAAAAGTGAATGCTGAAAATTCATTCATTTTCCCACTCTGTTGTGATTAAATATTGCAGATGTCTCCAAACAAGGAGCAGTATCACACTGTATACGTGTACTATAATACTTGTGCTAACAAGACTGGAGGGTAGGAAGGAGTAAGGGTAAAGTTTCAGCCTTCTCTCTCATTTTCTTGGATTATGCCAGAGCATACATTTAATACAAGTTTGGTACATTGTTTCTGTTGCAATTCCGTTGTGAGTAAATCCTACCTGGTTTTGTGTGTGTAGATGGTCCTCTGGGAGTAGAACATGTCTGGTTCTGCTGAACAAGATGGAGTTGGTATGATTTTGTGGGGAGTAGGGTGGATAGTAGACAACACCAGCGGGCGCAGAGTCTAGTATTTCAGGGCTCCCTGTGTACCAGTGTTATGGGGTCAGGTTTGGTTTCTCCCATCTTCTCATCATTTGTTAGGTCATGTAAAGTCCAAGTGAGACCTGCCCCGCCAGCACATTTGCTAAGCACCTAACCTGGCCATTCATGCTGGTGTCTGAGCTGTGAATTTGTCCTTATTTAAAAGGAGTGGAGCTAGTCACAATTCTTTCTCTCAAAACTTACTTTCAATGAATAAAAGATCTTTTCTTCAAATCAGATATTTTTGTGGAAAATTTTCATTTTGTTTGAAATTTTCAGAAACCAACAAAGTTTTCAGTTTTCATTTTTTGGGTGGAAAACTTCCACGCAAAAAAATGGCTGGTTTTTTTTGGTGGAAATTTCCACTCTCCAGCTAGGACTAATAAGAAGTAAAAACACCTCTCTGAAATTGTTTGCTTGGCAGGCATACTGACATGGCAGACTGACCAAACTGGTTCCTTTCAGTTGTAAATTTGTATTTACTGTAATATTTGGCCATGTGAAATATGAGTTTGTCATTCAAGGGACCAGATGGAAACCATTTTTTGAATGCCAGAGAAAACTGAATAAATAAGGTTAGAGATAATAATAATGCTGTACCTGTATATAATACCTTTCATTGAAGGATCTCAAAGTGCTTTGTGATGTTTAAATGTTGGATGTTTGTACACCTTTAGCAAGGGTTGTATTTACTTCATAAAGGATTTAATAGAAAGAAGGCCAATAAAATATCTTTACTACATATGTGTGTTTGTGTGTGTATATATATGAAAATTTGCAGATAGCCTCATGTTGTGCTAAGGCTACACATGATAGATTCAATATAACCTTCCAATAATTCCATAATTACAGTAACAGAAGCAAAACAAATTGGTTTTGCCTTGCCAGAAAAACAAATGAGAAAAACCGCAGGCTGGGTTACCACCTCAGTCCTGTAGTGACTATGTATTCACACGTACATGGTGTAAACATGCAGTTTCTGATAAAATGCATTATTTCTTAAAAGAAAAAGAAAAAAAGAGGGAGCCTACATGAAACCTCCAAGTTGTCTAGAAATTACACCTATACCTGTTGTCATTTTCAGGAAATCCATGTTGTTTAGTTGATAAACTTGTTTTGAATTTACAGTGGAAACATTTTGCTGGCGCTACTTCCTTAATTGTAGGCCAAATTATGACCTCAGTGGAGGTTGTCTTTGTGTGTATGAGGGCAAAATGAACCCTGTCTGTTTACAATTAAAAACAACATTGAAAGGCAGGATGTTTTGTTGGCAACTATGTCACTTTTTGAGTAACTAATACTGCATTTAAAGATACCTATTGTAGATAAAGAGTTCAAACTGCACACGCACTTAGCCTGAAATTCTCAGAAATATGGAAGTAGATGTGTGGAGAAAAATAGTGCAAGGGGAATTAATTAAAGAAATCCTATTTTAGCTGAATACACTATATGGTATCTTGATTTCATGCTAATGCCCCAAAGTATTGATATGTAATGATTTTTGTTTAAATCACTTACTTGGATGTGCAGAGAAGTTATGGAGCATTTTATATGAAGTAATAATATTAAGTAATTCTATTGAACTAATTACCAGTTAATCTGACGTTTAGTGAAATAAGTAATACTAAATATGCCATGAGGGCAGCCTTTATGGACTTAAACTTTAATTAATTCTATGAGAGTCAAAGGTGTCACTTTTGCAGATGCTAGTGGATGAAAGGTGGAGGCATTTACTGAATAGTTTCTAGTCTTGATTATTCCAGGTTGAATGATTGCTCCTAAGAAATGCTGGTGTTCTTAATAATAGGAAGAAAGCTATAGAATAGAAAATATGGCAATTTTTCTTTTGCTGCAGTTTACTGTATAAACTAGTGAGTGCTGATCCCTGTGTGAAACCATATACACTTTCAGTGGAGGGCCAGATCCCTGCCCATGTTACGTCCCCTTTGCTTTGCTGCAGCAATGCATCAGCTATCTTAAAGAGCGGGCTGGGGATTGCCTGTGTGCGCCTTTCTCTGCTCCTCCTCTCCTTGTACTGCTTTTTTGATTATTGATGGGCATTTAGATCTTTGTGTAATATGCCACTTGTGGGGGGTGGGACAGCAAACCCACTCCTTTAGCTCCTCCCACTATCCAGAGTTGCTCCTCTCTACATTTATATTCTTTGGCTATAAGGCCTACTGGAGCATCAGGATGATGTAATTTAGGTGTTTACAACAGAATTACCACAGAAGTTGTGTGCTCGCTTTACCCATGTAACTCAGAGTCAGACCCTGAGAATGTTGTCATTCTAGTCAGCTTCCAATCTGGTAAAATTTCAGCCCATCTGAATATCTGCTCAGGGTTGGTCAAGAGCTGGAATAGCAGGGGTGTGGCATAGAGCTGATCCAAAAAATTGGATACTCGAAATTTTGATGGAAAAAAAGGGTAAACATCTGTTGTGAAAAGTTTGACTAGTTGTTCAACCAGCTAGTGTTGTATGAGGTATGTTGACGGAGCTGTGTGGGGAAATGTGAATCAAAACTGTCTGCACTATGCCCAGCTCTACCCTCTGCTAATAGTTATTCATTCATTTACAATATTGTAAAAAGGAAATGAATACATTGTTCTCACAAATCCCTTCCTGTGGGCAGATAGTGAATTTGCTCCAACTTCTTCACCATTTCAGCAGCGCTGTCATTTGTTATAAATTAAAATATTTGGGCTAGACCCTGACATATGGTATGATCTCCTTGTGCCATGCCACCAGCACATTCTGGCTAAAAGTTGGTGTAATCTCCCATGGGGGTTTATTCTCTGTTGGGACGCTAATGATGCCTCTACCTGCTACTGGCTTACAAGATATGGAAAGAGGAAAGGGACATGCATTTACCCTGCCCAGATTCCTGGCTGCCGTTTTGGTACCCTTGGGGCCATTGCCAGCTGGCATAAGTCAGAGCAGCCTGCAGGCTCTGCTTGATTTCAGGATGAACAGTAGATTGCCCTGGTGCAGAGACAAGTTCCATAGGCTTTGTGTGATAGATGCAGCAGATTTGTCCGGCCCCACAGTGAGCACACCACATTAATACATGGGTGGGAAGACTGGTTGGTGGCTATAAGTACTTCTCTTGTTTTATGGTTCTTCCAGGAACATCAGCAAAAGTCTTGCAGCACCTCTGAGATGGAAGACTATATACATGCCCAAATTTTGAGATTCTTAGAGCATTATGGACCTGCTTAGTTGTGTCTAGTTCAAATCTTCCTTGGTATCGGTTTATTTTAAGGAGTTAACTATAGGATTAGATATTTTCTACCCGCTGGAAGAGGGAAAAGTAGTGCACATCTGAATAAATAACTGAAAATGGCTTCTCACTGTTCAGGAAGTACAATCAATTTGAAATTAGGATTATGGAAACATCTGTGAAAATACAAGTGTCATCTCAATTTGGGCTCATTCAGATCCTGTATTTTTTCTGCTTCCAAGCAGTGCATTTAAAATCTAATCCTAATTAACACACATAGTTTAATTATAGCCAACAAAATATTCTACTAAAATTGTGTGTGCTGGTTGGGGGGTTGGATGGCGAGGAAGCAGGCGAGGGGGAAATGAAACAAATGTTCACTGATTGTAAAAATTCTTGTTTGGTTAATAATATAAATCTTTAAAGACTTTAAACATATACTGAAGTTTGCCTCTCATGAATCAAAGTGGCCTAAAAAGCATGAAGTATGCACAGTACTTCCACTTATTTTTTGTCCGTTTGAAATGAACAAAGCTACTATGCGCTGGGATTTTAAATGTTTCTTTTTTGCTCATGACTGATTGGGAGAAAAATTGTTTATCACTGCTTGTTTGGAAGTGAGGTTAAGTACCAAAAAGACTCATTGCTTCTATAAACTGTATTATAAACTATCAGAACCTCTTTGGCCTGCAGATTGGGTTGAGAGTCTTATGAGATTTCCAGTATTTCTGATTTCCAGTCAGGCAAGAAATATCACACATAACCTTTTCCTGTACTGTTTCGACACTTGTGCTTCCCGGCTTAGAGCAAACCTTTGTGGCCCTTGTGCTTCTCAGCCAACTGGGTCTGGGTAGAATCTAGTCACTGTTTCTAGTTCATGGATTTTAATGTACACTGAGGCTCAGCTCTTTTTTCTGAGCCCTTCCTTTGGATGTGGGAGTCTAGCCCCCCAAACAATGCTTCAAACCTCCTGAACTGCCTATTTGCTTACACCCACTCCCTCAGAGTGCCACCTAGCGGACTGAGCACTCTGGGCTTCCAATGTAACCCTTTGGGGGACAATGTGGCAGGAAAGAAAGGCGCACAGGCTTATCAAGGGAACTTCTTAACCATAGAAACTTTTAAAGCACTCAGGAGTTTCAGATCTTGGTAAAATAACAGAATTCTCGAGACATATTCACCCCGGTCTGATCTCACCCCTTCTCTGAGTCTGAGGTCCATTAGTGTTTGAGGCAGGGCAGAGTCCCTTCTGTTCTCTCATTCTTACAGTCTCTTCAGTTCTGTGATAAAGGACATCCCTGCCTTGTTCAGAGAAGCATCTCCTTTTAAATACAATCTCACCATTTGCCATGTGCCCAGGCTGACAAGCTGTGAATCTGTTAGCCATCCTTGTTCCCCTGTGAAGAAAACCAGTTATTCCATGGGGTTGGGCCAGCAACTGAGAGACAAAGGTAATAACTCCGGGATGCTTTCTGGTGGCATGTCTGTAATGGTGGCTACCTGAAATGCAATTCTCTGAACCAAAAAATCCATTATTAGCTGAGCTCTACAGTTTGAGTGCTTGCTCAAGTCCGTTCCAGGCTAGGTATGTGTGCACTGTGTGCACAGTTGCTGGAGATTTTTCCCTCAGTGGTATCTGTAAGGCCATCTCTAGTGCCCTGTTGAGCCATGCGTATATGCTTCGGAATGAGGGATGCTACTGGCCTCGCACCCTCTCAGTTCCTTTTTATAGCCCGTGACAGTCACCTAGAATGATCCTTCTTGCTCTTGCAAGGCTTCTTTACCCAATGGTTTGGACTCACAATATTTACTAATCCTGAAGGCCAAAGCAGGTCTACAGCCTATCCTGGACTTGCATCACTTCAACAAATATCTTATGAAACTGAAGTTCTGCCTGGTCTTCCTGGCCTCCATCATTCCCTCTCTGGATCCAGGAGACTGGTACATCGCCATCGATTTAAAGGACTCTTATTTCCACTTCTCAGTCTTCCTCGTACACAGGACAGTCCTTAGGGGGTCAACTACAAACAGATGTTGAGGCATGCAGGTCTACTTGTACCTCAATGATTGACTGATCAAAGGCCATTCGCAGGCTGAGGTCCACCACAACATTGGTACTGTATGGGCCACCTTTTAGGAACTGGGTCTGTTGATTAACAGACAGAAGTCAACTCTGCTCCCGGTTCAGAGAATAGAGTTCATTGGGTCAATGTTCAACTTCACCCAAGCCAAAGCCTTCTTACCACAGGCCAAATTCCAAGCCATATTGGACCTGATCTCCAAGCTCATGACTCACCCACTTATGACTGCTTGGATTTGCCTCAAGCTATTGGATCACATAGTAGCATGTACCTATGTGGTGCAGTACACGAGGTTATGCCTCAGACACCTACAGATGTGGCTAGTGCCAGTCTACTCCCTGAGCAGACACCACTTGGACTCAATACTCATGATTCCATCACAGGTCCTTGTTTTGCTGACTTGGTAGAGAGACCAATGATTTTTGATGAAAGTTGTACCCTATGCAGCCCTGCATCCATCGATACCCTTAGTGTTCAATGCGTCAGATCTAGGGTGGTGCTTACCTTGACAGTCTCAGGGCCTCTAGTCACAGGAAGAACTCTCCCAGTATATAAATGTCAGGGAACTCAGGGAAGCCCACTTGGCATGCCAGATGTTTCTTCCCCAGATCTCAGGCAAATTAGTGCAGGTCTTGATGGACAACACTGCATCAATGTTTTACATCAATAAGCAGGGAGGCACTCAATTTTAAGCCCTGTACCCTCTGACTGTGGGACTTCTCTGTGAAACATGCCATTTACTTTGGGGCATCAGATGTCCCCGGAGCCTGAAACTCATTGGCAAATTGCCTTAGCAGATCTTTTTCCTCTCACTACGAGTGGTCTCTTCACCCAGATGTCATCAGTGTCATCTTCCAGAAGTGGGGTCCTCCCAGGTGGACCTGTTTGCCGCCAGACAGAATGGGAAATGCCATTAGTTCTGTTCACTGTGCGGGCACTACGGGGGTGTCCTCTCTGATGTATTTCTGCTCTTGTGGACATGCCACCTATTATACCGATCCCCTTGGTTCACAAGATCCTCCTAAAAATCAAGCAGGACAAGGCGAAGGTTATTCTGATAACTCCAGTGGGGCATGTCAGCCTTGGTTTGGTGTGCTCCTGGACCTCTGAGTAGCAGCTTCACTTGTGCTCCCACCCCAACCAGACTTGATTTCATGGGACTATGACCAGTTGCTTCACCTGATCCTCGCCTCCCTGCACCTGATGGTATGATTGTTGTATGGCTGAACTCTGAAAAGCAGGCCTGTTCAGAACAGCTGCAGCAAGTCTTGCTCGTTAGCAGAAAGCCTTCCACCAGGGATATCTATGTAGCCAAATAGAAACATTTCATGTGTTAGGCCTCCTAATGGAATCTATCTCCATCCTGGTATTAGTCTATCTTGGACTATTGGCTCCACCTAAAATACCAAGGTCTGGCTCTCTTGTCTGTTAAGGTTCACTTGGCAGTCTTCTCAGCCTTCTACCCTCCAATGCAGGGTAGATTAGAGTTCTCCCACAAGATGACAATCAGGTTTCTCAAGGGGCTGGAGAGACTCTACCTTCAGGTTTGTGATCTGATCCCCTCCATGGGACTTAAACCTGGTCCTGTTAAGGCTCCTGGGACTTTCCTTTGAGCTGTTAACTTTGTGCTCCATATTGCTTCTCTCTTGAACGGTCACCTTCCTGGACGTGATCACCTCGGCCAGAAGGGTCTCTGAGATCAAAGCCCTGATGTCAGAACCCCCTTATATGGTATTCTTCAAGGACAAGGTCCAGCTGCACCCCCATCTGGCCTTCCTACCAAAGGTGATAACGCAGTTCCACAACAACCAAACATTTTCTTTCTTGGTTTCTTTCCAAAACCTCACAAGACCATTGAGGAATGTTGGCTGCAAACATTGGATGTTAGGCAGGCCCTTGCCTTCTATATCAAAAGAACTAAGCCCTTCTGCAAGTCCACACAGCTTTTTGTAGCAGTGATGGAAAGGATGAGAAGGCTTCCTGTTTCATCCCAAAGAATCTCATCCTGGACAATCACCTGTGTCTGAGCATGCTACGAGTAGGCGAAGGTTCTGTCTATGCCTATCATGATTGCTCATTCCATGAGAACCCAGGCTTCATTAGTAGCATTCCTTGCGCAAGTACCAATCCAGGACATCTGCAGAGTCACAACATGGTCATTGTTTATACTTCCGTGCCCCACTATGTCAGTGGTGGGCAACCTGCAGCTCCCATTGGCTGGGAACGGCAAACTGCGGCCACTGGGAACTGCAGGTGGCCGTGTAAATGTAAACAAACTGGTGGCCCACCAGCAGATTACCTTGATGGGCTGTGTAGCAGGGTGCTGCTGCAGAGGCAGCTAATTAGCCCCTGCTCAGCCAGCCCCAATCAGGTGAAATGGATTGGGGCTGGGGAGAAGCCTGGTGCCTGGCCTCTGAATGGGCTGCACCTGTGGGCCTGCAGGCTCTAGGGCCATAAAGGCTGGCTGGCAGCCAGAGAAAGGGGGGGAAGAGAACAGCCAGAGGCATGGCAGTCTCCAGGCTGGGATAGACTCCCTGTAAAGGAGGAGGAGAGTAAGACCTGTAAAGCTGTAAATAGAATCACTGGTGGTGGAAACTGTGTGAATAAAAAGCCATGGGTGCTGCATCCAGAAGGCTCAGAGTGCTTTGTTGAGACAGCAGGGAGCTGCAGCAAGGGGGGCCAAGGAAGAGACCCGGTTACAGGCTGCATGTGGCCCACGGTCCACAGTTGTTCACCACTGCACTGTGCCATCACCCAACAGGTCCATGATGATGCTAGTTTCAGGAGAGCAGTGTTGCAATCTGCATGTCCATGAACTACGAACCCACCTCCGGGGGCACTGCTTCTGGATCACCTTGAACATGAACAAGCACTTAAAGAAGGAAAAATGGTTACTAACCTTTCATAACTGTTGTTCTTTGAGATGTGTTGCTCATGTCCATTCCATCACCCACCCTCCTACTCCTCTGTTGGATTTAGCGGAAGAAGGAACTGAGAGGGTGCGGGTCTGGTGGTGCCCCGTATAAATATGCACGGCTCCAGAGGGCACTAGAGCCAGCCCTACAGAGACCAGTGAGGGAAAAATCTCTAGAAACTGTGCATGCGGTGCACACACACTTACTATGGAAGGGACATGAGCAAAACATCTTGAAGAACAACATTTATAAAAGGTTGGTTACTGTTTTGTCTATTGGCAGAAGTTTTATTACTACTGATGATATAAGAGGCAGCAGGAGTATTTTGATTATCAGATCCCAGGTTGAGTTTACAGTGCAGAAAGTAAGCAAAATCAGCCTTTGATTTGCAAATTGAGCAAATTTGTCTTGGAAGTCACTGAGACTGAACCAACATCATGGCCAACAAGGCATTTTTGCAGTCACTCTTAATACCTGCACTTGAAATCTCCCAGCACATTCTTTTAAAGCCACTGGTAGATTATAATTACATTGTCCTCTTCTAGTATGTATTGTGCCCCTCATCCTGGGGCTGGATCTATGCATGTGGACACCTGTGCCTGCTTGGAGCCCCATAGATTTCTGTGAGGTCTATATTGGTAAAAGGGATAAATCCTATGGCTCTGATTGCAGGATCAGGGCTTATGTTGTTTCTCTGTCTCACAAAGCTAATTTGGACATTTGATTTACTTAATTGGTTAATAATTGTATATTGATTATTAAAAGGCTAATGATTAGAGCCCTACCAAATTCATGGCCATATTGGTCAATTTCATGGTTATACGATTTTTAAAAGAGTAAGTTTCATGATTTCAGATATTTAAATCTGAAATTTCATGGTATTGTAACTGTGGGGATCTTGACCCAAAGGGAGGGAGGGGGGCCCGCAAAGATATTGTAGGGGGTTTGCAGTATTGCTAGGCAGTGGCGCTACCTTCAGAGCTGGGTGCCCAGCCAGCGGCCACCGCTTTCCAGCCACTTACTTCTGCACTATCTTCAGAGCTAAGGGTGGCAATACTGCAACTCCCCTACAATAACCCTGAAATCTCTCTGCAACACATTTTGGGTCAGGACCTCCAGTTTGAAAAATGCTGGGTTCCCCTGTGAAATCTGTGTAGTAGAGGGTAAAAGTACACAAAAGACCAGATTTCACAGAGAAGACCAGATTTCATGGTCTGTGATGCATTTTTCACAGCCATAAATTTGGTTGATCTGATTCAACTTGAGACAAGGGAAATAGAGAAGCTGTTATTCTCAATAGACTTAGTAGTGGACTCTAATTCGAGATTTAGCTTTAATTAGTGGTGTGCACAATGGCAAACAATGTTATATGAAAGGTTTTTCAATTTTTTTGCAATTTCATATTAGGTGATTTTGTGCAGATGAAATTTGTGAAATATTTGGAATATTTCACATGAAAACATGAAGGATTTTAAATAGTTGCATATTTCATGAAAAAATATATCTTCAATTTAAATAAGCATGTGAAGTTCCTAATTCAATATATTTATATTTATATTTATATATATATATATATTTAATTTGGTGGGCTTCTCACCCAAATGTGCCCATTCTTGAATGAAAAACCTGCAAACTGGTGTGCTTACACTAAAAAATATGTGAAAACTCCCAATTTTCCAATGAACCATTTTTGTGAACTTGCTAAGAAAACCTCAGATTTTCTTGCATCTAGTTTGCATAACCTTAGGTTTAGCAATCATATGCCAGTACATCTCTTTTTCCAACACAGGGAGTGAACAATATTTTTAGGCACTCCTTCTAAAGATCTTGCTTGAACTGTCCTGGTGGTCTCTACTCATATAGCTTGTGCCTGAAGATGGTAATAGGGGAAGTTTCTGTCAATAATGTACAGCCGTAAGGAAAATGCTTTGTGTAGTTATTTCAAACATGGTTTATTCTGATTTCTTTTCCAGTTAGTAAATAAGAGATTTGTCATCTACTTTAAGGTCCAAATTATGACTGGTTCTAGGTGAAGGGAAAAGCCAATTTCATCTCCTTCAACACAGCAGTGCAGAAAATGTCTATAATTTGTCTAACTGCACTCAGGATCACAAGGAATAGGGGCTAGTTAGTGCCACTGACAACTTTAACCTAAACTGAAATAATCCCCACCCTTAAAAAGGCTACAATTAATTCAGAACATAGCAGCCTGCTTACTCAGCAAAACAGAGAGTTTGAGAGCACATCCACTCTAGTGTTGCAGCCTCTTCCCCAGATCCTCGTGGAACACCCAATGAAATTCAAGGATTTAGTCCTCATCTTTAAAATTCTCAATGAGATTGGACCAAGTTACTCGAGGGGACTGCCTGTCATCCTGCATAATCAGCTTTGTTCCAGTGGAGCAATAAAACTGTCAGCCTCACAGCAGAGAATCAAGAACACAGAAAACAGGAGAGAGAAAGTTGATCCCTTGAATAAATATATAAGGCACTAAGATAGGAATAGACTCAGGAAAAGGACCAAGATACAGGTATCAGACTTAACTGATTACCAGTTGAAATAGGTAGAGCTATGGTCATGGTCTCAGCCTCTTGTCCACTCGGCAGCATCTGCAAAGGAGCTTTAGGCCGCCATACCTTCTTTTAAAGGTGTCGTATGAGGGCTGTGTTCCCCAACCCAATACACAGCATTGTGTGGGCTCCTACTCCTACAATACTCTATGAGTGTGCTGGGCCTTAGCTTGGTCCATAACCTTTTGCTCTATTCATTTTCTAGCTTATTTACCTCATAAGCTAGGCAGAGAAAGAGCAACATAGTGCATCATTTTCTGCTGCTCAGTTATCAATATAATGTTACACCCCCACAAGAATGACATGGCTTATTGATTGGAAGAGCAATTTCTTCTGTAATAATAACAATAAAATACAAGTATCAGAGGAGTGGCCATGTTAGTCTGGATCTGTAAAAAGCACCAAAGAATCCCGTGGCACCTCATAGACTAACAGACGTATTGGAGCATAAGCTTTCGTGGGTGAATACCCACTTCGTCAGACACATGCGGTCTATAAGGTGCCACAGGACTCTTTGTTGCTTAATAAAATACAGTGATCACCTACACATTAAGTCTGTGTCTACAGTGCACACCTCTTCAGCGGCATGTATGGTATGTATACATACAAGCCCCAGTGAAAGGGTCTGGCAGGGGAGAGGCAATGAGGAAAGGCTCTGGCTGCAGGGAGGCAGTGGAATGTTACATGGCTAACACTAGCAGTGTAGATGGGAGAGGCACTGCCTGGGCATGCAGAGTGCATACCCTTTGGTTCAGGCATGTCTTTACTCACCTAAGCAGTCCTTCACCATCTACACCTCGATGTATTCCTGTGCTGGGCTGTGTGTGCAAGGTATGTGCTCTATGTGCTGCTGTAAGGAGTGCACAGTATAGAAGTACCCTAAATATTTTTAAATTAAAATCATTCCCAATTTTCATTTTCATAGTTCTGCATGTTTTTACAAATATTTATGTGGTTAACTTTTGTAACCTTCCCTTTTAATTAAAAAGATGCAATAGAAGGCGTAGCTGAGTATTTTCTGAATGAAGTAGTGATTTGTGTTTGCTGAGGAGGGAATTGCATATAGTTTTATTCCTCTGGGCATATATTATCACTCCCCCTTTTCTTCCTTCTTGGAGGGCAATAAGAAAACCCAGATACCAAGCTGTGGAACATGTTCTGCTGACACTAGCATCTGGCTCCTTGGCAGAATCCTCTAACCATCATGCTGACAGCATTGCTTTTGTGTCCTCATATAACTATGTATAAGAAAATTGCAGATGGATTTTCTTCTCAAATTAATGCACTAGTCCCTTGACCCTGATCATGCAGAAATGTGTTGTTTTTATCTGTTTGTGAATGAGACCCTGGACAAATATACTTCAAAAAGAATATCTCTTGTTCATCTCTGAATTTGTCTCAAAGCTGGCAGAGAAGATGCCAAAATCCTATTACATGCCCCTTTTGTGTCTTCAAGCAGTAAGTCCTTAGATCTCTTTGCTGTACACGTGGATTGCACATTTTGCAGCAAGTACACTTGTAAAATACAAGCATATTTATCTACTAATTTGAACAAAAAATTACTTTGCCCCTTGTAATGGGGAAGAAAGTAGATTTTTTGTTAACTTGAAGTTAAAAATGAAATGAACTAATCCTATGTGCCTTGCAGGTTTCATCTTTATTTTTGTCACTTTGACAGAGAACGTCAGCTGGAAGGCCTTGTCATGTTACAAAGGTAGCTCAGCATTTTCATTTTAATATTAATGATGAACATTTTCACTTATTAATCACTTCCTGAATATCCTGATTTTTCCATAAATGGGATTCTTATGGGTGCCAGTCTAGCAAAACAGTTAAGCACACGCACAACTTTAGACATATGTGTAGTCCCATTGACTTCAGTGGGGATGTGCATGAGGTTAAATTTAACCATAGAGTTAAGAGCTTTGACTGGGGCTTGATTTGTATCTGGGAAATGCTCAGAACTTTGGGAAGAGAATAACAAAATATATTGAAAGTTTCTCTTTTTTTCCCCAAAGTGTTAGGCATATAGATCCTATTCTATCCAAACTGTTTGTTTGCATTCTTGAAAATAAATCTCAGGTCCCTTTTCCATTTATGACTGTGCTTGCAGGAGGAAGGTGAAACACAGATGAATAAACATTAAAAATATCAGCACAAAAATTCTGTGGTAAAGACTCCAGCTCTCTGGGTGTTGACTGTAGAGACTGTGCAAGCTTTTAAAAACTGGCACCTGTTGAGAATATTTAGCCGTGATTCATGAGCCTACTCAGTCTCTGACTTTCTACCCCACCTCCACTGCCTCCTCAACTAGCGCAGCAGAAACTCAGATATGTACGACTCCCTGATGGCAATATGGAAGATAGCCAAGTCTGATGAAGCCAGGTGGATTCCACTGAGCATGTTCTCTGTGTCCACACCAGAGGGAATATCCTCTGAGTTGGATTGTTTTAAGCTTCTCTTAATTTATTCTCATAGCAACAGTTATTAAGACTTGATTGACACCGGTTTCTTATGTGTTGCTTTTGCAATAAATAAAACCACAATGAGTAATTTTATTATTCCCCCTCCCTAGTTGTTGACTTTCATGCTGTTATTCCAAGAAAAAAAAATTGAGTCAGCATAAAAGGAAACAAAGGTAGCTTTCTATAGGTTTCATACTCCTTTTCTCACAAAAAATATCTTTATAAATTTCCAACAAATGCAAGTGCACGGAAGACATCAGGTACGTGCGTGACTGTTAGTATTATTTTAACTGATACTTTGTCCCATATCCTTTTCTCATCTCAGAACTTGTCATCAATGGAACAAATGACATTAGACCTATTCAGGGACAATCATAAATATCAAGGGCACTGGCAAGTGCTCCTGGCACTGAAGCAAAATGAGTTTTGCCATTGATGTCACTGAGGCCAGGATTTCACTCCAACAGTGAAAGTTGCCTTCTGTTGATTTTTATTCCCATTTTAAAGATTTTTGTTCCTGTTTTTGCACTGGTTCAGTACTGTAGTTTCACCCTGGTGTGACTCTGGGGGGTAAAAATAGAGTAAAGCTATGGTGAATCAAGCCCTAAATGTCTGAGGTGGGATATGGAAATTCCTGCTCACATTACATACCAGTTAGAGCTGGTCAAAAAAATGCAGAAAAAAATGACATGACAAAAAAAAATAAAAATTTGGAATGAAATTTTTTTCTCTAAATTTTATTTCATTTATTTTTTTAAAATGCCATCCATTCTGTAAACCAGCCAAAAAATAGTACACTCGTTTGCAAATTTTGGGGGGGAAATTTTGAAAAATTTCAACCAGTTCTAATACCAATCTATATGGATAGAGATGCTTAGTATTAGTAAAAGTGTGGATAAACCTAACTGAAACTTGTAAGCATGTCACCCTTTCATTCAGGCTAAATGATCCTTTCTTTGTGAATAGCTGAAACAACAGAGGCCAGCATTCAGAACACACACTGGCATAGCAAGGCTGAGCAGAAGCTATGCCATGTGGGCCAAGAGGTTTCCAGGGGCTGACATAGCAAACACAGGGATTAGTGCATTGACTGGTGAAGCTGTGTCACATATGCCTGTGTGAGAGAAGCAGGAACCGAAAAAGCCAAGGACACAGTCAGAACAAGTACTGTGAATGTGGCCTTGAGCAAAACTAATAGAGAAGAAGCTTCTGGGCTAAGTGTTGACTGGAAAAGGGGCTTGGAACCATAGGCATCGACTTTTAGTTTTCCCCGGGTGCGCTCCATGCCTGCTTCACCCCAAGGTTCCGCCCCTTCTCCTGAGGCCCCGCACTTCCTTTCTTCCTTTGCAGAGTTGATGTCCCTTTAAGATTGTCTAATTTCAGCTTTTTATAGATTTCTGGTTTTAAAATGCATCACTGTCCTCCTGTGCTCATCTGGGCAAGCACTATGGTTATAATTCAGGAAAGCAATTAAACATGTACGTAAGTCCCATTGAATTGCTTAGCTGAATCAGGGCTTATATCAAGCTTGAGGGAGTAGTACAAAGCACACATCAAAACATGCTTTGTTGTTTAATTCAGTGGGATTTCAGTAATGGATCCTGGACTTGACTGCACGGTCTCCATGGAGGAGAGAGCAGAAGATCCCTGGATCAGCCACAGACTTCCTGTGCGACCTTGAGCAAGTCACTTAATCTATTTTATGCCTTAGTTTCCCATCTGCAGGGTGTTGAATCAGGGGGCCTAGAGGGCCATGGTCCCATCACTTTTAGAAGTGGGAAGGCTATGCCCTCCCATGTTTTACTGGCCTTAAGGGTGAGCCACGGAAGGAGAGGAGACAGAGAGGAGTGAGTGGGAGGTGGAGTTTTGCAGGGAGGAGGGGCGGGAATGGGGCCTTGGGGCAAGAGGTGGTGTGGAGCTGGGTTTCAGGGGAAGGGGCAGTTCTATGGTGGGGGCTTGGGAAAAGGGGCGGCACAAGGGTGGTGCCTCATGAAGAAAGGACAGAGCAAGGGTGGGGGCCTAGGGATAAGGGGCAGTGTGGGGGTGGGGCCTCAGGGAAATGGAGTGGCATGGGACGGGGCCTCGGGAAGCAGGGGTAGCATGGGAGCGGAGTCTCAGGGAGAAGGGACAGCATGGGGCTGGGGCCATGGTTCAGGCACTGGTGGCCTCCCCACTTTGAGATAGCTTCCACCACTCTGGCCCATCTGTAAAATGAGGATGATATTTCCCTATCTTGCAGGGGAGTTTTGAGGATAAGATCTACTAGTGGTTGTGATATACATTGATGAGGGCCATATAAATACTTTGGTAGATTCAAAACAAGTACAGCCACATTAGCCATGCATTTCCAGAAAGGAAAGGGGGCTTGTAAAAAAAAAAATCTCTATTTTAAAAAATTCCACATAAACATTGTCTCCCGTCTAGATTTTGAAATGGAACTGTATAAATTCACACCTGCTAGAAAACTGCTAAAGACGTGAATTTTCCTGGAATGTTTTTTTGCTGACTTTGAGTTCCAGCTAAAGTTTTACCCCAAATCAGTCAGTTAATTAAAGAGTTTCACAGCTCAGAACTGGCCACTTTCATAGTGAATCATGTGTAACTCACTGGTTTCACAGTGGATCTGAGGAAAACGTGACAGATTCATCTAAGTTTCATATTGAATTTTGGATTCTCACAAACCCAAAAGGAGGTCAGGAAACCATGAGAACCAACCCTGCCAAACCGAATCATCTAACTTCATGTAGGCTGAAACCACTGGATTTTGCACAACTATGGTACAACAAAGTACCCTGCCTGGTGGTATTTAATAGTTGTATTATATAGTGCTGTTTGCATTTGCTTTAATTTTGCAATTTGATTGAACTGAATGTACTTTTTGCACTCTAAATCTGAGGTATGCAATGGTTCTTGGAAAACATCCTGGGTTGATGGGGGAACATATTTATGTGATCAAGTTAAAGCAGACACACATAAGAATAACTTGGTCTCCTTTCCCTATTTGAGTTCCATTGTTTTCCCTAATGAAAGCTGCTGTTCACTTGCAACTCCCACTGACTTCAATGAGCAGGGAGGTGCTCAGCCTGTCTCAGGATTTTGCTCACTAGCAGGTGGACCAAAGCAACCCAAAATGAGTTATGTGCAACTTGAGCATTTCAGTGGCTGTTTTCTAAGGACTGAATTGTTCTGTTTATTTTTTTTTGATGTATAGAATTAATTTGGTTCAGATATCATATACAAGAAACGCTGTCCAGTTATCCTATGGTCTTAACATTTCAATGCCAAGACTGACAGCCTCTGAACTTACCTTCTATGGCATGAGTAGAGATTAGTAGATAAGAGGCCTAAATCTTGTAAGGAATGGGTCAAATTGCTGTGTAAAGGACAGGCTGATGAAAATGCTTGTAACTGGAAGAAGAAAGCAAACTACCTTAGGAAAACCCCGAAGATTCTCTATATTTAACCCTTACACAGTGATAACCCCTACGACATTATGAAGAAATGCAGTCCGTTTCTCATGATTGACCACATCCAAAAGCTGGGCCCTGGCAATGTACCTCTGAAGACAAATTCCCATTTCTTGATGTTTAATCCATAGTAAAACCTGCTATTGCAAAGATGTTCATTAAATTAAGTGTATGGCTCATTAATACGTGCTGTAATTGTCAATTTGAAACTCCCTGTAGAAAGGGTTAAATGCAGAAAATCTTGCCCACAGGACCCCATAAAGGCTGGCCACAGCAACCACACCTGCACAGTTATTAAGGGGTTTGTGTAGATTAAGCACTGGCCTTTGTGTGAATAAGGGACAAGTGCCCTGATCCAGAATCTGCTGAAGTCAATGGAAAGGATTCCACTGACATCAGTAGGCCTTGGATCAGACTCCACAAAGCAGCTTGCTCTAGTAGACACTTGGTGTAGTTGAACTTGTCTATGGGAGTTTCTTTGTGCTACAAAAGAAGATTAATGCCCAGGCCCACCTTATTTAACCCATGTTAGGTACTGAAAATCTGGATTTCTAGGCAACTCTGTGGTTTTTCAGGCAAATGAGTGCTTTTTAGTAACTAATTATGGTGGCAGGACATTAGGCCCTGATCCATCAACGTGCATGTTTGAAGTCAATGGGATGACTCATGTACTTGAAGCTATGCACATTCTCAACTGCTTTGCCAGATCAAGGCATAGGCCCCAAATAAGAGATGTCCTTTAAAATACAGGACAGATGACCACCCTAACTGTAATTAGGAGAGAGCAACATCACCATGGACCCAATAGTTTTAGTCTCCCAAGAACTTCTAAAGAGCAAGAAGGATTATATTCCAAACTGTCCTACAACTATAGCAAGGCATAACACCATATAGCCAGCTGGCAAGGTAACTCACATTACATCCCTGCTACATTTTTGTAGAGCAAACCCTAGCAATTTTAATACTGATCCTTTTAACACTCTGCTACTCACATCTTTTCCATTTCAGACTGCTCCCCTCAGCAAGCTTCTCATCCTATCAATCAAAGTCAATTCTTTCTACCCATGTCTATGACACAGTAGGAAGCTCAGTGAGGTGGAACTTTGAGGGAATGTGTGTAAGCATTTGGGAGTTTGGTAGAGATGAGGCACTGTTTGGGGGTTTTAGGTAGCTGGGCTGAGGAGCTCCACATCCCAAGGAAGGGTGTCAGACAGAGGGGCTGCACCTGAGAGTGTGCCTTAGAGTTTGTCTGTACTGCAGTAAAACATGGTGTCTGGCCTGTGGTCAGCTGACTCAGGATGGCTGGGCTTGGGCTGCAGAGCTATAAAATTGCAGTGTAGACATTCAGACTTGGGCTCCAGTCCAAACATCTACACTTCAATTTTACAGCTCTTCACTCCAAGCTCTGCAAGCTCGAGTCAGCTGATGTGGGCCAGCAACGGGTGTTTTATTGAAGTGTAGACATGCCTTTAGAGATCCAGGGCTAGGAACACTGACCAGGCTCTAACCAGATGCAGGAGGGCTTAGAAGTACATGGGAGTCCACTCACAACAGACTGGTGGTCATCTAGATAATGGCAATTGGGCCAAGTTTGGGCATATTGGTGGTGGCAGTTGGATCATCATGGCAGAGGGTAAAACTTTTTTAAGGAGACTTTTGCAAAGGAACTACTATTTTTAAACCAAATGCAGAGAATGGATCTTGTAAGCTGTTTGGGAAGCAAAGGTAGCAAGCTTGAATTACAATGACCTTTAGAAAAATCAGTTGGTGGATTTATGTTCAAAGATAGGTCTGCCAATGGCTGATCTTAGAAAGTGAGAGCTGCTGTCTTTGCTATCTGAAGATGACCAGAAGCAGAAGGGGGTGGCAGCCTTAAACTAGGACATCTTTTGCTGTCCAGAATGAAGCAGAAGGATCAGAAGATTCTGAGGACAATGGAAACCCAGATGGGGGCATGGAGGAGGGCATCAGAAGTATATGCAGCCATGAGGAGCAATTGGGTCCCATCTTCACTGAGTTCCTCAAACCAGTAGCATCTGGAGTGTAGGGAGCTTCAGCTTGAGGAGAGGAAGCTATCCCTGTAATTTATTCCTGCTTTAAGATTCCTTTATACTGTCACGGGGGTACAAAGGGACTTTAGTGTAAATGAGAATCGGTTCTGTGAGGCCAAATTCATAACTGGCATGAATCTGGCATGAATGTAGCATCATTAACTTCAATACAGCTATGCCAATTTACCTGTGCTGAGGATCTCATCCCTAAATACATGCAGTAGTTAGACAAACACTCAGTTTCCATCTGTATTTTTAGCATGCAAATTCCTGTTTCATTTAATTTTTGATAAAATATATTTTTGAAGAAGTGGAGTATTTGAATCAGATCCATAAGTGCTGTTGCTCAGATGTACAATAAAGGCAAGACTAGTTGAATAACAACTGTAAAGTGACATTTTGAAATTATGTTAAGAAAGAGTTCATACTGGCTAATTCCCCCGTGTGTGTGTGTTTTGTTTGATTTATTTTTTCCTGGTAGATTTTCTGTTTGCTCTGTGTGTGTGTGTGTATTGTATACTGTTATCTCAGTAATCTGCTCAGAACCCCCTGGTAAAACATCTTCCAGAAGAGAAAATGAAGGGAGAAATTCATACTAGAAAAAAAGGAAGATTTAATTGCAAAATGCATATAAAGCTACAGGCCAAAGGGTGTTTTTTTAAATGACAAAAGCCATAGGCATCATCTGGTCATTTTGTTGTTGCAGATTCCTTTACCACCAGACCTTATGCTTGATGAGGACTAAGGTGAGATACAGAGATAAGCAGGAACTGCCATGGAATTTCATTTCTTGGAAAGAAAGGAAAACAGAAAAACCCCCAAAACCAAAGTAAAAATAATAATTAAAAAAAAACCTTGGCATGTTCAATAGAATGGAGAGTTCAGGGATGTTAATCACTGCTGCTTTTATCAGACAGCTTTATTAAGATCAATGTTTTTTGTTGCCAAATTAGAGTGGACCTAGAGTGAACTTCCCAGCAGTTATTAACGCAAGTCCACATTCACTGGAAGGATCGGCTGCTGTCACGTGCGCGGCAATAGCTGGGAGTTACACAATATCTATATCATTTTTCACAGCTTTATCATTAGCTGGTAATGATTTGATTATTTTGCAGATGAATCACAGTATAAATCTCTTTCACAAACACTACCTCCAAGTATTAATCAAAACCATTAAGGCAAAGCAGTCAGTGCAAATTAAAAAATTTGCATGTCTAAATTAAAAATTACAGTAATACATCATAAATAAATCTTTTAAATTCTCTGTGGTCTCTATAAGCATCCCCTTTTTGTGCCTGTAATGAGCCCATGAATACAGCTTTTTTTTCTTTTTAATCAGGGCATAATCAAATTTTATAGGTAGAATTCAGGTCTTTTTAAAATCCATGTTGGATCTTACTGGGGAAGAAAATTATATTTTGTTCTGAAACTGAGCAAGAGAGAAAGAAACACATTCAAAGATGAGGGTGAAAGACAAGAGTTCAAACCCATCATACATAATTTGAACCGTCTTCGGCTACAGGAAAGTAAATATTTGTAAAAGGTGATACATCTTTTTCAAATAACTTTGAACTATGAAGGAAATGACTAGTTGTGTTTTAGGTATTATTTCATTTTAGAACTACCAACACCTTACTTGCAGCATGGGGAGATATTACAAGAACCCTCGTTAATAACGGGTGCCGTTGGGATTAAAAATCCTTTCTTAGTCTCTCAAAAATGATAACAAACAGTTCAGGGACCTGAAAAATAAGTATTGTCCTTCATTTGGGAGCAATGTTCAAAACAAAGAGTCTTAAAGACCTCTTGCTGTCATGCTATTGACAATGATTTGAGTTGACTTATATATAAATTGCTTATTGTTGTTTCCCCTTTTCATAACCTCTGTCTAAATGTTTGCCTGTCCTTTGCGTGTAGGCTCTGTGGAGCAGGGACCATCCTACTGGAGCATTTAGAAAATCACCGGCACATAGTGGGTGCTATTGTAAATAAATAATCCAAATGAAGGAAAGGAGACTTGACTGAAGACATTGCTTACAAAGTAGCAAGAATAAATTTCTGAGTGCTTTGCCAGCCAGCATTATATGGTGTAATCACTAGTGCCCAGCACCTCTGCCAACTCTCATCTCCTTCTGGCTCTTTTGGCTTCTCCACTCTGCCCATAGCCCTTGTCACAGCTTACCTGACTCCTACTCTTGACTAATTTGATCAATTTGATCTGCATCAAATAATAGTGTACTATATTTACTATTCTATTAAATGAATTCAAATATCTTACATTTATGCAGTGCTTTTCATCATGCATTACATGCATTTATAATTTAAATAAAATCATGGTGAGTTTGGGCGCTCCTCAATTATACACAAGACTGAAACAAACCAAAACAAAAATAAACCAACTGCGCAACAAAACTAAACCAGTGTATATGATGGAGGAAAAGGAAACAGGTTTCAGTTTTACACTTCCGGGGGATTACATAAACAAGAATGAGACAAAATTGTTTTAAAAACTATGACCTTTTCACCTGAATTCCCTTCTAAGGACAATTATGATTTTTATAAGGTGTAGGATCCTGCCTTCTTTTGCCCATAGCCAAAACTTCACACACAAGTTCTTTGGCATTTACCCTAGAATGCTGTAGAGCAATTACAGTTCTTCTCACATAAATCTTAGAGGTTAGCAAATCCACTGCCAAGTTTGTTTCATTTCAGCCAAGGCAAAAGGAAAAGATCGCTTCTAAATCCTCCACTGTGAGATGGATCAGAACATCTATTGTAGAGGTGCACAAAGCAAAATATACTTTGCCCCTTCAAAAAATTTGAAAGCGCTTATTACCACAGAAACTGTGACCCATATTCCACGAGCATAGATGCACCAGCTGAAGGAACTTGCCATGCAGCTGGTCTAGCACTCACATAATCATGAGCTGATTTCTTTCTCAGAAGCTACGTTTGGTAGATTAATTCCTCAAACAGTGTTACATTGCTGTTGCTGAAGTACAAACAATAAACAACTATTTTAGAGGAAAAACAAATAATGTAGTTGCGTAGTTCCTCCCTGTCTCCCCGTATACCCCAACTACTGGCATTCCTGATGTTGGCTTATTCTCTCTAGTGAAGAATTGCTGAACAAGCCATTGCATGAGAAAGGACTATTTAATCTAATCTGTTAATTTCTTTTGGTTTTGTTTTTTTAAGAGGAGAATTTGAACTACATTGATCGGGCAGTAATCTGAGTTAACTATGTGAGTTATTTCTGCTTTAAAAATGGGATGTTTTGTTATCTATCTGTCTCGCTCTCTATCTCTCACTTTATTTATATAGCAACAGAGCTACGTATCCAACATACTTAGTTCATATATAAGAGTTTTTCACATTAGCTTTATATTCATGGAATTGTTTATTTTTCAGACTTCCAGAAAGGGAACGGTCCACAGTTGTGTGTTGTGATGTACCCCATTGATTTAACATCTTGAAAAATGTCTGCAGTTCCACCCAGTTAGGAACAATCTAGTCCTTTTCAAACATATATATATCTATAAATGAGAAAATGGAGAGAATCAGTCTGCTTTCAGTGTCTCATGGTTCTTCTCCCCAGCTAGCATGTTAGATGAGGGTAATTTTCTAATAATAAAGGAGTTGATATCTATTGTTTTAGCGCATCAGAATACAAAAAATTCTTGCGTGAATGAGGAGGTCTCGTGCCTCTTGGATGATGGTTAGCTGGGTATGTCATGCCTGCAGGGAAAGTGCTGTATGCATGGCAACAACAGCTGTGAGTGGGAATAATGACTTCAAGTATGTCAAGAAGGAGAAGTCATGCTTACAATGCGAGTTCTCCTGGGTCTAAATAGTTGAGAGGGAAAACAGAAGGAGTTACTGTATATTACTTGGGCATCATTTTAACCAGGGCTTCTAGGTTTGTTGATGACTTTAAATCTTAACCTCTTTTTCCAGCTCAGAATTTCCCCCTAAATCAGGCTATATACTGATACTTATATTATTCTGATATGCAGAGTGTAGGAAAGCTTGCCATAAGTATAAATATTTGGTTATCTTGCAGGGGACTTGTAAGATCTTCTAGGATGATCTTGTACCTTCAATGGACAGGACAGAGGAATAAATACAGGGAATATATACAGATTTAAATTGGCACCAAAGTCAGAGGGTAGGATTTTCAAAAGCACATAAGTGAGATAGGAGCACAGGTCCCATTGAAACTTGTGCACCTAAGCACTTCTGCTAGATTCACAAAGGGAATTTAGGGGCCCAACTGCCTCCTTAGGTGCTTAAGTCCAAAATTCATGTGTCACTGCCATTCACACCTTCCCTCCTCAGCTGCTACCTAATCCTGTAGGAGTCTAAATTCCCTAGGCACCCAAATTTCCATCGGTAAAGTCCCCGTGGTGCCTACATGTCTGCTGGCAGGCATGCAGAAAGCCACCTCTGAGTGGTTTAGCACCTAGATCACATCTAAGCACGGGCAGGATTCATAAACAAAGTATTTCCTTATCTCTTTTGCTCTGAGCTTGGTCCAGTAGATATGCTCTGAGTACCTGAGATGTGGGAGACCCAAGTTCAAACCCCCACTCTGCCTGATTTGGAACAGGGGCTTGAACCCAGCTTTCCTACATCTCAAGTGAGTGCTCTAACCACTGGGCTATTGGCTGTTCGTTTGGTTTTTGTTTTTGATAAATGGCAGATGTTGGTTGTAAGGCTATTGGTTGGTTTTTCTTTTTTGGGGGCGGGGGGAATGGCTAGCCTGGCCTATGCACCAAGCTCCAGGAGAGGTTTCATGCCTGTGAATTCTCAGTGGAGAGAGGTGTTTCTCTCTGGCCTGGAGTGAGGCTCCTAAGTCCCTTGAAGGGGTGAGACTTAGACTACAGCCCGCTTGTTGGCATTTCCTGCTGGCTAGTTTAGGCAGCTCCCTGCTCAGAGTGCTGGCTTCTGTGAATCTCATTCTTAGGAACCTAACTCTCTCCTACATTGTTTAAGGAGCCTAAGCACCTAACTCAGGGTTATGAATACCAGTGCTAAGACCTTCTTCTGACTAGTCCTGAGGTGCTTTTGAAAATCCCACTTCAAGTCATGTGGGATGACCATTGTAAACCTGTTCTGTAACAAAAAAAGAAGAAGAATAGGATTTGTAGAAAAACTTAACTTATTTAGCTGTTTCTCATACAGGAAGACCTAATCAGTGCCTCCTATCCATTAAGATGCAAAGAGGGCAACTTATAACATACATAAGCAAAGAAAGACAGTTTGGACTTCTCAAGCCAGCTTGACTATGCATGATGATTTTATTTAAATATCCAGTGAGAGTGATCTGACTAAGGTCAGACAGACTTGTTCTGGAGCTCCTCATAGTTGGTGGGCTGGCAAATAGTCTTAGGTGACTGTTTTTTAAGAAACTGCACTGACAGTAGTTGGACAACTTTATTGCACATGACCTGCCAGCTTAAGAAGAGAAAGATTGTCTGTGTAGTAATTTCTTGTCACCACTCAGGCCAGGGTTGAAAAGTGCTAATGTTAATGCTGACAGTCTGTAAAGCTTCTACAACCTAGGCATATACCTTTAGCTAGGTTATAAAAGAGTCTATAGCTGTATATGTCAGTCTCTTTTACTTTATTTCCTCCTCATGGCTGGCTCCAGGCACCAGCTTATCAAGCAGGTGCTTGGGGCAGCAACTCCGGAGAGGGACAGCACTTTCAGGAATTCGGCGACAATTTGGCGGAGGGTCCCTCACTCCAGCTGAGAGCAAACGACCTCCCGCTGAATTGCCGCAGATTGCGATCAAGGCTTTTTTTTTTTTTTTTTTGGCTGCTTGGGGCGGCAAACCCCCTGGAGCCGGCCTTGTTCCTCCTGACCCATTTTTATCAATTATTGATCAATATCTCCAAATATTAATCTTTTAAAAAAAATTGAAGGATGTTACTTGGTTTGATCTGTATGATCCAAGCTAAAGCCTGTCAGTGATCATTCATGGCATGTGACAAGCATAATCCACCAGGATTTTTAAGAACCTCTGTAGAGTCCCAGCTCTTGTCTGAACAGGAAAGTACGCTTTGCAGATTGCTAGATGTCTGCTGCCAAGTGGAAGCAGGGAGTCTACCACCACCAGGGCATTTTCTACCCCTCCTCTGGACCTCTCAGAGAATGCTCTATGGATCTGGGAGGCACATGAAGAGGAAGGCACAGAAACGAATGGGTGGACTGCTGTGAGTATGGGGAACTGGTCTTCTTGCTCTGGACCAAAGGAAACAGACAGAGAAGATAATTCAGCCCAACCTGTTGTTATCTTTTCTGCTGAGTCCTCTTCCAGGTAGAGTTCCCAGAGGACAGCTGTAGCCAGGGAGCTGGTGGGTTGCTGGGGGGGCAGACTAAGTGTGTAGGCACAAAACCTGTATGCAGATGCTGAAGTTCAGAGATTTGAGTCCTGTACAAAGCAAAGTCCAGCACCAAGACTATTAAGTGATACTTCTTATACTAGTATGTCGTGTTATTCTTTCAAACCTGGATCGATTTTTTTGCCTAGGTTGCATATTTTTATAAGCCCCTTTATTAGAATGAAGGGACCTGAAGTCACCAGAGAAACCAGTGTGATCACTGACACACTCTAGAACAGAGAGACAGTCAACTGAGTATTAGAAGAGCAGTCACACAGAAGATCAAAGGAAATGATAGCATGTGACCATGGGAGATATTTGGTCTTACTGAGGTTGCAGAGTCTAAGGCTCCTAGGGTGCATAATATGCCAATTCAGCTAGAAGGATGGTCAGTGCCAAGCCTAATGATCCTGAGATATGTCCAAACATTACTACCAGTCAAATCTCAGCTACTGCCTACTACAGAATCTATTCAGATGATAGGGACTCCTGGACATATCCCTCAGATACATCCTCCTCTCCCCAGATTTTGGATAACCCACTGGGCTCCTCTTGTTCAAATCTTAGAACATACAACTGCATATTGGTCAGCCAATGTGAGAGTGTCCACATGACATCATACATGGAGCACTGCCCTTGAAGGGTAATAGCTCAAATCTCATGTTGATCATATGACCAATTTTTAATTGATCAGAATGATTAAACAATCTGAAGGCAGAGAGAGAGAGAGAGATAGTATCTGTATTTTATATTATTTTAGAAACTTTATCTTAGCTCTTTGTTTGCTTTCCCACAATAGGTAAGTAAGGCATATGCTTGTGGCCCAAAACAAGGTGATCCTGAAGGAATTAGTCATGCATGGCAAGTTAAATGATAATTATTAGAGCATCATCCCATGTTGACATTCTGGTGTCAACAAGGGCACATAAATTGCTGAAGCTTGACAGGTAGCCTCCTATTTTGGCAAACTTCTAAGTTGTTTTTATTTTAGAATTGTTGGTAGCTTATACATGTTTACATTTGAAAAGTCTTTTTTCTTTCTTTTGATTTTGCTGGCTTGCTTTGCTTCTATATCTATCTGACATGCTTTCTGTTTGTTCTTGATAGCTCTCATATTTCATGTAGGCCTCTAGTCCTAATTTTCCATACCAAAATTATTGTTGTCATCCCCTTCCCAATTCTGAAACTTAAGCAGACTTCACAGGATGCTGCATAGCCCTTGGTATTTTAGAGCAAGAGGAAATTGCTAAGAATCTGTCACATAATAATATATGGAGGACAGGGGCTTGAATGAACTCCGGAAAGTTAACTCTTTGAGGAAAGATAGTTTGTTCCATATTTTCTATCATCATTAGAGGAAAAATTTCAGCAGGAGAAATCTGAGGATGGTGCATGTGGCTTTGTTTGTTTGTTTGTTTTTTAATTAACAAGGTCCTCTGCAACATCAAGGCTGTAAAATGCTTCCTGGTACGATATTATAGCAAATGTCTCCTGTACGGTACGAAAGAGCTGCATATCCTCAGTTGGTGTAAACCAGCGTCACTCTATTGGGATGAGTGGAGCCACACTGATTTATACCAGCTTAGGCTCTGGCCCACTGTATACTTTAGTTAAGGAGCCGGCAATCTTTCACAAGTGGTGTGCCGAGTCTTCATTTATTCTAATACTCTAATTTAAGATTTCACATTTTTAGAAGGTCTCTTTCTATCAGTCTATAATCTATAACTAAACTCTTGTTGTATGTAAAGTAAATAAGGTTTTTAAAATGTTTAAGAAGCTTCATTTAAAATTAAATTAAAATGCAGAGCTCCCTGGACCGGTGGCCAGGACCCAGGCAGTGTGAGTGCCACTGAAAATCAGTTTATGTGCTGCCTTCGGTACACGTGCCATAAATTGCCTATACCCCGATTGGGGTGACGGGCATGAGTGAGTGAGTGAGTGAGTGAGCTTTAGTTATTTGCATGACTAGATGAGGGCCTAATCAACTGGGGTCACATCTTATCCTTATGTGGGTAACACTCTTCTTGAGCTCAATGTGCATTTTGTCTGAGTAATCCTGATTGCAGGATTTTGCCCTTAGGCAGAAGACACAGTTGGATGCTTGTAGTTGAGACTGCTGGGAACCAGAGATGCCTGCTTCTACGGTGTCATGCTGCCTGTGTAGTGAAATAGTGTGACACTGTGTGAAGGAGAGCTTCCTGCAAACATTTCCCTGGATGGAATCAGAAAGAAGCTCTTGCCTTGGAAACATATGTGTCTCTAATAGAAGGAGGCAAATTCTCCACTGGTGTAATAGGTGCAGCTCCCTTGACTGCAGTGGATTTTCACCCACATATGTCAGCAGAAAATTTAGCCCAGAGCAAACAGTAAGCATGTCAAAGCATGTGGTATCTGACAAGATAAAAGGAACCATGAAAATAACAATACATGTAGGGTCAAATGTTCGTGTAATTATGTTACTGATTTAACTCTCTAAGACAGAAGCTGGCACTACAAGGAAGTTATTTACTGGAGAGTAATGACATACACACCTTGAAAGGTCTGCATGGTTTCTTTGGTGCTTTACTCGGTACTTACTAGAAGGGGATTTTTTAAAATTTGCTTCAATCAGTCCTCATATAGAAGAGTCTGTTTCTGCGTATTTAGATCACATTTGCAGCATGATTATCTTTTTTTCTTGTGGGATTCTCAGCTATAGATGATATTATTGTGATGGCTGCATTTCAAAGTCCTCACCTGCTCTGTCATCTTTGAATTTATGTTACACTTCATGGTATCAGCTCTAACGATCTCATTCTCTCGCTCTCTCTTTCCTTTACACCTCTACTCACTTCCTGACACTTGACACAATAAAACACTTTTTCATTTAGAAACTGTATTTAACCCCTTTTCATCAACAGCCTAGCATTCAAAGGAAAGAAAAGTAAATCTCTGGGACAACAGAACTTTGAGGACTTTTTAAATGTTACAGTTAAGTAAAGATACTACATTTGCATGTTTTATTTAAAGAATCAATAGCTATAAGCAAATGCGTTACCTGGATGTTCCATATTTACAAATTCAAGAATGAAATGTCAGCTTCAAACAATTATCTTCTCTTTGCCAATCTCTTATAATCGAAGTTCATTTCCTGGCAGTTAAGAGAGTAAAAGCAAACACCCACAGTATTGAAGACAAACTTAACCCTTGCATGCAGATTTTTTCTACTAATAGAAAAGACTTAGTCTGCGTGACGTGACAAGTTTTGTTAAATATTGTGGTTTCATTTAAATTGATATTAAACTCCTATCATTAGAAAATTTAAATTAAAAAAATCAGTCTGTATTTTTAAAACAACAGAGATACAGTACATATTTACTACATCCTATTGAGCAAGTATGTAGGGAGTTAGTAAAATGTCCTAGTAACTGTTGTTATCTGTCAGAAGACTGTGTATCTGGGCAATTGGTAATATTTCTTTCCCCTAAATGTGTGTAAACAGGAGCCCTTACTTATTTATTTAGCTTCTCTTTTGCTTAATGAATCATTCACAAACAAACTAGATGTTATTTCTAAGTACTTGTGATTTGTAGGTGTTCACTAAATAGGTTGGATGATTAATTTTCAACACATTTGATATTTGTGTTCTTTGCTTCAACTGTTTGCCAATTGTGGTTAGCTATTTGCAGAGCCACAGAAGCCTACAATTTAAGAGAAAAACAAACTGTGTCCAATCCAGAAAAAGATACAGATTTTTTTTTAATTTTTAGTGAAGGATATATGTTCTTATTGTATCCAAGTTGATTCACCCATCCCTATTCTTAACTATTCCACATGTCTATTTGTTTCAGTATCTCCAACCAGCAAGGCACCTTAAATAATGGTGGGGGATCTTAAATATGTAAATACAAAGGGGTGGCTTAAAGACATGGCCAATTCTTCAGCTGGTATAAATTGTAGAATCTCTATTGAATGAATGGACCTAGGAGAATTAACACCAGTTGAGGATCTGACCCCCAGTTATAGTCAATGCAGCTACATTGATTTACATCAGTTGAAGATCTGGCCCACAAAATCAGCTAAGATTTTAGAAATTTCTCTGAATTTCCTTCCTTTGTTAGGTGAAGTTGCACTCTTAGACTCAAATTTTCAAAAGTGGCTACTGATTTTGGATGCCTCAGATTCTGAGTGCTCATCTTGAAACATTTTAGGTCTGCTGGAGTTGCTCAGTTCTTCTGGAAATTAAATCCGTGGTGTTTCAAGCACTCAAAATCTGAGTCATCCACAATCAGTGGCCACTTTTGAAAATTCAGCTCTACGGCTTGATTCTCCAATGTGCTTTCTCTCAAACATAGTCTGTAGCTTACATCCTGAGGAAGGGTGATCTCATGGTTATGCACTGGACTGGGACTCAGATGACCTGGATGTACTTGCCAGCTATGCCACAGACTTCTGTGTGACCTCAGACAATCTCTTAATATCTTCCCATTCTGTAAAATAATACTTAGCTTGTCTATAGTGTCAAATGGGGATAATATTACTTCTTTTGTCTGTTTTTTTCTATTTAGATAATCAATAGTTTGGGGCAAAGGCTGTGCACATATATAACCCCAGACCAACATGACCCCAATCTCAGTGCTACTATAATGCAAACAATGCAATAAAATATATCCAAGGCACTAGAATTTTTTCCTGGACTGAAGGCTGCCAATACATTTGTAAATAGATTCTACAGATTCAGCCATGGTTTACAACAGTTTGTCTCAAAGTTGTTCATGATGTGATATATTAAAGAAATGTTATGAATTTACCAAGTTTATAGACATTAGTGAAGGCTGTAACCTGATGCCACCTTAATAGCAATGTTGCTCCACTCACTGGTATAACAATATTGCTTCCTTTAATAATAGCTATTTTTCTGAATGTAATGAATTATGAACCTTACATACTGTAACCATGCCATGTAGCATACTGTAAAATTCCCTATGTTAACTTTCTCTTATGTAAACAATTAAGCCTCTTTTTCAACAATAATCCATAAAATTCATTGCCTGGCACTCTTTTCATATAATTCATTTCCCCTGCTTGCTCAGTGATTCATAATCACTGAAGAACAAGGCTGGCAGACTGCAGGTGTCATAGGGTAAGGAAAAGGGGTACACTGACCCTTGCATAGAACCTGGTAATTATTCATCACTGCTTCCTCTTGAGCTTGGTGCAGCCTCCAGTGAGCACTACTCCAGCTCTAATAAGCAAGCTACTGTCCTCTTGTGTGAAAATCAATAATGTCTCACATGGGTGTTAGCTATCCCTGGAAAGTAGGAAATGAGTGCTCTAATTTACATTGAGATGTAACTATTAAATGCTACTGAAGGAAACCCTAACTTGTCAAAGCTACAGGAACTCAGTCCTTTGAACTGATCATTTCCTTTAACCATATTGATAGTTCCTGCTTATCTTGTATCCATACGCTGGGGCTGAATGAGTGACAAGACACTCTAATGTCCTTTGAACATGCAGTTAGGAAAGTAGTAAGTAGTTCAAGAAGCTTTGGGGTTTTTGTTTTCTTTTCAGTAGCCCCCGGATTAAAGCTTATTATAAACACAGTTATTTTTCTCCGGGTATGTTCAAAACAAATCTGCTTGTGTCTTGAAGTTTTCTCAAACTTCCCAAATGCATAATTGTAGCTGTTTTATAAGAATGTGAGTGCTAAGGGCCAGGTCTGGTACTTCTCTGCAGACCTATGTGTCTGTTTACAACAGTATCCCTGTCACAATAGCTACCAAGAGCAACAATAACAAAATCACTGTAACAGCAAAGAAATCAAGTGATATTATAAATCTATAGATTGAATTGGTCCAGCAATAATGCAGATAATCATTCCCTGGAACTCTTTCATACATGACCTTTCCCAAGGTATACTAATGAGTCTCTACCTGGCCAAGATGAATTGGAACACTCCTTACTCAAAGACAAAGAAATTCCTCCTTGATTATAGAAGATCAAAGTGTTGCATTCTCAACAGGAACAAAAGGGGACTACAAAATACTTGTTTGTAAATCAAGTTTTGATACAAATGTGTTGTGGCTGGGAACCCTTTAATTTGTCCTCTTTGAAACATTATAATGTTGTAAGCCATTACCAGCCTTGGCACAGATTGTCCTCTTACAGTGATGTAAATCAGAAGAAACTATACTGAAGTTAGTGATATAACAAAGGTGTAAAACTGGTGCAAGTAAGAAGAGAATCAAACCTATTGTATTTTGTACCGGTACCACTTCAAATACTTGGAGTCATACTGAGGATGTTAGGGAATGCGTGGGTAGTCTGGAGTGTAACAACAGATCTTAGGTAGACCGTCTAAATTTTTGTCATTATAATAGCTCACCTAAGGACCCACCCAGGAAATTACACTGTTGTGCTTTCATTAGATATTATCAGTTGTAAGCTTTAAAAAAAACTATGTTGAAAATAAGTTACGCACATGCAATTGACTGGTTTTTTTAATGTGCATTCACAGATTCCAAACTTGTAACTCCACCGGTTGCTAATTAGTTTCTAGGTGCAATTCAAGGTGTTGGCATTAATTATGAAGCTCTACTGGTTTGGATCTTTAGCTACCTGAAAGTCTGTGCCTACCCTCCAGGAATTCCCCAGAAATTGTGATTAGCTGAGTTAGCAGTCCCCTAGTTTTAATCATGAAAAGGCTGCTGACAGGGCATTTTTAGGTAAAGGGCCTTTGAGTCTAGATGGTCCTTTCAGCCTTCCCCTTGGTTTGACAGGTCCAAGTCTGTTCATCTTGAGAGCATGCTGTAAAACCTGCCTGTTACCAGAACTATGGTGTGTGGACATGATAGTCAGGGCTGCCTCCTTATATCAGTTGCTAAAACTAAAATATGATTCATCTGAGGATATCTGTGTTTTGCTTTTGTTGACAAAGCTTGCAAACCTTAGCTACAAATCTGGCATGTTTGCTGATTTTATAATAGTCAGCCGGAATGGCTGTGCAGGCCCCTCTGAAAACCAGAGAGATAAGAGAAAATCCTAAAGGGTATGAAATTATCTTATTAAGGAACTTCAAAATCTGGATTGACTCTGTATTTCTCTTTACTTTCTCAGAGGAGCAGAAGCCAGGAGTTTATATCCTCTGCTGCCTTAAAAAATGCATTTAAAAGACTAGTGGCAGGAGGTTTGGTATAGAATCCCTCTTTGTGACAATGCCATCCCTGCAAGCTAGATAAATACAATACAGTTGGTTCTTGAATTAAATTTCACGAGAAGTGCAAGGTTAGAATCTGTGTAATCTGAGGGCCCGGTAGTAGCAGAGCATGCTAAACTGCTGCAGTCAACTGGAGCTCTGATGCAATCATGGTGCTTTTCTGCAGCCCACTGGTTCATGTACAGGGCCCTCCTCAGTCATTATTGGTGATCTACAGGTGTGAACAATACAGTTTGGTAGCTGCAGATTTCAAATCCTAGAATGTGTAGCTTCCACATGTGAAAAATAATGTGCTCATAGTTTCAAAAATAGGAGGCTAAAATTAGGCTTCTAAATCCACATTTAGGGACCCGAAACTACCCATTATTGAGAAGAGCGGAACACACAACAATTCCTATTGAGTTACATAGAGCTGTTGGGTGCTCAGCACTTTTGAAAGTCAGACCATTTAGGTGCCTAACCATGGATTTAGGAGCCTAACTTCAGGCTTCTGTTTTTGAAAATCTTGACCTGTGTCTTCATTTCTCAGTTTATAAAAACAATTTACCTTCAATTTCAGTAACAGGAATTAATTTTATCTGAGGGGTGGGCAGGAAAGACACGTTCCTTTCCCTAATCAACTATGTAAGTCTAGATACACTGTATCCAGTTGTGTACACATACAAAGTAAATTGTCCCATCTTTATGTGCATATACTTAATCCTCTTTGGTGTGTTTTTACAATGAGATAGTTATTTTGCTGTAAGATCCTAGCGCAGATGAGGAACTGTAGTTTTTACCTCAGAAAAGCAAGGCAAGGTAAACTCCAAGTAGAGGGTATAGTGTTGACCTTGACTAGCTACTTTGAGGTAAAAACTGCCTGTGCCTTGTCTCCAATCAGATTTTACAGTGAGATACCTATACAGATATACCTTAGCCTGGTCAAGAAAGGTTATGTTTCCACCTTTGTTCTCTCCTTCATTTTCAGGAAGAGAAGTTTCTTTAATAACCAGGTCAGATGTTAAAACAAGATAAAAGGATACTCCTGTTTCTGCTATCTTTTCAGTATCTCCTTTGCACATTTGTTCTATCTACTGCTAGAGGAGCTTTTCTTTCTTTGGGGCTCTGTTGTTGTATTTCCCTGGTTTGGGTGAAATGCTATGTCAAGTTTTATTTCACTGTGTAGCAGCTAACATAAGGAAGGCCACAGGTGGTCTGTAGAAAATGTGGCAGTGGATCCTTCCATTCATTCCTTATGGTAAATGTGTGTGAAAGCCTGATTATTGGACTGGAATAGTCTTTGAAAGAGCTTTGACACAGCTTCTTCGTGGTCTGTGGGAGAGGATTCCTCTCCTCGGCCATACTGCACAGCTCCCCAGGACCTAGCCTAGCTACTTACACTAGTTGTTGAGTCAATTTTCTCCGATATGGTTTTATATATGACAATGAGGTGGGGGTGAGGCTGTTTTTTCTTTTCCATATTCTGGGTTTCATTATACACCTTTGGAAATATTAGGGGTTCAGTCATCTTGCCCTTCTATAACATCTTGGTGAAAAACAGTGAAGAGGGGCAAGTAAGACTGTTTAAAGGAGACTTCAACCAATTTCTTTTTGGTTGTGAAACAGCTCCATCCATCTGACATAATTAAAAAATGGTAACTCACGTGTGAAAACTAATGGGCCAACATTAATCCCTGGTAGAATTCCATGATCAGTGGGTCTTTATTACCTTCAGACAAACACATCAGGGGTTATCTATTTTTATTAATGTACCACCTCCTGAATTATTGCTGTAGATAATGAGCCAACACATGTATCACATTGTGTCTCAGGGAGGTCTGTGTTTGGATAGTAAATTGCAAAATTCTTACATACCAGGTACCTGCCTCCCATGTAGTGCTAGTGTACACACACCTCATTCCTTATGTCCCATGGAGAAGGAAGGATTACTTCTTCAAGACTACAAATATCTATCTTTAATGCAGTTCTTAATGCCCTGGTCTTTTAGAACCACTTTCAAATGGTGCACAGCCCAGGGTACGTGTATACTGGATTGTTTTGTGTGAATCAGAAGCTGTGTGTAGCCCATGGGCTGTTCCATGAAGAGCTCTCCCTCATCATTGCCAAGATCAGGACAAAACTTACAAACTGAGCTCAATGTAAATTTCATTTACAAACAGGTGAGATCTCATGAACTGATTCTCTGTGTGTACAATTAGCTTAGAGATTATTATTATTTATTGTATTACTGTTGCATCTTGGGACCTCTTCCCACTGGGCCACACCACTTCTGAGTCAGAAAAACTGGTCCATGTCCCCTCCTTCTATTTGACTGCCATTTCTGGCATGTCATGAGAATACGCGTGAGCCTTGGACTTATGAATAAGGTTCAAGTATTGCTTCTTTATTTCTATAGCCACTTGACTTGTTTTTGTTTTAAATTCTCTACAAACTGTAATCAGTCACAGAACATTTATGCAGCAATGAATAAAAAAAAGTATGTACAGTAGTTCATAGTGGTTCATGCATGATGGGATTCATTTATTTCATGCTCTAAAAAATTCCATATTAATAACTAAAAAAATTTCCCCTTTTTAGCTATTTTAGTTACATAATAGACATCTTCTCTCTTTAAATCCACCTTCCTTTACAAACTGGTTTTTTTTTTAAACAAAACAACTGCAGCTGGAATAATTTTTCATCAAAAGTAATTAAGGAAACATGCTGAAGAAAAGGCGGAAAACATGCTGTTACTGTGGAGCTGGAGTGACACCTTTACAAGTACTATATGCTGTCCCCAATAGTATGCAATGTATCTCTTTCAAAAGGGAGGGATCAAATTAATTCAGCGTAAATGCTGGTTTTTAGTGACGGGTGAACCTCATGGTCCTTGGAGATTCCGTCCAGTCTGAATAAGCCCCTGAAAGTGATGTTTCTCTGAACTGTTTAGATATATCTAAACAGCATTTTGGAGTCTGTGCAAGCGAGCCCCCCAGCCTAGGCTGACAGATTCAGGCAAGTGAGGCTCGTGTTAGCACTCTAAAAGCACTGTATAGACAGCACTTTGAGATTGGAGATCAGGCTGGAACTTGGGCTCTGAAGCCTAGGGATGGGGTGGGCTTCAGAGCCCCAGCTCCAGCCCAACCACATGGAGTAGAAGGTTCATTTCAGTTTAGGAAAAAAATTAATATGTATTTAGTGAGCCTCAAATAGTGAGGGTGGTCTAAGGATTATGGCAGCTCTGGTGCCATTAACCTGCAAAACATATTTCAAGACAATTAGAAAAGTAATCTTGGAACAACCTTATCTATTTGTCTTCACCACAGACAGCTTTTCAACTGGTAGGGAGCTTGCAGCTGCCAGCAATGGCAGTCTGTGGTCGTCCTAAAAACCCAGGGATTTATGGGTGTAGTTCTTCTGGACCCTAAAGCCTAGCCCTAGGTGACTGTAAATGACTGTGAATAATCTATGATCTTTAGTTAAAATCATGACATGCTTTCAACCTGGAGCATGAAAATGAAAACTAATCACTATCTTAGCATGGACATCTACATTTAAAGAATGAAAGTCATGGCTCTCTCTCTCTTTTTTTGCATTCCCATCTTTCTTCCCAGTCCTCCTCCTCCCCCCGCCTCCGCTCCAGATTAGGTGAGCTTGCTACTGTAGGCTTTGCAGTCGATTAAAAGCTGGCTCTGGGTGGGAGATCGGGCAGTGCAAAATCATTCTACAGGGGTCCCTGGGATTGTGAAATCTGGTGCAGAATGCTTTCACTGCACAGCAACAGGCATGCAAGTCAGGCACTTCTGCTGCCTGAAGCCATGAGGTAGGCTGTGCTGTATGTAGTGCTTTTTAGGCTGATAGCAAATACCAAAGACCTTTAGAAAAAATGGTTACACCTGATTAAATTATGTAAAATCTCTAGAGTTACATCTCTTTTTATGGCTTTAAATTGACTCACCTGTTAACTTAGAGTGTTCAGATTCCTCTAAAATTTTATTGTACTTAAGCTATAGAGGCATCCAGAATGGAACAGTGAATTATGAAGCAGCACAGAGACTTACCATTTCTCATTAAAAAGCCTTTACCACAATTAGATAGCTCTCAGATGCATTCTTTCTAGCTGTGTCGCAGTTCAATTGCTATTTTTACTATTCAAATGTTTTGAGAATTGATTTTAATTTCTATTACCTTATCTCTGACATTTCCTCTGGGCCCTGGGGCAGCTGGGAGTAGGGCAGAGGCAAGCAACAGGGGGAGAAGGTTAACTTAGCATGCAGGCTGGCCAGCCCCCTGATCTCCCCAGAAATGCTCCCTTTGTTCTCCCCATGGGGTAGCTTTCCTCTTTTGGGGGAAGGCGCTCTTCTTTTCCCTCGAGGTGCTAGGGGACTGAGTCTCAGTTATGCTAAGGCCCCTTTGTGCTGCTGTAGCAGTATGAGGAAGCCTTAAAGAAGGCAGAAATGCCCCCTTGAAAATTCTTCCCTTTAACGAGCACGTCCCTGGTTGGTGTGAAGCTGATGCAAGGACTCCTTCCTGCCCCAAGTGCAAGAACAAAGTAACTGAGAATCAGATTGTTGATCTTCTGAGGGAGGGACACATGTGCATCTCTTCCCCAGCCCCCGCCCCCATAACCATCTCCTCTGTGTGTAGGGGAATGCTTCTCCCTGCCCCTTCCCTCCTAGCTATCCAATTATAGGGCAGTACAAGTGTTGCTCCTTTCCTGTCCCTCCTTCCTCCCCATCCACACATGTGAAGTGTTAGAAGCAATAGCAGCTTGTGGTCTTCTGACTTCACACAGCGTTGGCTGACTTCTCTAGTGCTGTTGGTCATGACCCCAGCTCCTGTTGGTGACATATATCTCAGTCCTGTTGCTCTTTAAGCCAATGGCAAAATTCTCATCATGTGTTAATGGTGCAGGATCAAGGGGCAGTGAGAGGGGTTCTCCAAAATGAAATCAGATCAAGACTCGTCATTATTCAGCTGGAACCTGACTTCTCTAAAAAGTGGGGTCAGAAATTCCAGCTGCTCTAAGATGCTCACATTGGCAAGATGTGACTGAGTGCACTCTTGTATGCAGAAATACAATTATATTCCTGTAGTAAATACTTAAAGAAATAACACATATTTATTCAAATACTCAAATAGTGAATATGTGTCATACATTTAATAGGCCAGTGTGAGAAACTGGGCCAAGACCAAAATCTCCATGTTAACTGCAGATAGAAACAGACAGATGGAGAGATAGAGATCTATTATGATTATTATTCATTATTTGCTTTGTACTATCAGTGTGCTCAGTACTATACAAACATGGAGTAAACAAAGTCCCTGCCCCCAGGAGTTTACAGTCTAATTAGCAGTAATTCTCCTAATCCTCCTAGTAATTAGGTGTGGGTTTATGTGGTGCAGATGGGCAGACAGCTACAGCAATGTTTCAGGAAACTTCTATTTTTCAGAGAGAGAGAAAATGTAGATTGCATAAATGAGGCCTCATTCTCCCCATATAGGATGCAAGTAATTCCTGAAAATGTCAATGGGAGCTACTTGTGTCCTGTGGCAGGAGAACTGGCCCTCTAGTAATGCATAGTACAGGCCACAGAGCCTCTAGTAATAGAGTTTGGCTTTGCTTCTGCCGACCACAGTCTGCCTGTGTACATTTCCTCAGCCTGTCTTCAAGTAACACTTTCCATCTAGAAAGAGGAGGGTCTGAGGAGCTGTAACAACTCAAGTGGATGGAAATATATTTTGCTTTTTCAGTCAAGATTCATGTAGATTTGGATCACCATCAATCGCTTTCTCTTGTACCAGACAGTTAAGTTTCACCTCAGTTGCGTGACCCAAACTCTCTTAGCAAGTCAGACTTTTTAGAGCCTTACTGCAGTCCAGCCTCAGATTCTAATTTAAAATCTCCAGTGCACCTTTTTATATGACCTGAATCTCAAGAGATGCATGTATAAAATGACTCCAGGTTATAATTGTTCTTTATTTTACTTTAACATCAAAAACTAAGCTTGTAGTAGGTTCTTTACAGGTAGATTTTATAGTTAACTGAAGGTTTTTTATAGACCACTTTCTCTTCTTCAGGTAACTTAGAGTGTGCTGGTTTTCAGTTAAAGATGAAGCTAGCTTCTACCATCAGTCTATTTTTGACCCAGAAGTGCCCCTTTAATTTTTCTAAAACTAAATCTATCTAATATGAAAATTCCCACTTTGGTATCAGATCACACAGAGAATTCTTTTGGAAACTAATGCAAATTGCACAAGAAACTTCAGACACCTGGTTTTAAAAAAACAAGGAGTCCTATTTCCAAAGTTAGGTGCACATATACAGACAGACATTTACACACTCACATAGGCATGTGTACATATCTGATTTATAGGCATAAATCATGTATTGGCATGTATAAATGAGCATTCACGCCTAAAAACAAAAATAGACTCATAGACTCATAGATTCTAGGGTCAGAAGGGACCAATGTGATCATCTAGTCCGACCCCCTGCACAAAGCAGGCCACAGAACCCTACCCATCCACTTCTATAACAAACCCCTAACCTATGTCTGAGTTATTGAAGTCTTCAAATTGTGGTTTGAAGACCTCAAGCTGCAGAGAATCCACCAGCAAGTGACCCATGCCCCACGCTGCAGAGGAAGGCGAAAAACCTCCAGGGCCCCTGCCAATCTGCCCTGGAGGAAAATTCCTTCCCGATCCCAAATGTGGTGATCAGCTAAACCCTGAGCATGTGGGCAAGACTCACCAGCCAGCACTCAGAAAAGAATTCTCTGCAGTAACTCAGATCCCATCCCATCCAACATCCCATCACCGACCACTGGGCATACTTATCTACTGATAATCAAAGATCAGTTGCCAAAATTAGGCTATCCCATCATACCATCCCTTCCATAAACTTATCAAGCTTAATCTTAAAGCCAGATATGTCTTTTGCCCCCACTACTCCCCTTGGAAGGCTGTTCCAGAACTTCACTCCTCTAATGGTTAGAAACCTTCATCTAATTTCAAGTCTAAACTTCCTAGTGTCCAGTTTATACCCATTTGTTCTGTATCTACATTGGTACTAAGCTTAAATAATTCCTCTCCCTCCTTAATATTAATCCCTCCGATATATTTATAAAGAGCAAGCATATCCCCCCTCAGCCTTCTTTTGGCTAGACTAAACAAGCCAAGCTCTTTGAGTCTCCTTTCATATGACAGGTTTTCCATTCCTCGGATCATCCTAGTAGCCCGTCTCTGAATCTGTTCCAGTTTGAATTCATCCTTCTTAAACATGGGAGACCAGAACTGCACACAGTATTCCAGATGAGGTCTCACCAGTGCCTTGTATAATGGTACTAACACCTCCTTATCTTTGCTGGAAATACCTCGCCTGATGCATCCTAAAACCGCATGAGCTTTTTTAACGGCCATATCACATTGGTGGCTCATAGTCATCCTGTGATCTACCAATACCCCAAGGTCCTTCTCCTCCTCTGTTGCTTCCAACTGATGTGTCCCTAATGTATATCTAAAGTTCTTATTATTAATCCCTAAGTGCATGACCTTGCACTTTTCACTATTAAATTTCATCCTATTACTATTACTCCAGTTTACAAGGTCATCCAGATCTTCCTGTATGATATCCCGGTCCTTCTCCATGTTAGCAATACCCCCCAGCTTCGTGTCATCGGCAAACTTTATTAGCACATTCCCGCTTTTTGTGCCAAGGTCAGTAATAAAAAGGTTAAATAAGATTGGTCCCAAAACCGATCCTTGAGGAACTCCACTAGTAACTTCCTTCCAGCCTGACAATTCACCCTTCAGTACAACCCGTTGTAGTCTCCCCTTTAACCAGTTCCTTATCCACCTTTCAATTGTCATATAATTTGACTAATAATTCCGCATGTGGAACCGTGTCAAATGCCTTACTGAAATCGAGGTAAATTAGGTCTACCACATTTCCTTTGTCTAAATAATCTGTTATCTTCTCAAAGAAGGAGATCAGGTTGGTTTGGCACGATCTACCTTTAGTAAAACCATGTTGTAATTTGTCCCAATTACCATTGACCTCAATGTCCTTAACTACTTTCTCCTTCAAAATTTTTTCCAAGACCTTACATACTACAGATGTCAAACTAACAGGCCTATAGTTACTCGGATCACTCTTTCTCCCTTTCTTAAAGATAGGAACTAAATTAGCAATTCTCCAGTCGTACGGTACAACCCCTGAGTTTACCGATTCATTAAAAATTCTCGCTAACGGGCTTGCAATTTCATGCATCAGTTCCTTTAATATTCTCGGATGAAGATTGTCTGGGCCCTCTGATTTTGTCCCATTAAGCTGTTCAAGTATGGCTTCTACCTCAGATGTGGTAATATCCACCTCCATATCCTCATTCCGGTTTGTCATTCTTCCATTACCCTTAAGCTCCTCATTAGCCTTATTAAAGACTTAGGCAAAGTACTTATTCAGATATTGGGCCATACCTAGGTTATCCTTAACCTCCTTTCCATCCTCAGTGTTTAGCGGTCCCACTTCTTCTTTCTTTGTTTTCTTCTTATTTATCTGGCTATAGAACCTTTTACTATTGGTTTTAATTCCCTTTGCAAGGTTCAACTCTACCTGGCTTTTAGCCTTTCTCACTTTATCCCTACATGTTCTGACCTCACTAAGGTAGCTTTCCTTGCTAATCCCACCCTTCTTCCACTCCTTGTAGGCTTTCTGCTTTTTCTTAATCACCTCTCTGAGATGCTTGCTCATCCAGCTTGGTCTACAACTCCTACCTATGGTTTTTTTCCCCTTTCTTGGGATGCAGGCTTATGATAGTTTCTGCAGCTGCGACTTAAAGTAATTCCAGGCCTCCTCCGCATTTAGATCCACAAGTTCTTCAGTCCAATCCACTTCCCTAACTAATTTCCTTAATTCTTTAAAGTTAGCCCTTTTGAAATCAAAAACCCTAGTCCCAGATCTATTTTTGTTTATCCTTCCATCTAGTTTGAACTGAATTAGCTCATGATCACTCGAACCAAGGTTGTCCCCTACAACCATTTCTTCTATGAGGTCCTCACTACTCACCAAAACCAAATCTAAAATGGCATCCCCTCTTGTTGGTTCTTCAACTACTTGGTGAAGGAATCCATCAGCTATCACATCCAGAAAAATCTGAGCTCTGTTATTCTTGCTAGCACTTGTCCTCCAGTCTATATCTGGGAAGTTAAAGTCTCCCATGATCACACATTTCCCATTAGTGTTTACTTCATTAAAAACATTAAAGAGATCTCTATCCATCTCCAAATCAGATCCCGGCGGTCTGTAGCACACCCCAAGCACTATCTCAGGGGAGGGTCTAGTAGCTTTCTTTCCCAGTGTGATTTTTGCCCAGACAGACTCTGTCTTGTCCATTCCATCACTTCTTATTTCTTTACAGTTAACCTCCTCATTGATGTACAATGCTACTCCACCAGAATATGGCCCAAGATGTTTTTCATTTCCTAGAAAGTTTTCTAATCCTTTCTTAGGGCTCTGTTTCTCAAATATCTTGGCCTAGAAACTCCAGATTTGTTGTGTTGGTCTCACTGTGCATTGATAACATAAGAACATAAGAATGGCCCTACTGGGTCAGAGCAAGAGTCCATCTAGCCCAATATCCTGTCTTCCGACAGTGGCCAGTGCCAGATACCCCAGAGGGAATGAACAGAACAAGTGATCATCAAGTGATCCATCCCCAGTCACTCATTCCCAGCTTGTGGCAAACAGAGGCTAGGGACATCATCCCTGCCCATCCTGGCTAATAGCCATTGATAGACTTACCCTCCATTAATTTATCTAGTTCTTTTTTGAACCCTGTTATGGTCCTGGCCTTCACAACATCCTCTGGCAAGGAGTTCCACAGGTTGACTGTGCGTTGTGTGAAGAAATACTTCCTTTTATTTGTTTTAAACCTGCGGCTTATTAATTTCATTTGGTGACCCCTAGTTCTTGTGTTATGACAAGTTCTTATGTTATGACAGTAAACAACACTCCCTTATCTACTTTCTCTACACCAGTCATGATTTTATAGACCTCAATCATATCTCCCCTTAGCTGTATCTTTTCCAAGCTGAAAAGTCCCAGTCTTGTTAATCTCTCCTCATACAGAAGCCATTCCATACCTCTTTTGTTGACCTTTTCTGAACCTTTTCCAATTCCAATATATCTTTTTGAGATGAGGCAACCACATCTGCACACAGTATTCAAGATGTATACCATGGATTTATATAGAGGCAATATGATATTTTCTGTCCTATAATCTATCCCTTTTTTAATTATTCCCAGCATTCTGTTTGCTTTTTTGACTGCTGCTGCACATTGAGTGGATGTTTTCAGAGAACTATCCGCAATGACTCCAAGATCTCTTTCTTGAGTGGTAACAACTAAATTAGATCCCCATCATTTTATATTTATAGTTGGGATTATGCTTTCCAATGTGCATTACTTTTCATTTATCAACATTAAATTCATCTGCCATTTTGTTGCCCAGACAGTCAGTTTTGAGAGATCTTTTTGTAGCTCTTCTCAGTCTGGCTGGGTCTTACCTATCCTTAGTAATTGTGTATCATCTGCAAATTTAGCCACCTCACTGTTTACCCCCTTTTCCAGATCATTTATGAATATGTTGAATAGAACTGGTCCCAGTACAGACCCTTGGGGGACACCACTATTTACCTTTCTCCATTCTGAAAACTGACCATTTATTCCTAGCCTTTGTTTCCTATCTTTTAACCAGTTACCAATCTGTGAGAGTGTGATGGAGTTAGATCACAGAACCCCCCCCTTGGAAGCTGCCACCTTTTGTGCCAAGACTACCTCTGCCCCTGCTTTCCTGCTCCGTCAGCTTGGGACTTCAGTGCCCTACCTGATTTGAGCGAGACTCACTAGCCTGCTGCAAACCCAGTCCCAGGTCTGAATCATGTCCCCTAATGGCTTTAGCTTACCTGAAAGCAGCTAACAGAGGTATTCTTGTCTTTGACACTCAGATGCCCAGCTCCCAATGGGGTCTATACCCAATCCAAATAAATTTGTTTTATCTTGTATAAAGCTTATGCAGAGTAAACTCATAAATTGTTTGCCCTCTGTAACACTGAGAGATATGCACAGTTGTTTGCCCACTCTGAGTTAATTAATAAGTAAAAAGTGATTTTATTAAACACAGAAAGTAGGATTTTAGTAGTTCCAAGTAGCAACAGACAGAACAAAGTAAGTCACCAAGCAAAATAAAATAAAATGCACAAATCTATGTTTAATCAAACTGAATACAGATAATCTCACCCTTAGATGCTTCAGTAAGTTTTTTCCTCAGACTGGACGCCTTCCAGGCCTGGGCACAATTCTTTCCCCTGGTACAGTTCTTGTTCCAGCTCAGGTGGTAGCTAGGGGATTCCTCATGAAGGATCTCTCCTTTGTTCTGTTCCACCCATTTATATATCTTTTGCATAAGGCGGGAATCCTTTGTCCCTTTCTGGATTCCCACCCCTTCCTTCTTAATGGAAAGATACCAGGTTAAAGTTGGATTCCAGTTCAGGTGACATGGTCACATGTCACTGTAAGACTTCAAGCCTTCATTCCTCCCAGCCTGGCTTACAGGAAGGCTTGCCTGCAAACAGAGCCATCCACAGTCAATTGTCCTGGTTGATGGAAGCCATCAAGATTCCAAACCACCATTAATGGCCCACACTTTGCATAATTACAATAGGTCCTCAGAGTTATTTTCCATATTTCTAGCTTCAGATATAAAAGTGATATACACATAGGATGACCACACTCAGTAGATTATAAGCTTTGTAATGATACCTTACAAGAGACTTTTTGCATGAAGCATATTCCAGTTACATTATATTCACTCATTAGCATATTTTTATAAAATCATATAGACTGCAACGTCACAGAGAGCACCATCCCTTTTATCCCATGGCAGCTTACTTTGCATAAGAGCCTTTGGTGAGGGACCTTGTCAAAGGCTTTCTGAAAATCTAAGTACACTATATCCACTGGATCTCCTTGGTCCACATGCTTGTTGACCCCCATCAAAGAAGTCTAGTAGATTGGTGAGTCATGATTTCCCTTTACAAAAACCATGTTGACTCTTCCTTAACAAATTATGTTTATCTATATGTCTGACAACATTGTTCTTTATTATAGTTTCAATCAGTTTGCCCGGTACCTAAGTCAGGCCTTAGGTTTGATGCCTTTGGTTAGTTTAGGAAATATTAGAGTCACTTATTACATGCTGTTTTCTGGAACATTTTAACTCCTACATAGTCCCATGCAAGTATTAAAATCCCTGGATGGTCCATTGACTGCAGATCATGGTCCTTGGCTTCTTTCTAATGCCTGTTTTGGAGAAGTCTCTGTACATGTTGGAAGTGCACAAGGGGTGGTCAGCGATATCCCGATTGGGGAAGAAGAGGAAACAAGACAGCATATGAAGACTTATTTGGTAGAAGTGAAGGGAGAGTAGGGCATGGAACTATGTGGGCATTGCTGCAGAGTTTCCAAGATGTGGGGTGGAGCTTCTCAAATCTGCGTTGAGTGAGCTGCAGAGTGAAGGGTGTCTGTGTAGCAAGGGCAGTGAAGGCATGATGAGAAGTCAGTTGCTTATGGCACTCATCTGAGCTATATGAGACCGAAGTTGAAGTTTCTGCTCTGTCTGATTCAGATCAGGGACTTCAGTGTGTCTTTCCCATATCCCAATTTTGTAAGGTCTGTGTCATTCTGATGTGGAACAGAAACAAACATCTGAGCATCAACATCTTTCACACAATGGAATTATTGTTGTCCAGCCAACCCACCTTTTCAGCTCCCTATGGCCAGATGCAGGGTTCATTAGCCAGACATTGCCTGATGTGCAGATTATTAGCCTTGTCTGGATCCTGTCACAGAGCAATTCCTGACAAATGATTTAATAAATCTAAGATTATTTGAACACCAAAACAAATTTGCTAAACTAAGGATAAAAATATGTATTGGGAGCCTCATACAGCATGATATGTATATGATGTTGGGGAGTACACTTGTTTCTTGATTTCGTTTGTACCTGGAAATATATTGAGGCAGAGTGAAAGCTGATTGCTCTACTTCAATATTTTCAAACTTTTAAAAAAATGTTACTTTAACTCTAAATTTATTTTTTATGTTAAACTGCAAGTTACTTTTAAGACATTTTTCTCTGAAGTTACTGAAGTCTTTAAACTTCTCTCAGAACTAATGGATTTTTATCTTGGATTTACAGGTATGATAAATGTGTTTTCTCTGTCTTTCAGTGAAATGTAGATGTCAGTGAAGAGCTGGTTGTACTGACAGATACATTGTTTCACTTTTAGTTCTGGATTTCTCATTCTTTTCTTTCCAAGCGCTCAGTAACTTAATTTGTACAAAATATAAATAGTAAGCCCAGTTGCACAAACTCAAAAACATGTATTTGCCATCTATTAATAGCATGCTTCCTTTCTGGTAACACAGGAAATCTCACACAAACAAGTGCACTGATAACTGCGATAAACAAGTTGATGTTGTGCTTATTTTACTGCTTTCAGACTTCAAGACTGCAAAATAAATATCTGTTAAGGTGAAGGAAGAAGAAAATAGAAAAGTAGGAAATATACCATTCAGAGAAGGCACATTTTAGCTAATCAACAATCTTTAGATAAGAATAAAGATTTAAGCCAAAATATTTGAATGTCAGCATGTAAACTTTAGGCATTAAATCCATATTTACAATCATTTAATGGGATGATTTTAAGGTGCAAAGAGTCACTTTTTTCACAAAATCCTAAGGCAACATCAACAAGAGATTGACCCAAGCCACAAAATTTGGATCCAGATCTCAAACACTCCAAAGATCAAGGATGTTCAGTTGCAGGATGTTGGTTTAATAGCGCTGCAAAATTTGGATCCAGATTTGAGTTTGGATTCTGATCTATTCAATTCTGATCCCCACACCTGCAAAGTTTGGGGTGTTTGTATTTCAGGTTTGGGTTTAGACATACCTCTAAATTAATGAGTGAGAATTCCCTTCCCAGGGTCATAACTATATCTAACATCTACATGGAACTTCTCTATAACCATTGCCTTCCCATGACATTCTTCAGTGTCCTCTTTGTCATCTACTTTTCCATTTGCCCGGTACAGGGCGAGAGATTTTTTTTCTCCTACTATTTTCTCAGGTTTCCCGCTAAGGGCTTGTCTATATGGGAAGTTAGTGTGCAGCAAGATAGGATTTGAATTTATAACACACTAGCTGCTACACACTAATCCCCAAAGTGGACACTCTTATTGTGCACTAAGGCTACGTCTACACTTGAAGCTGGGGGAGACCAGATCTGTTTGTATTTGGTGTGGCTCACTCATACTGCCGTTGCCACTGCCCAGGCTACCGTGGCTATACTACTATTTTTAGTGTGCAGCTCAGTTAGAGCTAATGCAAGTATGTCTACTTAAGCTGGGAATCAAATCCCCAGCTCCAAGTGTAGACCTACCTTAAAAGTGCCTAGGGCAGTTTTGCTTAGTACACCTGAAAGTGTATTAAGCTAAAGCACACAAAGGCACTTTTAGTGCACAGCAAGTAGCAGCATAGGGACTTAATGCATTGTTTTGAAGTATTCAGAAATGTCCACAAAATTTTTTACTGAACGTTTTCAGTTTTAAAGTTTTCCGTTCCCCCCCCCATTTCCCTCCTTTTTCATTTTACCACTGAAAAGGGGAATCTAAAGACAAAGGATGGGTATGAAAAAAGAAAAAACATCAACTGAAAAATGAAAATAGAAGGTTTGGAAAAACCTGTGTTTTTTTTTTTAATAAAAGGCTGTTTTTTCAATTAAAAAATTTCATTCAAAATTTTTCACCCAGCTCTATTTCTAACACTTCCATTGTAAGGACGTTTGGAGTAGTGATGAGCTAACTCCTTTAATCTAAGTACAAAGCAACACAAATACTATCAGTCAAAAACTTGTCTTGGATATGCAAATACAGAGAGACTGGAAAAAAACATACATTTTATATACACTGCTTATATACATTATGTATGTTGCACAACAGTGCCTGCCTAGATTTTGCAGGGTGTTCTCCTACCCATAATACATAGTATTTTGCTAATTTTATGAACCCCAAATATAATTCAGTTGAAGAGGTTGACAAAACCTCTAACTCCAAGACAATTTTTTCATCTCTGTTTTAGAGGTCTTGGAAAGAATAAGTGATGTTTCTGTCTTTTAGGTTGGATTGTGTGTTTTGTTAACTTCCCTTGTCATTTCTTCTCCTACTGACCAGCAAGCCTTCATACATTTTTCTTTTGAGTTTTACAGGATCACCTGTTTTGGGGTTATCTGCTGAGCAACTTGAAGCTGCTCCTGCTCCCAGTACTAAAGGCCAGGTAGAAGGAGAGAGAGAGAGGGGCTTTCTCCTCCTCTCTCTGAAGTTAAAAACAGCAGGACAAAGGGAGCTGCTTCCTGTAGCATTGCCTTATAATGGTCAAGAATTGTATGTTTTTTTTTCATTTCTGGATTCTTGGGAATGAGAGGGGATGCCTGGCCCAAGGGCAAAGACTCACAACTGTCCCATCCAAATCAGGACTGTTGGAATGTACATTATGATGAGAGACTTAGAACTTATCTGCATGGGATGTTAGTGTGCAGGAAGCTAGGGTGGAATTTACAGCACACTAGCTACTCCTTGTCATTTAATTTTTTTGTTACCAGCTCTATCATGAAGGAAATTGATCCACATAAACTGAGGAGGGGGACATCTGTACAATTGTCTGTCTAAAAATTCTTACTCACAAAGGCCTCTCCAGATTGTTCAGTTGTGCAGTTGTATTACTTCAATTAATTCTAAAGATACTACTGAATTAGATGTCCTGAGAACCATCTGGAAATGAGATCTAGGTACACAACACCTGAAATCTGGTACAATATATATTCTATTTTTAAAAACATTCCTGTTCATTTACATGTATGATTATTCCCATGGAAAAGAATATTCATGATATTATCAAAGAAAATAGCTCCTCTGAGCTTCTTTCATAGTAATGAAGATAATCCTAGCAAAGTACCATTTCTATGCTGATCTACCTCTGCTCCAGTCTTGTCCCCTGTCCAGACTAAAATACCAGCCTGTCTCTCCGAAATCTCCTAGTGGATGTCTAGCCCTCAGATCAAGCTCAACATAGCTAAAACATAGCTCTTAATTCATCCCCCTATCCACAAACCCTTCCCCCTACCTCCTGTCTTGATCACTGTGAAAAACATTCTGCCAATTACTCAGGCCCATAACCTGGGCATTGTCTTCAACTTGGACTATTTTGTAGATCCTCATGTCCAAGTTGTGTCTAAATCTTGCCAATTCTTTCGGTATAACAATTAAGATACAGTCTTTCCTACCTATCCATTCACCTAAAACACTTGTTCAGCCTCTCATTATCTTGTGTTTCAATTACTGCAATAGCCTTTTCTCTGACCTTGACAAATGCACTCATTTCCCTTCAGGATGCTGCTGCAAAGATAATTTCCTTGCCCATGACTTTGACCATTTCCCCTCTCTCTTTGCATCCCTTCATTGGTTCCCTTTTCGCTATAGTATCAAACATAAGCTGCTTGGCTTCAGTTTCAAGGCCTCTTGTGACCTATCTCTATTCTACTCTACCTATCACCTTTCATTCACTACTGAGATGTCATCTGCTGCCTCCCATATGCCACTAATGCCAGCCTCCATCACCCACTTGTTCTATTTTCAGACAAGCACCTTCATGCTCCTCCTGTTTGGGAGGAGCTCCCCATAAACATCCACAAAGCAGCTCATTATCTTCCTTCAAATCCGAGCTCAAAACTCTCGTTTGCCATGCTGTCTACAAAAAGCTTGACAAGGATTAGACCACAAATGCACTGATACCATTGCCTATCACACTGGTCAGTATTGTACTATGTCAGTCTGTCTGCATTCATCTGTTGTCTCTTGCCTTATACTTTCGATGGTAAGCTCTTTGGGGAAGGGGCCATCTTTTCAATCCTGTTTGTACAGTGTCGAGTACAGTGCGGTCCTGGTTCATATCTAGGGCTCTTAAGCACTACGATAACACACATTATTATTAATACTCAAGTAGAAATCATCTTATATATCTATATGTCAGTTATGTCAGATACACCAAGCCTGCAGTAGTGGAAATAGACAACATATTGTGAAAGACTCTAAGATGTCCAATATTATGAAAGCTGATTTACTTGAATGATCTGAATAGCAGCAAAACTTATCTATACCTGAACCAAGACTTTCTGTTCCTCTTCTTTAAAATGTGTGTGTGTACACACAGACATTGTTATTCGTTTTACGGTAGCAGCTAGATGCTTGAACTCAGATCAGAGCCCCATTGTTCTAAGACTAGTACATATATGTGATAAGAGACAGTCCCTTTGCCAAAGAACTGACAGTTTAAACAGAAAGAAAAATAGTAGGAGAAAGGAAGTATTATTCTCATATTATAGATGGAGAAATGAGGCATAGGAAGGTTAAATGACTTGCCTAAGGTCACATGGAAGTCCATGGTACATCCAGGAATTGAACTCATACTTCCTGAGTCCCAATTCAATGTCTTGACCTTTGTGTATTATATATACACACACTATGATAGTTTAAATACCCTAGTGGTCTAAAAAAACATGAATAGGAAACATTAAAAAACAAAACAAAGCACATACCACCAGTTTGAAAAGACAACAAACCTATTCAACAATCTAGAGTCGCTGAGCAATGACTAATCAAATATGATTTGTAATGTGTTCTAGATAGACAGTAATAATATTCAGCTCAGTCAGAGGTGCAGTTAGAAAAGTCTTAGGATGGACAAACTTCTCACCAACAATTAAAGTTCTTTTCAAAGTTGTAAGTGTGTTGTTTTTTCCTCTCCCCCTTAGGCACTCCCTCCCCATGCCCTAGTTAGCTAGTCAGAAAGTGCAAAGAACAGAGATGTGGGAATAATGAATTACTCTATTCATTTATTATTCTTGATGAATAGTAAATTATTCTAACAACATTTACTATTCTATTCATTTATTACTTGAGAATAATTAGCAGGGAAAAGCTGTTAAAAAGTTTCTCCAGAGTTAGACTTTTATGGTTTTATTGTGTTTATTTTCACCTGTGTGGAAATCTCTGTAGCTCTCCTTGCTTAGACGTTCCCATCTCCTCCCCCACTCAGATATGCATCCACCTCTCCCCGCCTGTCCATTGTCCCTGTCTTGATTAGACATGCCAAATCTCCTTACATTCAGACACGTCTCCTTCCCTCTCAAAGACCCAACCACTCATCTTCACTTAGATCATGCCCACCACCACATCTATTTCCTCCCAACCCTTCAGATGCACACTCTCTGGGCAAATGAGTAGAGAGGGAAGATGAGCAGACAGCATTTTAATGAGGGAAAAAGCACATGTCTGAGTCAGAGGATAGAAGCATCAAGGAGAGTGTAAGTCTATATAAAGTGAGAGGAAAGGCTACATCTGAATGAGAGGAGGTGAATGTAGGGAAAAGTACATGTCTGAGTAAGGGACAGTCTAGTAAAATAAGGGAGAGATACATGTCTAGGCAGGTGGGTATATCCAAGTGAGATGCTGAAATCAGTATGCCTCCATGAAGGCAAATAAGTCCATCCACATGCAGGTGGTTTCATTGGAGCTGTGCCCACTTATGCCAGCATTTATTTTGGGCTATAATCATTGTCATAATTGATTTTGCTTTGCCTCTGGATCCCAGGGTCATTATGCTGGGTCTGTTTCCCAGTATTTCATACCCACTAATTTGAAGAAAAAGGTGTGCATGTGAAAAATTCCAGAGTAAAAATTCCAGAAAAATTCCTGCTTGTTATCAGAGCTGCAGAAGTAGTACTTGTAGCCTTTTTTGTCTTCCTTTCGAGTTGCTATGCTTATGCTGGTGAGAAGGTTTCCAGCATGCTATTGCCCATCCAAGCCAAACATGGCCAATATCTGTGTTCCATGTGCTTTTTGTATGCAATACTTCACCTTTTTATATCAACTCTGTTATCTTGGTATCTGGAGAGAAGGTAATCTGAAGCAAAATCCATGTTTTGCAGAAAGAGTAGGGTTTCAGTGAATTGTCTAAAATATTAAACTATGGCAAAGTATACCAAAACTGTCATGTCACAGTATGGCAATCATCATGTAGCATCTGTGCTAGGCCCCCTCAATGAGGTTTGCTTTACTATCACTAAGGCTCTTCACCAAGACTTTAAAAATGTAATTATTATTGATACATCTGTTTCAGATGGTGCTGACTCCTCCCAGGGGATGATGACTAGTCTGTTTCAATTTAATCCAGTCTTTGGATCCAATGTCCCATGCTTCCAAGCCAGCTGGGTCTGGGTAGCATCCAGTCATTGTTTCTAGCTCTGGATCTTTAAGGCACACTCTATGGTGCAGACTCCTCATCTAGCACCGCCTGTCCATGTCCACCCCTTCTTTTGATTCCTTAGACTCAGTCCATGTATCACTCCTGCCCTCTACCCTTCCTGCAAGCCTGCTGCTGTCTGGCAGTGGTTGGCTGTGGAGAGTGAGGAAAAGAGCTGGAACAAATCTTGCTCTTAAATAAGGTTTCTGTCCCCTCTTTCATGTGCCCAGCTGATGAGCTTCAGAGCATCAGTCAGGGGGTTAGCTGGAAAGTCCTAGCCCAATGAGTTCATGCTGGAAAACACCAATTTTCTTCACTGCCTGTAGCAAAACCATTGTTTTAGCATGCTACACTTTAATTGATTACTCTTGTGTTAGCTCTACAGGGAGTTAAGTATTATAAAAAACTGCTCTTGTTCTGTCCTTGACATCTCTAAGAAGTTATATTTATATTCTCAGCTGTAAATCATCTTCTTCAAAATGGTGATTACAAAGTCAATTGATGGTCACAGTTTCACCTGTGACTTTACCAATGTACAGATATTATCCCTATGTATCATAATATCTGTGTACAATGGCATTATATAAATATGTGAGGCTCAAGGCTAACGCCTCTGACTTTTGAGCAAGCCACACCCTATGTTAGGGATTCTTGGACACAGACGTACTAGTCATATGTAGGTGTATCAAGTAATATACCTTTTGAAGGATGGCAGGATCTAAGGAAATCACATGAGTTGATTCTGATCTGTTGCCAGATCCCTTTGTAAATCAAAAGCACCTTCACCGAAGACAAGGGAGTTACATCAGTTTGTAATCCATGTAAGAGGTCCATATTTTAGTATTAGCCAGGCTGATGCTAGCTTCTCACATTAGCTAATAATTGCAGGTAGGCGTATGTACATATGTTTATATCTGATTGTAGGATTGCACCCTCATTGTGCACTAGGGACCAGATTTTCAAAGGTGTTTAGGCACTTAAAGGTGCAGGTTGTCACCTAGTGCAATTTTCAAAAGCATCTAAGCAGGTTAGGCACCTAACTCCCATTGAAATATGGCATAGTTGACTACATGCCCTGCCCATGTGGTTTACCAGAATAGGGCTTTGATGGTGCTGAGGTTGCTCTAAATTACAGCAAGGGCTAAGCAGTTCTTAGGAGACCTGGGGACTGTAAAGTACAAAGGTGACTTACACCTTGCACTCCACCCTGGGGTCCTGTGTTGACCACAGTTTAACTGGATCTCCTACTCAGGGACTACAGATTAAGGCAGACAAAGGAACATGCTGAAGAGAAACTCTCATTTGCAGAAGAATATAGGAAAGTGATCAAGAACACTGGATTCTCACTTCCGAGATTCATTGGTAACTTAACTCAATGTAAGTGATATTTTACCTTCTTCAGAAGAAAAGGAAACCAATGTTCCTTGTGTCTCAGTGAGTTTCTCCCAAATTTCTATTCACTCACTGGAATTGGGGCGAGTAATCAAACTAACAATAAAATAGAGCTCACTAGGACAACTGACAATTTCATTGTTCTGCAGAGAGATACAATACACACCAGGTTCGAAAGAGAATGCACTGTAAGAAAGTAAGTGGGGGACACTATCTGCATTGGCAGATCTTGTCAGTTGGAGCACTCCTCTACTTCTGTCCTTAAACTGTAAAACACACTTGTTTGCACTTATATCCTCTACATTTTAAGAGTCACTTTAGGCTGCATGGGGAAAAAATGTTAACTATTCAAAGGTTGTAAATACTTCTTACTCTCGCTAGTCTCGTAAAAATAGTGAGAGGTGTTAGTTTTGATTTGTGTAGCATGTAAAATATTCTTGGGATAATAAGAGAAAGGAATCCTTTATGCAACCCTGCCACTGTCAGAAAGAGCCAGCTGGGGCAGGATGAGTTTCTCTTTTGACATTGCCAGAAAAAGATTGAAAATAGATTGCACTTATCTAATATCACTAATGAAACCACTGTGATGTCAGTTCTGATCAGGCTGTAATCGGAGTTGCTGATGGTGCGATAACAGGCTTCCTTTTTACGTGTTTTCTACATGTTTGCAGTGGAAAAGACCATAAATGATTAATTGTGGGTGAGTGGAAATAGTCGAGAAGAGAATAACTCTGCCACAACAACAACAAATGAGAGCAGGACAGGACTTCAGAGTGAGTGCAGAGGGGAGCGGGAGGAGAGAGAGAATTCTGAGTATTATTGAATATGTGAAAGAAGACTCATTTATTTTATAAGAAGTAGATCACTCACAAACACACATTCACAATTTTGTGGTCATTTAACTTTGCGTAAGTACTATTAATCAGCTCACCACAGCTTATCATCCCTGTTTCTTTGGAAATGTAACTTGAAATTTAAACCTAATGTTAAAAGGGAAAGTAATAGAAAGATGACTCAGTCAAACAATAGGAACCACAACCTCTGCTTCACAGGTTTGTTTAAATGCCTTAGGCTCACATTCTGCCACCTTTACTCACACTGAACAGAATCTTACATAGTGAGAAATCCTACTGAAGTCAGTTGGGTTACTTGCAGATGGGAGTAACAGCAGCAATATCTTCCCCTTATGTAGAAGTCTCTCACAGAGTCAGGATTCTGTAAAAGATTCCTCCCCCCAAATTTCTCTTATGTTCTCAGGCACAATATAAATACTAATCCTAGAGGGCCAGATTCTGATATCCTTACACTGAGTATCTAGGTATGACTTGGACTATGTGTGGATTAATAACTACTCATCATAAGTAATGGCAGCAGAATCTGGCTCATACAATATATTCATCTCTTATTATCTTCTTGAAGCTGCCAGGATGGAGGGCAAGGAATAGTCACAGGCTTTGTCTTATTAAGTTTCTTTGCTCTTGAAAAAAAGTGTACAAACATTTCAAACTCTGTGTTACCCATGTGTTGGGTGCTTCATGTAGTAATGAGGGCCTCCTGTAGGAGCACTAGAATGTTTCCTTTTGGTCCTGCTTTAGTGGGGTGCCTTCCTAAACTCAGATCATTTTGGCTCAAGCCTCCACATACAGACACTTACTCCAAAGTATTTTTCTCTAAGGACAGAACATAAAAGAGCCTGGGTCACCAAAGTGATTTTTCCCAACTCAGTATTTTTATGTTTAAATACTCAGAAGGCTCTCAGATACTGGAATGAGGAGGGCTATATGGAGAGATAGCAAATGATGGACATGGAATTAAAGGGGGGCAGGTTGTAATAAAAATCTGAATGAATTTAATGAAATGAAAAGACAGGTGATTGTTGAAAAAAGTAACTATAAATAGCACTTAAGTACCCAATCAACACATAACTACAATATCAATAATCAGCTCCACCAGCCCTTACCCAACTGGATACTGTTGCTACTTAGAATGAAAGATAATCATCTTGGGAGACAGCTCTGCTGGTTCATGTAGTGAACTAACTTGCACTGGGACCCTTTGAATGAAAATGTTACTTTATGTCAAGAGAAATGCTCACTCCCTATTGCCGCACAGAGCAGATTAGAGATCAGTAACAGAAGGTGGATGGAAAGATCTGGCTCAGAACCTATTGTACCTCACTCTTCTTCGCTCTTCCCAATTGTCATGCACCTGGTTGCTCCTCCACTGCAGTGAGGAGCTAAGTAGTGCTGTTGGAACAGCAGATGCATACTCTCTCCATGGCTAGTATGGCAGCTGCTTTGGGCAATCAGCCTCTGTCTTCCTCTTCTCTCCGCTACACTCCTGCATGTGTTGTGGATATTCAGTTCCTAGAGGTAGGACAGAGTGGTGGAGTTCTGATTTTTATCTATATAGTGATCCCCAAAAATGATAGGTGATTTACATAGCAGTATGGATCCTGCCCCAAGGATTCACCTCAGGATCCAAGACACATGTCTTCCCCTTACAGCCCGAAGTCCAAGTGATTAAAGTCAACAAAGTGTATTAAAATACTATAGTAGATAGATAAAAAGAGAGACAGAAGACAAACGCTGGGTCTTTGCTGGGGGTGCAGTGTCCACACTCTCCCTTGCCCCTCAGTAGCCCCTTTAGCCCTATCTCCTTGCAAATTCTTTGTCCTCTTGCAGCCAGCACTTAGACAAGCCATCAGAGGAAGTAGGTGGAGTCCTATTTCCATGTAGTGAGAGTTAGGGAATCAGTCCAATCCTGCTGCTCCCTATGGCTGAGTTCCTGTCCAGTTGGGGGCTATGGCATACCCATACTTTCCTTTGCCCCCAGTAGCTCCTGCTTCTGACTGAGGTGCCTATTGGTCAGTGAACTGGGCCAGTCAGTCATTTCAGGGAGGAAAGTGCTTTCATTCTACATTCCAGCCAAGCAGAGGGCCCATTGTTGCTGAATACTGGACAGTTCTAACAGCTCAATATCTGAGTTGGGCTACTTATATACAGAGTACACATTCAGTCTGTATCATGCTTTCTTTTTATATAGTTTATGAGTGTTATTGTCTGCCAAAATTTAAACAGAAAATCCTAGGCATTTCTCTATGTACAAACTAATACAATAGGACAGCTGAATCCTCTAAAAGAGGTTATTATTGAAATAGTAACTAGTCCATTGTACAAATATCAGACATAGTTATGAAAACCTTTTAGTGGTTTTCTTCTGGGATTCTTTTAAAAGATAAAAGTGTTTTTGATTGTTTTGTAACACAATTGGCAAGAGAAGGGGAAACAACCAATCAATCAAAAAAAAAGTTAAATCCCTTGCACTACTTAACTAAAAGAGTTATATTAAAGTCTAAGCCTCAATAAAAAGTTAGAACTGGAACCACTTGACCAGTTGAATAGAGAGCTCAGACAGAATTTATTTTTCTTCCTTCAAATAGATACTAATATTCCAAAGTGGTTAAGAATTGGGCAGAAGTAGACTCTGTATTAGAGATTCAAGCTCAGGTGAAGAAAACAAAATTATGAAGTCTAAAATATGTGGTTTGGAGTCACCATTAATATCTTTGCAGTTTTGTCATTTGCTTAATTTATGCTACCACAGTACTCTTAATATTGGAAATGTATATTTATTATAGGGAACACCATTGCAACATTAATTTGGGCAAATATTAATGATGACCACTGCACTACTTTTTATCTTGTGTACTACAGTCAGGCTTGCAAACTAGTCCTTGGTGTACAAACTAGCCAAACTATCTTCTTTGTCCTGACTAGAACTAAGTTAATTAATTATGAGTTTTTGTGTATTGTATTTTTATGTAGGAGCAGAGCCCCACAGTGTTTGACATTGTACAAAGTTGAAAGCCACATGCCCTTGCTCCTGTCTAGGGAGCTTACATTCTAAGGTCACCCAAAAACTGGAATTAATGACATCATGAGATGTTGTAATGTCATTAAGGGAAGTGCATTACTGTGGGAATACAGTATTGCAAGCTCCTACCATATGAGTAAGGTGATTGTAGCCCCTGCTGAAGCCAATCTACTGGTGGTGGGAGGACCTCCAGTCCTCAGCGTGGGAGAGGGGGTGAAGAATCCCGACAGGGGCAGGAGGAGAAAAGGTGCACTGAGGGGCGAAGGGTAGATGTGTGGCTGGGAGCAGGGTTAAAGTTGATGTGTAACTTGGGGGGAGGGCAAAGCTGATATGGGGGCTGAGTGGGTGCATAACTAATTGCTGGGTTCAGTGGTGAATGCATAGTTGGGGGGCGGTGACACATAAGTAACTTGAATTTTAAGGTCTGAAGATAAGCTAGAAGCTCCATGCCATCTGGCAGAACTTTGTAATTTGATTTTAGTTGGGTCTTGCTGTGAGAACTCCTGTACCAGGAGCCATGATCACCTTACTCTGTTAACCTGGGAGAGACTGTAATAGCCACTCACGCTGGATATGGGCAGGGGGAGCTAAAAATCAAAGAACAGGCCAAAAATCAAGAGATAATCTTAAAAGAAATACCATGGATTTTGCACTAATCTCATGATTTCACAGTCTGATTCATGATGTTTGAATGTTTGGTGTTGGCGATACTGAGAATATGATGATCAAGAACAGTTAGGTGATGATATCAAAAGTAATTAGGATTTTTAAAAAGTTTGTAATGCCTAATAATATCATAGGAGAGAAAAACAGGCATAAAGAACCCCAAAACATACAACAGCAGGCTTTAGTTATAAACATTCAGGATTTCTTACTACCAGATCTTTGGCCCTCACTGATTTATGCATTTAGCTTTTCTTGCCATAAGTAACCAAAAGTGCTATTTCTTTATCTACCTCATCCCAGTTTGGGATGAACTTTTTTTTAAAGAAATCAAGCTTTTTCAATACATTCTACTGGTAGCTAGCCCTTTAAATCTGAGGAAGACACTCAGCTGCAACTCTAAGGTAGCCATTTTGTATTTGATTGTTGTAGGTTGCCTCACCTTCGTTTTCAGCCAGTCAGGCATGCTGGTTTCTGTTTTGGTTTTGTTTGGCTTTTCCTTTCTCTTCTTTCTGAGGAGATGGCATATATTCACAAGCACCATAATGTTGCTTCATCTTTGTGCTAATATCCCATGCTCCTAATTAATGTAGGGACAATTAAAGGGATGGAGGGAAAGCATGCTCAGATCTCATGATTTTCAGAGAAAAAATTTGGTTAAGATTTTTGTTTGAGATGGATTTCTTTTTCAGTGAGTTCTATAAATGGTCAAGGAGAAAGAAGTTAAATCTCTTTCCTTTTAGGTGCCCTGTTCTAATCATAATGGAGAATTGTTTTCAGAGTACATGCTTCATATTTTATTTATAGCAAGTCCTAATAACAGCAGAATGATGTCCCTTAGGGAGAGACCCTGGTTCTACCATTACAGCTGAGCCAACTATGTTGTCTGTGGAAAATCAAGTTATTTATCTGGGTTTTACAGAGGCTCTTTCTGTATCTTAGACATGTGAATGACAATTATTTGTATTTATAGAGGTAGTTCTTTTCAATAAGTGTTCAACTATGATATTAAATTAATTTAAATGAAATAATAATCCAAAGGGAAAGCGTATTTTTGGATCTCCTGTCAGAAAGGAAAACAAAAGGGAAAGTTTTCTACATAATTTGAAAAGGCAACCCTAGCAGGGAAAGCTATCCCTTTTGATTTGTACTCTCACTCTCACTAGATAGATTTCTGGTTATAAGTATCTTGAATTTGATAAAAGTGATCTGGTTTGATACTGAAGGGTTAAATGGGCAAAGTGAAGTTTAGTAGGCTCAAAATATGACCTACCCACCATACAGAAAATATCACTGCAAAGTCTATAGTCAGAGAACATGTGTGTGTATATATGTAATATATCTATAACTACATTGTATATTTTATTATTGGCAAGATGAAAACATATGTTGGAGTATTGGAATGTCACAGGGGATGGACATTCTATTTTTTTGACCAACTTGACTCCTGATTAATTAAATTGACCCTCACAACATGCTCATGATAGAGGTAAATATTATTATCCTGTTTTTTACTGACTAGGAAATTACGCACATTGCCATTAAGAGGCCACAAAAGGTCACACAAAAATTCCTAGCAGAGTTGCAAATATAATGCAGGGGTGAAACCCAGGGCCCACTGAAGTCAATGGCAAAGCTTACAATGATTCCAGTGGGGTTGGAGTTTCACCCCAGGTATTTTGTCTCCCAGGTCTGTGTTTTAGCTAAGGGACCTACAGAGAAAAGGAACATGGAAGAAAAAACAGATTTCATTTTCAAGCTTTGGAGGATATTATCAATGACAGCGAGTAAAAATGATTACAAAAAATGAAGAAAAATACTTTGTCATTTAAAAACAATTCTGTTTGGTGGCTTTTTACACATCTCTCACATTGTGGATATCCAAGATGGGTTTTTAGACGGTAATAAGAGAATTATTTTTCAGGATGTGAAAAGCATAAAGAGCAAGAATGAAAAGACAAAGGGCTGATTCTGATCTCCCATTACTTTTTATGGAATCATTGAATCACAGGACTGGAAGGGACCTCAAGAGGTCATCTAGTCCAGTCCCCTGCACTCATAGCAGGACAAAATATTATCTAGACCATCCCTGACAGGTTCTAGTCTAACCTGCTCTTAAAAACCTCCAATGATGGAGATTTCACAACCTCCCTAGGCAATTTATTCCAGTGCCTAACCATCCTGACAGGTAGTTTTTCCTAATGTCCAACCTAAACCTCCCTGCAATTTAAGCCCATTGCTTCTTGTGCTATCCTCAGAGGTTAAGAACAATTTTTCTCCCTCCTCCTGGTTCACTTCCATATTGATGTTCACTCCAAGTCTTCAGTTTAGTTACTCTGGCTTGATACTAATGCAAATTACACCAAAATCAAGCCTGAGGAGTTTGCAGAATAAAAGTTGATTATATAAAATTGATTAAAATCACCTTAGTAAGCAAAGGTTAAAACCTGGACATAAACCCTATAATACAATTAAAGTTGTATAAATAGTTTTTAAGCATAAGGACTTTTTCTCCCTGCCCTGGATTTTGCGAAGTTCATTGAAAATTGATTGTATTGGCACCACTCTTTTAACATTCCTGTGAGCCAAAAAACCCATGAAAACAATAATTCCTTTCCCATTTGCTTTAAGTTTTATTCCAGCAGAATTTCTAGTGATTCAACCTCTCTTACCATGCATGCCATTAAAATGTCAGCACTCACTATGTTACATACCTAGAAAAAACACTTTCCTGTACATAAGAGATATGGCATTAATGTAATATCAGTTGAATGGCAAATGTTATACTCACTGTAATCTCAATAGGCAATGTTATGTCTTGACTATTAAGTGCCATTAACTTCTATCAAGTCATGCCAATTTACACCTGCTGAGGATCTGGCGCTAAGTATTAAAGGTGCTTACTTAGATATATGATTTTCTAATTGCAGGCCACTTGTAATATCTGGAACAAAATATCCACACCAAAATATTGCATCATAAGACACGTATGATCAGTTGACACATGAGATTTCTCCATAACTAGAGTGTTACAGCGATCACCTCCATGCTGAAGACTCACAAACATCTTTCTCTCTTCAGTCTCTTGCTCTCTGTTTGGTATCTCAGATATCTCCATTTTGGATGATGTACTATCATCACAAATTCAATCTGTCCAAAAATTAGTGTGACTTTTCTTCTAATCCTGGTTTACCAGCACTCATCTGAATCACAGCTGAGAACTCCACTATTCTTTCTCTGTCATAAGCTTGTAACCTCTGTCATTTTGATAGTGTTCTTATTTCCCAATATTCAGTCTTTAAGTCTTGGGGTATCTATCACTTTTGGTTCTACTCTATTTGTTGGAACTGCTTGAATTTTATTTTATTAAAACATTATTTCAATGAAAATGAACTTTCTGACACACAATTTTCAATTTTCAACAAAAATGTTCAGTTTTTGACAACTGAAAAAATATTAAAATTGTATTTATCCTTCTTTAGCTGTGGAAGGGCAGGGAAGAAGGGGGAGAAAAGAAAAAAACAAAAAATAAAATGAAAAGGATTTTTTTCGTTTTATCTCATTGGAAAAGTCTGTGAAAAATTCTGAATGAAATGAAATTTTGAATGCAACAGCCGTTAAGAGTTTGACACACACTTATTACTGGCTCACATTTTCCCCAGAGTACAGTATTTATGCAACACCTATATATGCTTGTAGTTGTACTGATATTTTATCAGAAGTTTTTTTACATGTGTAAGATTACTGTCTGTGTCTCTTGATGCCCTGTAGGTCATTTGACCCTCTCTGTGCTCTGGGTGTCCCTCACCAAACAATCTATGGTGCCATTTTTAAAAGGACTAGTCATTGAAGTTCTGATGCTCTGTACACAGTTACCTTCTGGCATACAAGCTGAACACACCTGGTTCTCCTTCCTACAAGGTGAAAATCCAGCTTCCTTTGAATTGATTTAGATAACTGTCAGGTACATAGTTTCACTTAAACGATTAGTAAAGCACTAAGTAAGAATACAAGGATCTGCCCCTGGATACGTTAAATTGTGTGTAGTTGAGACAGCTTCCTTTTTATTTATGTAGTTTAGGTGATACATGTTCATTGTTTGGTCTGACGAAGGGAGTTACATGGCTGAGGAACTCGCATGGCTCTAAATGAAGATAATACTGCATGCCTTTATCATAAGTTTAAAACAAATAATTAATGTCTAGTATATTTTTAAATGGTGTTTTGTATTGATCACTGCATAGAGATTATATTATCCATCTCTGTATAGTACTTTGAAAATGTTTGGACAAAAAGGTGCAATGGACACTGTTTATTATATTGATTTTAATTATATTGATTTTATTTATTATTTACAACTCACCTGCCTGCCTCAAAATGGAGGCTTTATTGTCCAAATCTTCCTTTGTGAAGCATTGCCTATGGAATCTCTCTTCACAAAACAATCTAAGCTGAGTGTGGCTTACTATTTCCATAACATCTGTCTTTTTTACTATGGAACAGATTAACAATTATACTTAAAAAAAAAAGAAACAAAAATGTGCAGTTTAGACTGTAATAGCTTGCTGTGCTACATGTATGTCAGAGGAAAAGGTCTCTCCCACAGTGCAGCTGGTAGGGTTCACACTTTCCCATCTCATTGTACAAGAGAATACTATATTATTTCTATTACGAAATGATTGTCTGGAAAAAAAGACAGCGGATCAGCCCCCACCCCCCACCCCCCACTTTCCACACATGCAAAGCTTTTTTCAATTGTGTTAAGCAGTATAGCAGAAGGATTTTTAAATTAGTGTTTTGTTTTCGCAATGGTTGCTGATGTGTACATGTAATACAGTTTTAATCAAATCCCAAATGCTGAAGACCTTTCAGCAGTATCTTAGGCAGCGCTGTGCAATGCTTACTCCACTTGAAGTGGCCACTAGGGAGGCACAATTAGCTGTTCCCATGGAGAAGTTTGTTATAGTAATAAATAATAAGTACTGTAGGTAGAGATGGAATCAATTAAAGATATTTTTGACCATCTAATGGTTTATGGGAATGCTGAATAATTGACAACAAGAAGTTTTTGACTGTGTTCAGAAGTATATTTTATTGTAACTAAACTGCGACCATAGAACTGGGGAGCCCTCTGTGTTAATTCACAGAGTTATAAAGGTCAGCTTGTACTGTTCTCTTAAAGCATCACTGGTTAAGAACATATTGAAGATGGAAGCAGCCCTTCTATTAGCCTGTTTTTAAGGGGTTTAAAATATGGCCATGAATATATATTTGCTTCAGACTGACGAAAATCAAGAACAATTTTTTAAACATTTTCCAAACAGTTTGTGTGCTATCAATAATCTTAGCATCGTAAAGAACAATAAAAGTTTACTAGTGCATAGGGCTTTTTGTGTGTGTTTGCTTATGTAACTCAGAAACCATTTTGATATTTATATCTGTTCTGGCAAATGCATCTATAACATGGTCAAATCACTTTTATTTTTCAGAGGGGGTAAATATTGACATAGGCTCAGACCAAAATCCCAGATCCAACAATCCCATAGGAAGAAGAACTGGTTGAACAGGATTTCCTGAAAGCGACATTCAGCAAATTTAAGGCCAGATTCACCAGTCCTTTAAGTGTCACTCCAGTGGCACAAAGCAGAATTAAAGCTGTTAGCCAGCTACCTGAGACTTCTCCCAGCATAAGGGAATTTCTGAGTGGCATAGATCCTGCATAGTGGCCCCTATGCCACTCCCCTCCTGTTCTTCAGAATGGAGGCTGTGGCTGGGGAAAAAAAGTTATGGACGTAGAAGTTCAAAATCCCAAACCAGATCTAACTCCAGATCTGAATTTTGCTGCTGCCTAATCCCCTTGAATTGTGTAGAGCTCAAAATCTGAATTCATATTTTGCAGTTAGGCTCCATCTGTACCAACAACAGACAAAATATTATGGTTTAGCGATAGCTGTCATGTATTCGCATTAAAATTCAGGGGGAAAAATCAGTTTTACTTGATAGACCATAATGGCTCTTTCAGAAATGATTGAATGAATAATATGTGACTTCTGTGTTATCTGGGATACCACATATCTGATGCCTGATGAATTGACACATCTACTAGCTAAAAACATTTTAAATTATAATAAATATATTATTAGAGAGGTTTTGCACAGTGTGATAGTGCTAAGAAAGGTTCAGTGGAATACAATTAGAAGTAATAAAGGGAAATATTTTTAAATTTAAAAGTTGTATTTATCTGATATGAAATAAATACCATAAATATGAGCTACAATCTCAGACAGATAATATGGCCTCTAGTTTGATTTTTCCATAGTCATACACCTCATTATTAATGAATTTGAGAAGCTTTAAAACTGGCCTGTCTTATTCTGTCAAAGATGCACACACATTCTATATCAGATATATGTATTTGATTGTGAATATGCATTCAACATGGACTATGTGTGTTCAACCTGCTAATGATTTGAGTGACCACTTTTGAAGCTCTAGAACTGAATACTAACATCTGATACTTTGTGAATAATCCATAAACTGTTCTTTTTACTTATTTGTGATATTTACCAGAAACAGGGCTGGTGCTCAAAAGCTGAAATTTGCTGAATTTTGTATTCAGTAAATACCATGTGACCGATTGTACTTCTCAAAGAAGAATGATTCTGTGCACTGTCATTGCCATTTGTTTTCATTATTAAAAGGAGAATGCTGTAAGGATATGAAGTGTAAAAAAGCCCAAGGACATACACCGGTAGCAGCTGTCTTTAGTTTGTCTGCATGTCATCTACTTTGGCTGGCTGTCATCTAAATCATCTTTGGATATGGTCCATCACATTATTCAACTTCAGAGGCTATACCAAAGATTTTTCCTTTTTCTGATGATCCTGTCATGGGTTATAAGACAGCAGAGGCTGGGATGGCCCGAATTTATGCTCCTTTGTTGATGTTATGGTACCTCAAAGAGATATTTATCCAGGTCAGAGAGAAACACAGTGAATCCATCTCTTCCATTTTCAGAAGTTTTTAGATATCCTGGAGAAGCTGCCAACTCTTACAATGAGATTCTGAACCAGGGGTAGGCAACCTATGGCACGGGTGCCGAAGGCAGCTTTCGAGCTGATTTTCAGTGGCACTCTCACTGCCCTGGTCCTGGCTACCAGTCTAGGGCCTTTAAATGAAGCTTCTTAAACATTTTTAAAAACCTTATTTACTTTACATACAACAATAGTTTAGTTATATATTATAGACTTATAGAAAGAGACCTTCTAAAAATGTTAAAATATATTACTGGCACGCGAAACCTTAAATTAGAGTCAATAAATGAAGACTCAGTACACCACTTCAGAAAGGTTGCCAACCCCTGTTCTGTACAAAATAATGTTCTGTTGGTCACTACTGAAATTTACTACATGAATCTCTGATGCTTTTGGATGCATGGTTACAACTGACATCCAAAGCTATGTTGTTGCTGGGCTCAGGGCTGGCACAACCCATTAGGCAACCTAGGTGGTCGCCTAGGGTGCTAACATTTGGCGGGGGGGCGACCGCAGCGGCCAGATCTTTGGCCGCCATGATTGTCGGCAGTATTTCTGGGGCGGGACCTTCCGCCGCCTCTGTCAGGAGCGCCATTTCAGGGGCGGGACCTTCCATCAAAAAAGCTGGCGGTGCTCCTGTTTGGTCTTTACTGCTATGCAGCATTCACTGAACCAGCTAAACCTTGATCCTTAAAACTTGGCATGCAAATAGTCTTCGTTAAGTAGATCTCACCCTGACTAGATTTGAAATAAATTAGCTGGCTATTAATGAAAAAATAGCTGGACAACTAGTATTGTGGGTATTGTGTCTATATACTGCATTTTTTGGGGTTAAATCTGAATGTTTGCCCTCACAGCGAAGTGCACTGTGCCATAACACATTATATCAAAAGTGTGCACTACAGGCCTGATTTACTACTGCATTACTACAGCTTTATGCTGCTGTAATTCCATTATTAAACATAAAACTACATTAAAAGAACATTATTAAGGTGTAAAGTCAAGCACTCAAAAGTTAGGATATGCCAGAATTAAGATTGCTTGTGCAACCTTAATTTGCCCTGCTCCCCCCCTGGGGCATATGCATTATGATGCAGTCCTTAATTATGTGATCACATCCTATTTGTTCCAGAGAACCTCTCCCTCATTCAGTGCCCAGAATGGGGTTGGCTTAGGAGATGAATAAGGGCTGTTCGGTGAAGGAAGTTGTTATCTGTAGGACTCTTGCTCCCTTTCTTGTAGAAGTTGTAATGCATGTAGAGAATGACGCAGAGTATTGCAGGAAGAGAAAGGAGAATGTCATGGTTAAGGCAGTTGAATGCTTCTCTATGGAACTGGATTTTATCCCTGTCTCTGCCACTGAGTGCCTGTGTGGTACTAGGCAAGTCACTTAAGTCAAACTTTTAACATGTGGTCACTAATTTTGTTGCTTATTTTCTGGGTGCCTGACTTGAAATCCTGATGTCTGATTTGCAGAAGTGTTGGGCAGTCATAGCTGCAGTGAATCATCACTCTGGCATTCTGTAGTGCCTCAGCAACACTGACTTACCCTTTCTACAGAGCCTACAGTGACTCAGCCTTCAGGCATGTGGGAGCAACCTATCCCTTAGCACAGCCTGGGTCAGATGACCCCCAGGCTCAGGTATTTCCCCCGTGAAAGCAGAATTGCAAATCAATGTGTGTAACAGCACTACCTGTCCAAGCACCCTCCTGCTGTCTCACAGTGTATCAGATGTTCAACCCTCCCAGCCTGCTCTTGATCCAGTTCTTGTTCTTGCCTCAGCCCTGTCAAAGCTCTAGTCTAGTCTAGTCCTTGTCTTACACACCTTGCTGTAGCCCTGTGACTAATCCTCTCCAGTCTTGCCTCTGCCTCCTGACCTCCCCAGATTCTTGGACTCTGGCCACCTGGCTTCGACTTTTTGGCCTGTATCTGGACTCTGGGTATAGTACTGATTTTGGCTTTTCTATGAATTCTGGTATCAGTTCTGACCTCAACCCAGACGTTGAGTCTAGCCCTACCCTCACTCCAGTTCCAACCTTACATCTGGTGTTGATCTCTGCTCCAACTATTAAGCCTGACTACCAGGCGGCTGTGCCTGAGACCTGTGCTTGAACATATAAAATGATATAGGTTATTAAGTACTCAACAAAACAATCCCAGTTGCCTCAAATTAAGCACCCTAAATTAGTGGATACTTTTGACCTTAAGATCCTCATCTGTAAAATGGGGATAATACCACTATCTCACCACAGAGGTGCTGTGAAAATTAATGTGAAGCACTCAGACACTATAGCAATGAACACCATGGAAACACCCATGAAGAAATTATTAATTCTGTCTTCAAAGCACGATTTGAACAGTGTGGTATGTAAGGCATGAGGCTTAATTCTTAATTAACCCTTAATTCTGGCATTTCTTAACATCTGAGTGCTTGACTTTGCAACCTTGATGATGTTCCTTTAATGTCATTTTTTGTTTGTAATTTCGTAGGTTTTTTTAAAAAATCAAACTGAAAAAAAATTCTATCATATGGCATCATGTTAACATCCACATTGTTCATCAGGTTAGACCATGTAGATCCACCACACAGACATATGCTACTTGAGCTAAATAGAGTAACTGAAAACAACAGTAGATTGTCATCCTCTATGTGGACCACAGTATTAAAGGATGGGACAAATACTTTGCCAGTGGGTTTCATAGATATTTGCTGACAGCAGAGGAATGGTGAAGCTCTGGAATCTTGGGTACCATTCTAGGCTTTTAGGGAGAGTGTCCTGTAGTGGGCACAGACCCTTCAAACCTGTCCCTGTCCCAGTCCTGTCTCCTCTGCTCCCCTAGCTCTTTGTCCCACTCTCTATCTCCACACCTCAGGCTTCTTATCTCATTCCCAGTTTCCTTACTCCCAGCCTCAGTGCCTACCCCCATTTCTCTCCGTGTTTCACAATCTGTCTCCTTGCCAAGCTAGTCTTAGTTTCCCTAAATCCCCAACTCTCAGCCTGTCCTAGTCTCCCCCTCCAGACTTCCTGTCCCAGTACAGTCGTCCCACCACCACTCTCAGTCCACTCTCCTTGACCACTTAGTACCAGTTTCTGCTTCTTCCAGCTCCTCATCCAATCTGTCTCTCTCCACTCATCCCCCATTCCCATGTTCCCTGTCCCCACTGGCTCCCAGTGCCAGTTTCCATCCCTGGTCTCCTCATCCTTCACAGGTCAAGTTCCCTGCTCTCAGTTTGAGACCCAGCATGACTTGGAGCAGTTGGAAACTGAATATTGTAGGAAAAGTCCTGCTCAGCTCTACCCTGGTGCATGCTCAGTGTGGATGCAGTCTTTGGGGGAATTAAGCTGTGAAGCACTACAAGATTGTACTGAGGATGTGTACATTGAGATTTTTCAGCAGTTTATAATTTGGCCATATTTGAGCAGATTTTCACAGAGACCACAAAAGGCACATCCTGGACATAAAAATCACAGCCTACCAAATTCAAAAACCTGCTCCAAAGCATGGGGATGCTAGAGCTCAATGGAAAAGTCACCTGAATCTTTTAACATGAGGAAAACAATGTATTTCCCTCCCTAAATTCAGTCTCAGAAATGGCTGAACTATTTTGGATGAAATTGTCCACAAAAATTAATAAAAAGAATCAGCCCAAATAGTTAAAGTTCGACAAAGTCTATATGCAACTGAAAATGGTGTTTATAATGGGAAGCACTGAACAACCTTAAAAATAAGTGGTGCTACCAGCCCATAAAACTGGAGTAATCCAGCAGTGAATCAAGCACTAAGCAATGTATGTTAAAAGAGCCTTAGGTGCTAATTCTACTTTCAGGACCTTTTAAGAATAATTGACTATAATGTGCGTTCTCATGAAATGCAAGGTCCAGAAAACTCCAGGTTATTACATTGCTGAGTGTCCTTTGAGTACTCCCTTTAGGGAAGAAGGAGACTGGGTGTGGGTTTCTAAGGATGCAGAATCAGGGGATCCACAGGAAACTCAGCTCTTAACCTTATAGATCCTAAAGCTCCTGAATTGAGGGCCCAGTTTTCTCCTATGTCTACTTCTCCTACACCTACCTGGCAGCATGACTCCTATCATGGTTGTGCTGCTGTTGACTGCATCCCACTGTCCCAACCCATGGCTGTGCAGTACAATCTATGTGGGTACTCTGTGAGAATGAGATATGCTTTGGAGCAAGATTAACTCCCATGTGGCCATTTGTAAGCTATCCACCTGAGCTGGAGGAAACATACTGTGGACTGTGTTTGCTGTCTGGCTCCATCCCCTCCCCATCTCCCCAAACAGGACTCCTCCTGATCAGAGCTCTGAAGTGTGCCAGATTTAGCAGGACATTACCCTTTTCAGCTGCCTCAAGCTCCCTGTTTCTCTGCACTGCAATATAAATTAATGTTCCATGGAAAAAAGAGAGAGCTTGCACTGCAAAATATCCGCTAGCCTAGGGGAAGGTGAGCAGAGCTGAGCTGGATGTCTTGACACTAGAGTTCTGGTCTCAGTTCTAGTGAATGCTATTCGTCTTGTTGTCTTTTGTACAAGTGGTGATTAATCTCAGGGCTTTGGCTTTCTGTTATGGGAGGGAAATTGGTGTCATGGAATCAAGTCTAGTGCAACTTATTTCCTTTATGTGCATGAGACCTGCTTTTCTTAAACTAAGATAGACCCATCTGTACACAGACAACTCTAAGACCCAGTTCAGTCACCCTGAGCAACTGTCCTCAGTATTGTCCCTCCAGACCTCCATCCATCTTTCTACCTGCCATAGAACTTCTCTTCCTGGCTCGGCTATCACTTTCTGATCAGAAGAGCAGAAACAGTAGATTCATCACACTGCCTTCAGCTGACTTCTTATTGCTCAGCAGATTCATCCCAATGGTTCTTTTACTTAAAAGTCATTATTTAGCAAGGCCTCAGACCTTACTTTAGAAAGCAGTCAAATATAATTCCCCACACTTTTACAAAATCAGTTAATTGAGCATTTGTATGAGGCAGCTGATGGCTGAGCTGGGACTAGAACCCAACCCTCTGACATAGCCACGCTGCTCTTCAGAATGCATAGGCCCAATAGCTCGTCGGTTAGCTGATTTCTAATGACTAGACTACATTCCTAGAACCAGGGAGAGAATCCAGAGCTCCTGCTCTCCAGTTTTATACTGTTGCCTGGCAAATAACTGTGTAATCCATTGGTAAAATATATATTGTGTTCCTGTTTAGTGGCTGGTCCACCACAGCTACTTCTTTAGTTTAAGTGGTAAAAGTCTGTGCGGGGGATCTGAAGCTTCAAGGTTAATACCTTGCTAAGGACTCATGCTGGGGGGGTGGTCTTTATAATTACATATGATGTAAGTTTTATTTTTATATATTATATATATTAAAAAAACTGGTTTATTTAATCCATATAGTGAAAAAAACATTATTTAAAACTTCCTCTTCAGTCAGTTTTCAATGAACATTCAAATTATTTGAGTTTATGGTTAGGAATGATTTTGGAAAGTAACCTATTTTAAGACAATATTAAAGAATAATCAGAGAAAATAATTTTGAACTACTGTATTAGGTTTGGGGTGAGAAAACCCCCCCAAATTAAAAGTTACATCTATTCATTTGAGAAACAGAAACAAAACCATGTGACTGATGTGTCCAATAAAACAAACAAACACACAAACATACAAACAAACATAAACAGGAGAGACTGAGTTTTTAATACTAACACTGAATGGCACATAAGCAATCTACAGGTCAAGAACTGTGCTTGAACTTATTTGGAAATTAATTTTGACTAACTAATACATTTAAGAAAATTATAAGCTGCTTTTGGATAGTTCATTCACAGAAAAAGAAGCTAAATTTGTCAAATAATTCACTAGGTACTATTCTCCCAGTTCAGCTTTAAACAGCAGCAAAGAAAATACAAAGGTAGCTGCCAAACTCTGTTTAAAAAAAATGCCACTGAGTGAGTCAATGATATAGAAAAAGAACAGCAACTGTAATTCAAGTAGCATGTCAGAATAAAAACAAAATAAACCTTGGAGCGGAATGGGACTGGGCTAACCTGTCTAATGCATTAGAGACAAAGAAACAACTAGTGAAGCAAAAGGTAGATTTTATCTGTATTTATATTTCATCTTCCAAGAAGTATACTGTGTCTCCATCTGCTGGTCAGCGGTATAACCCTGTGATCTGCTAGTGAGCAGGGGGGAACATAAGCCAAACCAAAGGTTGCTTTTGTTATGTCCTTTAACATCTATGGACATTGCATCTGGAAAATCTGCTTCCCCGTGCAAAAAGGACATTGAAAATACAGCATCCAAAGGGACCCAACCAAGAGTTTACAACAGAAAAATAGCCTTTTATCTTGCACTTTTAAAGTCAGATTCATCAGCATCACACTTTTGGTTTTTAACAATGAATCACTTTTATCCCATTTGGAAAAGAAAACTAAGGGCATTGCAGCATTAAAACTCACAGGGAGCTGCAAGTAGCCTTAGATTTCACTAAAGCCATTAAGAAGTGAAACGCTTGTTTGATCTAAAAATAATCAACAATACTGAAAAAATAAAGATTAACCTTCACAAGTCTCCATGTAATATGTAATCATTTCATTAGAACAGATGATTTGTACAGACTAACATGGAGAGGGATAGGCCCAGAGTTGTGAGTTCAATCCTTGAGGGGACCAGTTAGGGATCTGGAGCAAAAATCTGTCTGGGGATTGGTTCTGCTTTGAGCAGGGGGTTGGACTAGATGACCTCCGAAGGTCCATTTCACCCCTATTTTATGATTAAGTTAGACTGGTAATGGTTTTACCTGTGACCCTTATTTTGTGCTGAAAAATCTTCTACTATTTTTACATAAAGCAAACTTCATTAGTGTATTTTTCAGGTACATGCTAAAAGTTCATATAGAAGTAATTGATTTAATTTATCAAAATTCAAACATTGCAGAAAGATGTAAAAATACTTTTAAAATCATCATATAACTATAATTATGCTGTCAGTGTAATAAGGCTTGAAATATTGTTTAGATTTAGTAGGAAAGCAGAGGGGTTGTGCAGTTTGGCTTTGGAATTAATTTTTTGTTATTTTAATCTCTACTATAGGGTGTTTGAAGTATTCATAATAAGTAGCAAAAGTACTCCAGGATCATGCTTTTTGAATTTTGTTATAAACATTTAAATGGGGCCCATTTCCACAGAACAGATAAATCTTTCAAGGACAAATAGGTCCATTTGTGCATGAAGATGGCTTTACATCAAAACATATGGAAGCTCCCATTTTTAATGTTTCTGATGTGAAAATAGCTACTTCATAAAAATGTCACCCTCAGAGCCTTGCCATTGTAGGCATCTCTGCTTTCTCCAACACACTTCACCAAACCCTCATCCTTGATAGCCTGTCCTCCTTTAGCTATTGTTGGTTTTCTTCTCCTTACAGCTTTGATTGCTCCTTCATTGTCCCTTGCCCTTGCGCTTTCCATATCTCCTTCTATATCCTATCATTGGAAGCCCATATCTTCTAGCATGTCTATGCTGATGACTCACATTTGTCTCAGTGTCCTGATCTTTCTGTCCCACATTCCAGCCTGCCTCTCTGATATCTCTTCCTGGCTGTCTATTGCCCTCATTCCTTTTCTCTTTATGCTTTAATGCCCCATTCTCTGACTGTGCTGCTACGACCTTTCTGCCAGAGATTGGATAGAACTTTCACAGGTATCCATCACTCCTATTCCCTAACAGCAACAAGCAACAGCTTACAAATATTGTCTCATTGTTTCCTTGTGCTCCTTAGCACATCTGGATCCATCTGTTGTTTCATATCTTATACTTAGATTATGAACCCTTTGAGGCAGGGATCGTCTTTGTTCCCTGTGTGCACAGAACCTAATATAATGGGGTCCTAGTCCAGGATTGAGACTCCAAGGCCCTACAACAAAGTAAATAGTCAATGAGGGGCTCTGTTGTGAGATGCAAGATACTCACTCCTCCTGCAATAGCACATGCTGCTTTTATGCTGCATCCAGCTGCTGCTGACACAGAGCAAGAGACCAAGCAGTCTAAATTTTTAAAGACACTTTCCTCCCTGTGTGAGCTTGATACAACTGGAGCGGGGCAGTCCAAAGATTGTATGGCCATGCATGAAACTCCTCATGTGTCACAGTCAGAAAAAAGGCTTGTAAAGAATTCCTGAGACATGTTCATGATTAAAAGAAACTTTTCAGAGGTAGAAAGAGTATTTATTTTAATATACTCTTTCTACGTCTGAAAAGGTATTTTATGAATATGTTCCAGTGGCTCTTTTCTGACTGTTAACTTTAAAGACTTACAGCCCAATCCTACTCCTGTTACTGTGAATAGTAAGATTTCAGTTGGGTTCATTGGGAATTGGATCAGGGCCCTAGATCAAAATACTCATCTCCAATAGTTACTGCAGGTTTCAATTGCATAATATGGATTTGTGCCAATGATATCAATAGCATCCTATAAGCCAGATCCTCAGTTGGTATAAAGGTGTGTATCTCCACACTGAACCGACACCACTTCGCACAACTGTGCACCTGGCCCTAAAAGGATATTGTGTACAGAATATGTACTACAGATCTCCACTATGCATAAGAAATATGCAGTGCAGAGTGGAAAGGAAAATTCTACCCTTAAAATTTATATCTGAGTATTAGTACCCATGTCTTGGATTATATGGTAATGCTGTGGCTTGAGGTATCATAGCTGAATGTTTTATCTGCTTCCCTCCCTATCTCTTCTTGGAACATGAAGTTTCTTTACAGATATTTTTAACAAGTTATATCTAGATGATCTTGAAAATCTGATTTTTATAAATGTACTCACTGCAATAAAATTATTATAGCAGGAATATACTAAAAATCCAAAGCGCTGAATATCTTCGAATGTAAAGCTTTGCATGAATTTTTTTCTAAAAAGACTTTTCAGCTCCTTTACTTTCATAGTGCTGAGACTATGGTATATTGTGGATGCATCAAAAACAATGACATTGATGACACTGATTTAAATCTACAGTTTTCCCTGCGTTTTAACTCTGGCACAAGGGTGTGAATCTGGAAAAAATGGATTTTTTGCTTATTAAAAAAATAGGCTACCTAAAGTAAAATTAAAATTAGCCTGACCAAACTACTTTATAACTTTTTTTTTTATATTACATCTGTAATTGTGATGCTTTATATACTTTTTAGCATTGCAATGAAAATGCAGTCAGAATGGACTTCTCCAGGCTGTTAAACTGCCTCTTATTAACATTGAAGCTATATTCGCAACACATTATCTTAGGCTATTTGTTTTGTATAAGGGAATTGCCATCAAAGCATAGTTAATCTGAACTGAATTAGATTGTAATTGGAATCCTTATGAATGGAGATTTAAAATTATTCTGTATTGTTGTAGAGTAACAATACATTATTGGGATATTAAAAATATTTGGCAGTAGTATCATAACGGTACATTCTGTATTATTGCTTGGTGTAAAGCTAAATCTCCATTTGTTTTTTTCATATCACTAGAATAGTTTCACTTAGTAAGCAGATTGTGGACATTTTGAGGCATTTTTCAACTTTAAAAAAAAATTACAGTTTAAGATATAGCTCAATAAAGGTCTCTTCTAAAACCCATTGAAATCAATGGAAAAGCTCTCCGCCTTTGGATCAGGCCCACAGTGCGCTTGTTTCAAAGTAACAGCTGTGCAGGCCTTTGTTTACAAGAGAATCAGAAGTTTTAAATGTGGCTGTTAGAATGCAGTGAAGTGCAAAAAACAAGAAAGACGGAGGCAAAATAATACATGACATTTAAAAAAATTAAAATGAATTCTGTTTTTCTCAATTTTGTAATGCATCATAAGCCTTCAGTGTTGCATTGTTCTACTCTAAACATTTTGATTTAAAACATCTGAAGGGGTCAGACTTTTTCTATGAAATTTGACAATGGCCTATGAATATCGTGCTGCAAGTGAAATGGGGTGACATCTTTACATTGCTTTGATATACAAATTAATAAGGATGGCAGCTTCCACTCATTTTCTAACACATACATTTGAGCTTGTTTCCCTCTACTCTCTTCTCACATAAGACCAACAGAAAGTACCGCTGGATCAGAGTACTGTCTCTCTGTCAGTAAAATGCCAGCATTTTTTTTCATATCACAGTGTGCTGGATAACCTTTAGATATAGTTAACACAGCAAACATTGACATAATGCAGTCAACTCAGTGCATAGTGAATAAAAATAAATATGAGAAGTCCACATTGCATGATTAAAAATTTATATTCATTTAAATGTCTAACTAGGTATGCGGTTGACAGGCTCCAACTGTCCTCTGTAATCTTAAGAATGTAAAAAATTGAAAGACACATTATAACTATAGTAGGGTCGACTTCCTCTTGATGAGAGTGCACTTATACTATTTCCTGAATTAGAAGATCTTTTAATAAATAGAAAAGTAATATGTGTATTTTAACACATCTTTTGTTAATATAAATTGATTGTATTCGCCATCTCTGTCTTGCTATAAAATCCAGTTGAATGCTGCTAAGAGGCAGTGGCAAGCTCAGCTCTTCCACTTGACATTTAGTTTATTGGTACCCATTTCAGCTGACAGCTATGTTAGTGATAGATCTGGGGAAGTGGGGCAGTTGCCTCACCTACCATGGGGTTCATCAGCATATTCAGAAACTAAACTTTAAAAAAAAAAGTTCCTAGACCTTATGGCTGTGAAAAGAACCCTCCAAATGTGAACTGAGTACAAACCAATGCAGTACTGAGTCTGCTGCCAACAGCTGTAAGAAAGATGTGAGCTACCACATCTTTTCTCCATTCATGTTGACTCTGGTGGCTATCTCTGGAGGACAATTTAAATGTCCACGTAGGCTCATGTAAGATATATTGTTGCCTATGTTGTCAAATCCCAAGAGACATGCGAAATGGAAATGTATGGGGTTTGTAGAGTCCCTGAGGCCTTGTCTACTTTAGCAGTTTTAGAAGAAAATTCCCATTACTACTATCACTGCTGCAGCCGAACAAGTGTTAACACAGTTGGGAACCCTGAAATAGATAAGGTGATTCACAGCTTCAGGCTTCTTTACTACCATGTCAACTAAACCTGCTGAAAAACTCAGTGCTGGTGCTTATGTCTTGTCCTTTGGCTGAATTGGCTGAGGTTCTCAGATCTATCCATGCTCTTCTAAGTATTCTTGAAGAGGATTATGCCAAAAACTTGGCCTTTACTCTGGTCCCAATTAATCAGATCAAATCTTTTCTGGTTGTAGAAATGGAGGACATATGGTAGCTTTCAGTGTCTTCTTTTTTAATGAGATTTTTTAACGATTGTTTTAACTATCAGTTTTTCATTCTTCTCCTCTGTCTCAGGTTGTATAAAACATATGACTAAAGCAAAGAATGTGTTAAGAGTTGAATTTGTTTCACGTTACAAATACCTTGCTGTGAGTAGGTATTGTGGTGTTTTTCTTCTGAGTTTTTTTCATCTTTCTTACCACTGTCTGTGTAATTCTGAATAACTTGTCAGAAGTTAAAATACTTGAAATACAGTTTCTTAGCTGATCAAATCTGAACAAAAAGCATCTGAAATTCCATTGTGAATATTGCACTTGAAAAAAAGTCTGGGATCCCTATAACTTAATAGCTCTATCAGGCTTTGTCCTGGTGTTTAAAAGTCTCTGAAGGAAACTTTATTTTTACTTGAAGTTATTCTTTTTGTTTCCCTAATAAAAGTGTAACAGAGAATTTGCATGTTTTGGATCAGGCACATCTATGTATTTTTCACCTCAAATTGTATATTAACAGACTCACTTTTATTTTTAAAAAACTTTTCATACTAGGGTGGAAGGGTGTGTGTGCGGTGGAGGGAGGAAAGCACCCAGTCCCTTTGAGGCAGGCTTTTGAAATGTAATACTGACAATGGTTAAGTTCAGTGCATATGCTTTTCAGGCATCAATTCAGCAAGGTATATAAGTTTAATGAGTCTTAAGATTGTACATAAAGTAGCACATGCTTAAGTGCTTTGCTGAATAGAGATGGACTTAGGTATGTGCTTAAAAGCTTTGCAGTACTGGGGTCTTATTGGCCCTGCCAAAGCTAACAATCTAACTGTATTTATTTTTAAGAACAACTTTGTACCACAGAACTCAAAGTTAGCTACTTTCATATAAACATGCAGCAGAAGCTACATATATGGGGAATCATGCACAATGCATCAACTACAGTATAGATGATATAGTGGGTTCAAAGAATAGATGGTATGCACTGGAATAGTCTACTCTCATATGTCTCTTTTCTCTTTGGAAAATGTGATGGAAACATACAAAAATGTAGCCCCTTGTTGAAGCGAAGTCCCCTAGTTTTGTGCCATTATTATAGTTTATTCAGTTTTCTCCTTTCCCTCATCCAGAAGCCTTGTGGTGCTCATCTTTATATGCAACTCATATATCTATCGATATTGCCCATAGTATTTGGGTGCCTATCAAGCATCTTGGTTACATCTATTCAGCTGTTGTAAACATATTGAGCAGGAACAGTCAAATTAGGCCACATGTAGGGCTTTGGGGTTTGTTTGCCTCTCAAATGGATTTTTTGTGAGCAGCTGTTTGGAGTATGGTGAGAAATGAAGATGCACTTTTTGGCATTGATGCAGAGGATTGAAGAGGATTGCTGGTGACTAAGTAGTACAGATATAGAGACATTGAGAGAGAGGAGATTGGCGTTTCAGTGACGAAGCAGAAGATTGGTATTGTGCTGTGCAGCTTCAGTCATCAAAGAGGAGGTTGGATGTTCGGATGGGAAGACCGGAGTTTGGGAGCTTGGTCTTTCAATGTGAGAAGCAGTATTCTAAAGGGAAGCTTGGATCCCTTTTGTGAGGATAGAAAGTGAAAGATTATTTGCTTCTGTTTGCTTAGCTACACAGGATCAATTTCAGACAGACTGTATTTTCTGTTTTTCTTAGCTACTGAGCCTGTACTTTCAGGGTTCCTTTCTATAGTGTCTAACTATAGAGGTTACATTTGAAAGAGATTAGTCACAGTATTCTTACAGGATTGGGTTTTGCACTTAGGAAGTTTAATAATATGTAATAATATGAAAATGTTTACATGGTGATTACAGAGAGGTAGCGCTCAAAATTTAAGGAAGATGTTACTCACTCACAGCCCAAGTGAAGAAAGGATAAATGCAAGAAGTAAGGGGAGGAGGAATTGCCAGTTACCATGCTAAAGAAGAAATACATTTCCTTTCTGGTATCTCTATATACAATAAACACTCCAGAAGAGAATTTCTTTTACACTCTCTAGTTAGTAGAATCACTTTTAATTTCCATGTTATATATGCATATGTTGCTTCCCTAAGATAAGACATTAAACTCTTTTTTTCTATATAATACTAATTTTATATTGTAAACACTCCTGTCTTCTGTTGTGAACTTCATGATTGGACATACATTCTATAGATGGCTGAACTAAACCCCTAAATTTAAACACACCGGCAGTTCAAGATGACTTGAAATCCAGATACAAATTTGGCAGTTCAGACCCATCTCTGTGTAAAGCCTCTATAAAGTCACTAAAGGATGAGCAGGCTAATGGAATATGTATGAGAAAAAGTACTATACATCTTGGTGTTTTGGTAACAATGTCTATATTAGAAAAGTCTTTAGACTAGGGGTTACTAACACAGATAGACATAAATCTTTTTAAATTCCCAAACAAAGTTTGCCTACCAGCAAATCCAAATGCTTTTCTGAGGGAATGAAATGTTCACTAGCTTTCTAAATAGATTGCTAAGGGCTGAAAACCTAGTATCTTTATCAAAGAGATAGTGCTCACCTACAGGAAAAACCCAGTGGATAAAGGGTTAATAGGAATAATTGCTTTTATTTCAGCACCTCGAGAGAGACCCCATATCAGGTAAACAATTCAGTTTTATATTTTGTACATATCTCACTTTCTGAATTCTGGACTGAATTGACAACATATTTTAATTCACGTTTGGGCTTTAGGTTCATTCCAAATCTCACACTTAAGTCTTTTCTTTACAGTTCATCATCAGTAGTTCTGTCATCTTAACAGTACTCTGTCAAATTTTTAAATGCTCCTATTATCTAAACTGAATGCCTAAAGTTAGGCATCTGAATCTATATTTAGACCAAATAAAAAAAATTACAACCCTAAAGTTAGGCTTCTAAAAGCAATATCTAGGCTTATAAGGTTAGATCCATAAAGGAGAAAGAGACTCATCGTTGCAATGGCTAATTTCTAGACGCACAGATCCTAATGGAATCCATAGCCCTGAGTTAGCTGCCTACACAGTGCATGGGGAGAGTGTGATGCCTAAAAGTGTGATCCACAAAAGCCGGCACACTGGCTATCATAGGTGGCTCCATGCTCAGTGGGAAGTGCTGAGGAGTGGGGTGTGGCCTAAACTACAGCCCTCAAAAGGTTTAAGCACTAAAGTCCAGGTTGCCAGAGTCAGTAAAAATAGGAGTGGAAGAGCAGGGGAGCTAAGGAAGAAGGGTAGGAAGCAGAAGGAATAGAACTAGGTGATTTTTTTTTTAAATTATATACCTTGCTGAATTTTTCCAGTGAAAAATGAAAATTTGGCAACACCAGCTAACCTTTTTTAAATTCATGTTAATTTCACGGAATTGTTTTGGTTGGGGGAATAAAAAACAAAGAAAAAAATTCTGAAAAAATGGAATTGTTCTGTTTCCACATTTTCTAAACAAAGGGTTCTGACATTTTTTTATTGAAAATTAGGTTTTCTTTCAGAAATTTCCTTTAATTTTATTTAAAAAAATTAAAAATGTTAATTCTTGAAACTGAAATGAAATGTTTTGGTTTGGGTTGAATGAGATTAATGTTGTTTCATTTTTTTTCCAGAATTGCCAGCAGAGTGAAAAATTCTGTTATTTGCCCAGCTCTAATGGGGAAGTGCTGCTTCCCCAAGCAAGGGAGAATTTAAAGCATTCCCTCTACTTTTTCAGAGAAGGGCAGATTTTGCCCCCCCCCCCTTGCTTCAGTTCCCTCACTGTGATAACTGCTTGGCAAATGCTGACTTTTTCGTTGGGCCCACTTGTAATTCTACTGAATTCTGCTGGCTCCCTCTAATGTAATTTGTGTGTTTCATCCAGGCATCCTGCTACAAAATACTTAATCAGAGCAACACGTTGTTTGCTTAATCAGGGGTTCGCAAATGGGGGTCGGGACCCTTCAGGGGATCACAAGCTGTCAGCCTCCACCCCAAACCCCACTTTGCCTCCAGCATTGATAAAGTGTTAAATATATTTAAAAGTGTTTTTAATTTATAAGGGGGGGTCGCACTCAGAGGCTTGCTATGTGAAAGGGGTCACCAGTACAAAAGTTTGAGAATTACTGGCTTAAACAGATTCTTCAACAGTATTTCCTTTATCTTCCTATATTGTACGAAAACATAGATAAATGCTACAGTAGATCAGAAAGTTAGGCAACATTTTATAGAAATGTCAGAGAGAAATCAAATGAAAATTTAAGTGTATTGATTGGTACACTTTGCTGAGAACAAAGATGCTCAGGGCCATTTTGATCTACTGACATGGAAAATCGTGACTGTGACTACATAGAGAGAGGAATGTTAAACTACACACATGGGCAACAACACTGGATAAATAACTGTAGGGGACTTGCAACTGTTTTTTACACTATACACTTGGTCAAGTCTGATGATTTTAAGATGATCCCTTGATAAAGAAGCAGGTTGTGTTTTGATCACTGCTGCAATCATGCTGCTGGAACATTTGAGTGACTATATACTAATTATCCCCCTAGTGTCCTTGGGTAACTGTTCCTGATCTGGTGACTCCATTCCTCTCTCCCTCTCTGTCTCTCTCTCTCTCTCTCTCGCTCTGTGCGCACTCTCTTTTATCTATCTATCTATCTATCTATCTATCTATCTATCTATCTATCTATCTATCTATCTATCTATCTATCTATCCACCTCCTTTTCCTATTTTTTTTTCTTTTGAGGAGGAATTGGAGAGAAGGGAAGCATTTGCTTCCCCTTTACTGGACACTATTTAAGCAAGATTTTTCTGAACAGTAAGAAAAGTGGACAAAATATATGTCACTGACCATCAATAGTTACAATTAATGAGTAGAGCAGGGGAAATTTTTTCAGTCAAAACTTTTTTTGACCAAAAAATGCCTGTTTTGGACTGACTGAAACATTTTGCAAATTTGTGTCACGTTGGGCAGATTATTTCAATAACGGTTAAAAAATGACAAAAATTGGAAATGTGAAAATGATTCATTTCAGCATTTCTGTAATGAAACCTTTTGATGTTTTGAGCTAGATTCACAATGGGTACCATTCACAAGGAGAAGGGCGTGGTGCTGGTTCTTTATATGCAATAGCTTGAGGGTTATAGCTTTCATGTGAGGTGTGGGAGATCCAGCTTCAAATTTGAGCTAGCCAAAACTCACAATTCTTAGTTTGCAAAATATGTCAGCATTTTGAAATTTGGTTTCATTCCAAATCACTCCTATCTGGGCTGCCCAACTCCTGACCAGGCAACTCAGTAAGCCAGCTGGTTCAGGAATCTGGCATCTTTGCTTTTGAGGCAGTCTGAAAAGTGGGGCTACCCTGGAGTTTTAGACATTTTGGGGTCACACAGAAATTGGTTCTTGGCCATAATCCATTTAAATTTTTAACAGTGACCTGGAAGAAAGCATAAAATCATCACTGATAAAGTTTCCAGATGACACAAAAATTGGGAGAGTGACAAATAATGAAGAAGACAGAGCTATCTGAATTGCTTGGTAAGATGAGCACAAGTTAACAATATGCAGTTTAATACAGCTAAATATTTGATGTTGGGCTCTTCAGTTTAGTCAAGAAAGGCATAACACAATTCAATGGCTGAAAGTTGAAGCTAAACAAATTCAGACTGGAAATAAGGCATAAACTTTTGACAGTGAGGGTAATTAACCATTGGAACAATTTACCCAGGGTCATGGTGGGACTCTCCATCACTGTCATTTTTAAATTGAGATTGGATGTTTTTCTAAAAGATATGGTGTAGGAATTATTTTGGTGAAGTTCTGTGGCCTAAGTTATACAGGAGATCAGGCTAGATGAGCACAGTGGTCCCTTCTGGCCTTAAAAATCTGTGACTATAAGGCGATCTGTCCCAGGACCTGCAGGCTCCCAGTGAATCACACTTAGATCCACTTGTGAATCTAGCCATTCAATTCCAAATTTTCTTTGCTTTTATTACAAAAAAAATCAGTTAAAAATGTTCACAACCAAAGCAAACTTTTTTCCGAAATTTTGATTTGCCAGAAATTCTGAAAAATTTCACTTTCAGGTTGACATGAAATGACTTTTTAAAAATTGTTTGGAATTGCCAGTAAACCAAAAAAAAAGTTATTCACACAACTCTATTAATGAGCTCTTACCAAACAGAAAACAAAACAGTTGTCATAACTGGTTTCGGTATCTCTTACAGAAAAGGCCTATGGAATGTAATAGGGATTGATCAGCTAAAGAAATTACTCTAAAATTACAGGATTTAGTAGAGGATAGTATATTTTTCAAAGGTTTCTTGAACTTTCCTATAGAATTCTATAGCAGGTACATAATTTCCTATTCAAATGTATAAGTTGATCAGAAATATATAGACAACTTAATGGGTCTTATTCTATACTCAGCCTCAAGGGCTATGTCTACACTGCATTGTAGACAGGGTCTGTGGGACCCGGGCTTGTGGACTCAGTGTTTCAAAGCCTGTGCGTGAGTGTCCACACTGCGTTGTAAATCTGAGTTTAGAGTTGCTGGACCCAGGTCTCACAGCCATGTTAACGCTTCCATATTGCACTACACAGGCCTTCTGACTCACTCTGCAGCTAAAGCTGCATACACACTGCAAAATGTGTGCAGGGTTTGGACTGAACTCACATCAGGACTCAGGCACTGACGCACTCCCCTAGCAGGGCCCTAGGACTGGGTCCTGAGTGCTTGCTGACCCAAGTCAGATTGATGTGTGTGTGTAGATGAAAGAGGGGCTTGGGCTAAAACTTAAGTTACAGCCTGGGCTCAGTGTGCACCATAGACATACCCTTGGAGGTGCAGTGCAGAAAGAGGGCAAAAGTGGCTTTTTATCACCATTGCATCCTCCAGGGAGCTTGGACTCTGAAGGCTGCTATAATTTATGACACCTAAGGTATGTGATGCAGCCCAGAATCCCTGTAGCATCAGGAGCTATGGAACCTGTCTCTTTCCTACCCGAACCCTGATCCCTTCCCCAGTCCACCTCTTCTTCCAGGTTTGTGAGGGGGACAGTATACAGTTGCTTACAATGACATATACTGTGCCTGCATCAGGGGAATTCTCACTAATAATAGGCACAAAAGTGGTGTGTAGGGGCCTGATCATGTCAGAGACAGGATCTGTCCCAAAATTTTCTATTGAATTCTATAGAACTCTTCCGTAATGTCAACCAAATAATCCTACTAGTTAAATTACTCAGCAATCTCATAAGAGTATCCACTGTACTCCTCTAAAATCCTGTTCAGACATACTTTGAAATTCATTCAGTCATGGGGCAGTTGTAGAGTTTGTTAGACATGGTAGGAATTTTCCATGAAAAATTTAAAACAATGAATTATTTTTTCCTGTGTTTTTTTTAAATAATTTTCAGACATTTTCTTGTTTTGTCTATGTGAAAGGAGAACATTTTGAAATAAAAAAATCCATAAAAAAGTAAAACTATTTTTATCACAAAATTTTGATGGAAGATATTCTATCATCTCCACAGATAAGGTAATATCCCAGGATTCACTACCCCATGTCCTATTCTAATCAGGTAGCTGAATGTGTAACCATTAGTTTATCCACAAACTCTGGTTTATTCCTGCCATACAAAGTTCTTGACTTAAAATTAGCCTATTCATGTGCACTTTCTTGTGTGTGTGCTTTGAACTGTGTGATTGGCAGCAGGTTCAGCTAGCACTTTCTGTCTACATTGAAGCTAAAACATTTTTAAGATAGCCTAAGCTTCCTTGTACAAAAACATGTGAATGACTTTTAAATCATGTTAGTATCCCTAAAAAGATTGAAAAACTGGTACAGAAATGCTGTTGGGTTGGGGTACCAAAGCTAGCGATGTGTCCTCCTATATGTTTGCGGAACATTGAAATTGGAGTTCAGGCTGCAAACCTAGTGTGCTCTCAGATATTGGCAGAATAACTGTAATTAATAGTGAAGGGCAAAAATGTTTCATATGCTTGTATCTTTTGCTCCTTTGTAATGGTACTTACTGTTTGGACCAATGGGCTACTAATTACAAACCGACTTTGGTAGGCTCCAGCACACTCTCCAATGATTATTCATGTATTTGCATTGATTTTTACATAAAACCAAAATGAAACTGTACTATTTAGCACTTGGAACTTGGTCATCAATGAATTGCTTTGGGCTTAATAGCACTTGGCAGATCATTATTATGTTGTTATAATTATTACTTAGATTAAATTATATCTTTCTCTGTGTATATATATGTATATACATGGACTGATCATGTCATACTGCTTATACATGAGTATTAATAAATGGGGTTATTTTCTGTTTGGTTATATAAACACCGATGAACTTATTCAGCTAAGGTTCTTAAGTATATGCCTAACTTCATTCACAAAATAGGTCCATGTTAAAGTTAGGCAGCTGCTTAAGTACCTTGCTGAACTGAGTATCTAATATGCAAATAGTGATTATGCACAGGCTCTATCTGTGTAGTTCAACAGCATTCATCCATTGCAGGGACAGATTAAATCTAGTGAGCCCAGTTTGGTAATAAACCTAGGCGCCCACTTATTATGGGTGAGATATACTGGAAAAAAGCCTGCATGAGAGAAGACTCCCTTCAGAGCACCGTAGACTGGCCAGCCAGTTAATTTGATCATACCTTAATCTGCTACTGTTACATTTTGTCATGTGTATTCAGGAGACTTAATTTTTGCACAGTTTCCCCTTCTGGATTATATTTTACATTGCAGCTATTTGCATCCCCTCCCTGGGGAAGTAGTGTTTCTGAATGTAGGCATTTTCCAGTGGACTCAAACTCTTTGGGGTGAAAATGAAAGCATACAGGTTTGTCTCTCAGCTAATGGAAGCCTTGAAGCAAAATGCTGAAACTCTGGTGAATCCAGGTTTATTTTTCAGTGGTAAAAGACTATTTCTGTCTTCTCAGTAACTGGTACAGAACCTGCACTAACCCAGAGCAGTAACCACAGGCAGCAAACTGCAAGAATTAATAATATAGACAGGTGGAATTGGACTAATTACCATACAGGGTTACACAAGGAAAAAAGGCCTGAGGTCTCTCTAAGAGAATTACATATCTGTGATGGCCCTCTCCCTCTTCTGCAATTATTTCCAAGTCACACCTGCCAAGCTGTAGGGAAGCATTCCCATTGTTTGTGGGTGAGAACACAGGTAAACTGTTGTTTTAGTTGGATTTTAAAATACAACACCCTTCACTCCTTTTAAATAACATTTTACAGTTCTTATTTCTTGCACTGAAGGGGCACTGTGAGGTAAAAAACCATATTTTTAAGAAACAAAAACCAATTCTTATCTTTGTTACTGAATACACCACAGATGATAGAAACATTTTTTTGAAATTTAATTCATTTTTTTTACCATTTATACTAATTGTTACCTTTAAGCTGAGCAAAATGCTTGGGTAGTAAGGCTAGACTGGTCAATTTTTAGGCATGTTTGCATTCTGATATTGTATCAGCATAAATATGCAGTATTTGGATTGCAAATGTTTCAGGGAGTTTTTAAATTACAAATACTTTTTCTATTGATATTTGTTTTAAATGTAATGAAAGTCAGTCCATTAATTTAGCATTTGCAAAACTTTCTTATTTACTTTTGCAGAATTTAAATTTGGGGTTTAAATTATTCCACAATATTCTTATTAAAAAGGAATTTGTATGTATTGCAAAAGATAATAGGTACCTCTTTTGTGTGGAAAACTTGAATACACTTTTGTTAAATGCTTTACTAATATCTGTATAGTGCAAGAGCATTTATAAGTTTGTTATGGGAAATCATGACTCAATAATTGTTATTGCGTATTCAGTGTGTTAAAAATTGTTTTCTCGAATTTTGGAGTGAAATCATATTTGACCCCAGTCTTGCAAACATCTGCACGTGAGTAACTCATGGGACTACTCACATCGAGTTAGAGAAAGAGAGCTCTTAGCCTGCCAATAATAAAATGTGAAAGAAAATCTGAAACCCCTTCCCAAACATAGGAGTGGGAGACTGGGAAGGGGAGAGGGAGCAGAAGGAAATTAGAAATGGAAACCTGAAATAATGTGATCCTGACTTCCACTATTTGAGCCAGCAGTTCAGATGTAAATAATTTACAATGATAAAGCTGGATAATAAGGGGAAGCTGATAGTAACACCTCTGTTTAGTTTGTCAGACACCTTGTTATAAAAGTTTCTTGCAACTCTTTTTTTTTTTTGTTAGAAACTCTTAAAACCTCTATTGTATGCAGCAGGCCTTTGAATTTCATCAAGAAAAAAGTCCATGGGCTGCAGAAATGGCCTGTGTCCTTATATACACAGGAGTGGGTTTTTTTAAAATAACCTAAAGGTGTTAATTTATACTGATATATTTATACCAGAAAAACTCTCATGCAGACATTATTCTGATATGAGTGTTTTTATTCATTTAGACATATGTGACTTGGGAAAGGGTAAGCTAAACTGAAAAAGCTACTTTTATACTGAAATAAGAGAGTTCAGCTGTGGGTTCATACCAGAATAACTATATCTGTGTAACACCAGTAATATCACTGCTGGTAAAACTTTTCCATGTAGAACAGACTTTTAGCCCATGAAATTCCATTCAAGTTTATTAGAGTTTATGGACTGTTAAAATTCGTTATTTCCCTTTTCTCACTTCTGTTGCACCTGAAAAATGTGTCAGCCTGCAAAAATAACAACTCAGTGTGAACTTTCTAAAGAGCAGAGCCTGTGCTGCCGTAGCAACTGTGGCAGCCCAGATTACACTGGGAATGCCTGTGAGAGGCTGTGGAATCCAAATCAGCCACTTCTGTTCTCTCTTTTGCAACTGGGAATGGCACAAAATATTCCTTTTCTCCTTGTGAACCCATCTGCAGTACCTTCTGGGAAAGTGATGTGGAGGGGAGTATGGAGTGTTCAGTTTTTGCTCAGTTTCTATTCCCAACGAACTCCCACTGGTGTGGCCTAAATCCTTTCACTTTAGCTTGTGCTTGGGGGGGGGAGGGATAGCTAGGTGGTTTGAGCATTGGCCTGATAAACCCAGGGTTGTGAGTTCAATCCTTGAGGGGGCCATTTGGGGAACTGGGGTAAAAATCTGAGGATTGGTCCTGCTTTGAGCAGGGGGTTGGACTACATGACCTCCTAAGGTCTCTTCCAACCCTGATATTCTATAATATATGATCTAGGTGCAGCTATGTCTAGACTGGAGCAAAAAGGTGTAATTTCCTGCTTGAGTAAACAGACCTGCATTAGCTTTGATTTGGCTAATATGCTAAACATAGAAGCCATGGTGGAGTGAGGGGCTAGCTGCCTGAAGTGCAATCCTATCTGAGACCCTAGGTATATATTTGGGCAGCTAGGCCCTCCGACCATTTGCACTGTCATGGCTACACTTCTGCTTTTAGTGTGATCAGAGCTAACCTAGTGTGTCTATTCAAGCTGGAAATTATATTTTCCAGTTCTCATGTAGACACAGAGTAATAGAATCATAGAAATGTAGGACTGGAAGGGATCTCAAGATGTCATTTAGTTCATCCCCCACGCTGAAGCAGAACCAAGTATACCTAGATTATTCCAGACAAGTGTTTTTCTAACTTATATTTAGAAACCTCCATTAATGGGATTCCATAACATGCCTTGGAAGCCTATTCCAGAACTTAACTATCCTTATAGTTTTTCCTAATATCTAACCTAAATCTGCCTTAATACAGATTAAGCCCCTTGTCCTACCTTCAGTGGACATGGAGAACAATTGATCACCATCCTCTTACCCAGTGAGAGAGTAAAAGACAGGTGATGATAAGATGAAGAACATTGAACTTTGAGTAGCTCTTAAGAAAAATATAGAGATTAAACTTGAGTTATTTTCAGTAAAAAAGCAAGAACTACTTTCATTGTAACACAATTATGATTTAGTAGGGGTTAGTCCTGCTTTGCGCAGCGGGTTGGACTAGATGATCTCCTGACGTCTCTTCCATGATTGTATGATTCTATGATTCTATATACATCATAGTATTTTATTTGAGTGATGTTATTTATACTGTACTCATTCAGTGTATTCATACAGTGTTAACCTAAATATAAACTTTTTGTATTAATTGAATCCCTAGTGAAAGCAGATTTTAGAATCAATCTTATTTTTTTACATGATCTAATTATCTCTGTTGTATTGACTGGTATCTAAAAGTTGGATTGATTCTACCATTAAACTGCTGTTGGAAAGGACTTCAGACAAACAGTTGTTTAGCTTTCATATTGCCAAAAGAGGTCAAATTAAAAAGCATGTCTAGAGTACGATATAGCTAGCTAAAAGGAAAGAGGGATTAAATTCAAGATTTAAAAGATTGACATCTTGAAAATTTTCAGAAAGTAGTCAAAAATGTTGAAAACCACATTGCACCATTTCAAGCTCTGTGAAATGGCAATTGCTTCAATCTTTTTTTCTTTCTCTTCCTGCCTCTCCTCACTCCATTTTTGGACCAGCTCTACCTGAAGCTCTGTTTGTTTCTCTGAAACCGAATGAAAATCTGGGTTCAGAAGGCGTGCAAAAACTTGTACATCTCGTTTTAGAGCTACGCCTTAGTTCCCCCTACTGAGCTACTCCCCAGCTCGCTATAGCAAGCATTCCCTAACGTGGAACCAGGATCAGCACTCTCTGCAGTACAACTAGTATCAACGAGGGCCGTACCAGGTCAGCAGTGACTACAAAAGGAGGGGACCCTTGCTGAGCCCCCACCCTGCTCTGCGTCTTTCTTTAATCAGTTAGGTCCTCTTTAACTTTGTTGAATAGAGTCTTTGTAAAAAGTCAGTACTGCTGTTTATCCTGTTTAGCCACTTAGCCTCATTAACCTTTTATGCTCAGCAAACTGTAGGCAATAATACATGGTGTATGACTGTTGAATTATTTTGAGTTTTCAGTAGAGGTTCTTACTTTATCTCTCCCATCTTTAATCCTAAATGGCCACATCACAGGGTTTTTCCATAGGAATATCAGGGACAAGGCCTCCTCCACCAGGCAGAGGACAGATGCTGTAGCAGCTTCTCTGTATTAGCTCTGACTATTCTATTCCTTATTTATAAGGGGGGAACATCCTGGTGTCTCCATGTAGCTGAGAGCCACAGGGGATTCCATCTCTTTGTGCCTATCCAAATCCTGCCCAACACCCTCTTCTCCTCCTCTTCCATCAAAGAAATCCATTTTTTCCACAGGAATCTGTGTCTTATATCTACTTTTGCAATTCTGTACATTGGCCTTATTCTTTACCTCCAGTCTACCAAGGAGTTTGAACTCTTGGCTCTTCTTACATCAGCTTTCACAGAAAAATTCTTTCCATCTATTCCTTTCAAAGATTGGAGTTTTCATGTCAAAAATGTTGGAGCTTGTCAGAATAACCCATAGCTGTATGCTTCTTTGTGAGATTACAGTCTACTTGATATATACCATTTGAAATATATGTCTCTAGACTTATGGAAAAATTAATAAAACAGAAATTAAAACTGACAGCTCTGAAATGATATGCTACTCTTAGAATATGGACTACATCACATGAACATTTTACAGACTTTGTATCAGGATTATAGACAGTTATCCAATTGGGAATAACTTCTAGATATACACCTCTATCTCAATATAATGCTGTCCTTGGGAGCCAAAACATCTTACTGCATTATAGGTGAAACCGTGTAATATTGAACTTGCTTTGATCCACCGGAGTGCGCAGCCCTGACCCCCTGGAGCGCTGCTTTACCGCGTTATATCCAAATTCGTGTTATATCGGGTGGCATTATATCAAGATAGTGGTGTATTCCTAAATCTCACCTGACAGGTTTTGGATGCTGTACAATTCCTATAGAATTACAGCATTATACCAGCAATGCTATAATTTTTGTTAAGATAATACTTTCATTCTCAGTTCTGATTTTGCCTGATAACTGCTTTTGTAATGAAATTAATTTCTTATGTGTTTTCTCAGCATAGAAAGTAAAGATTTTGTTATCCATCAAGAAGTGTGTGTTGAAAATCCAGAAATGGTTATCTGAATATGGGGGAAATAATTCAGCTTTTTGTGCTCGGATAATTTAAATACAGTTATGATTTAAAAGTTCAAACTTGTCATCTCCATTAAAATTGGTTAAGAGATAAAACCATGAAAATAACATTGTTTTATCAGGCACTGTGTGCTAATTTACTACCAGTGTAAGTGCACAACAAGAGCCCTATGTCTGAGTGCAGGATTTGGCTGAAGTTGGGTTATCTAGATATCTACGTAAACCAGGGACAGATCTCTAAGGTTGCAAAATTCTGTACTCCCTGAAAAGTTATCCTGCCCTGAATACTCTTCATCTTTTAAGAAATCTATCCAAGAGATTCAGATATTGCTTGAAGGCTCTCTGATAACCACTTCTGTAGCCATAGGACCTAATGGGGCTTGTCTGCACACACAAATTGCATCAGTTCAACTTAAATCAGTTTTTAAAATATTTCAGTTCAACTGGTACCAACCCCTGCCTGAACACACTTTGAGTAGTTTAAACATGGCATGTATCATTTTATAGTTGCTTTGTAATTAAGGACTTGTCTTCACATAAATTTGCACTGGTTTAATTAAATCAGTTTAGTTAAATTGGTGTAAACCCCTTGTGTGGATGCTCTTATTTCGGTTTAAAAGTGGCTTATTTCAGTTTAACTTAAATCTGTTCCTTCACACAAAGTTACACCTGTTTTACTATACCATGTCTACTATAAACTGTGGCTGTGCAAGTTACGTCTGTGTACAGCCACCGAAGATTTAAAAAGTCCCTTTTCTTATTCCCATAAACACTACGGTGAAGTCTCCCACAGGTCCTGGCTCATGGCATGGCCGGAGTCGTCCTCCTTTTCCTCCTCACCATTCATGGCAGCGGTCTCTGTCGTCGGCTTCTCTGAGGTACCCACAGTGGTCGGCAGGGTGCTGATGGAGTCTCCGCCAAGTCTGGCATGCAGTTCTTTATAGAAACAGCAGGTCTGTGATGCCGCACCAGATCTATTGTTGCGTTTCCTGGCCTGGTGGAACTCCTGTTAAAGTGCCTTTGCTTTCACATGACGCTGCAGCTGACCCCTGTCATACCCCTTTGTCTGCATCCCCCTTGCAATCTGCTCATAGATGTCTACATGTCTATGGCTGGTCTGTAGTGGTGCTTGCAGAGTCTCTTCTTCCCACGCACTCAGGAGATCCAATACTTCCTGTCTATTCCAAACAGGAGCGCATCTAGTGAGTGGAGTTGAGATGATCAGCTAGGCAGTTGCACACAACAAGGGTGAGCTGCTAGGCATGTTTGCAGGTTTGGGCAGTCAGAGAAAGGCATTTCTAGGGGGACTGAAAGAAGGTGGTGGAGAGGCTTCCAGTCCTTGTGACCACTGTGCAGTGATGTTTAAAATTATGACCAGAGCAGTCACTGTTGCAGGGAATGGCAGCATCATGGGACTGCTGCTGAGGTTAGGGCTGACATAGGTTATATAGTGTCTACACTTGCACTACCTCAACTTCAGTAGATCAGCCATGGATCTATCCTATTCCAGGAGGAGGTTTACTGTGTCGCTGTAAGAGGGTCATTATTTTGTACAGAGACAAATCTGAATGTAGATATATGTGCACACTGATGCATAGTAGTGAGTTGAGTTAATTGGTGAGGGCAGTGGCTGACAAACAGGCCCTTTTCTGCAAGAGGATGTTTCATTGGTACTTGAAAGTTTATTCATTGATTGTTTCAATTTGTTTTGCAAAAATACCACTGGTATCTGGAGGTAATGACTCTGACAGTCCAGGGACATGATTTTAGCTAGAGCTGGATGAATAATTCATAATTGTTCATTTTAAATTATTCAAGTAGTTCTTGGTCTCCAGCTTGTTTGAGAGCAGTTGTGAAGATTCAAAATGTGAAAGCTGAGCTATTTTGACTGGACGCATAGGTGGTATGGTATGTGTCTGTTTATTGGTTGAATGTGCAGAACTCACACTCACACTTCAGATGCAAGTACAAAATCAAAACTCACATCCTGTGAACAAGCTGATTAACATTAGCATTCATTGTTTTGGCAACCAGCCTCCCATAAATTCATTGCTAGAATATTCATATGAAGTGAGGACAAAAAAGGGTGTGGACACAAAGTGGATTTGTTTAATATTTGAACTGATGTAAAAAATGTCTGGAGTATTTGCCCAGCTCCACTTCTGACAAAAGACTTTTTTGTGTGATTTGGGGAAGGAGTTTGGACAACCACAACCCGGGGAGCAGCAGCCCTCACAGGCCTGTTTGGGAACTCCAGCGCAGAATTGTTTTGCTGGGATTTTGGGTAGTTATATTTGTGAATTACAAGCTGTGCTTTTGCTTTTGCCATTGAATGCTTCTGTTCAAAAGTGTATATGCTCATGATTGTTAAAGTGTACTAGAAATACAGAATTCTGTCTTTGTGTCTGCTCGTTGATTGCCACCCTTTGAAAGCAATCGGTTATCCTTTCTGACCTCTAGGAAACCAAAACAGTATTAAATAATACACAAAAGTAATATAAAATCAATTTAAAATACTGTACACTTGCATTTAGATTGATAAAATTATACCTGTTCTTCCCTCTAGATGTAATAGCTCTATGGTTAGTAAGACAAAATATATTGTAGAATTCTAATTGCTGTGGATACCACAATTTTGTCTTCCCTAGTTCTGGTGTGTTTGAAATCCCAGTGCTAATGCTACATTAAAGGCCAAATATATCATCCACCATACAGCTCAAGTAATGGGCTAGTTGATGAGTAGAAGGGAAAACAACCTCCCACCAGTCACATGGAATAGCTGTGGAACCACTCCCTGGAGGCTGTTTAAGTCCAACGGCTGAAGTAGCCACGTGGGGGAAGGATCCACCTAGCAATGGATTCTTCAGCGTTATCCCCATTCTCGCCTTCCTGCTGTGAGCTACTGCACAAGGATGCCCAATGAAGCTGGGTTCCCTGCTGCGCAGGGCATATATATCCCATAAAAAGGTACCTGACCATGAAATACTGTGGTGTTCATCTCATCCTTTAGCCTAATAAACATATGCTGTCTATCCTGTTGTAATTCCTATGCCTGCTTTTTCAGATATGTGGCTCAGGGCAATACTGAACTGTGCCACATAAGGGGTTAAGGGAATCATGAAGCACAAAAACAGCAATGCCAGCATAATCCCCCAGAGAGTAAACAAAAGTCTTAATTGTTGCAAACAATAAATTGTCCATACCTTGTAGAAGCAGTGGATAATGAAAAGTTATAATGCCTATAGTTAGTACCCTCTTTAAAAGAATTTACACAGTATATGAAATTAAATTCTGTTCACAGTTCTCTTAATTTGTCCTAAATTAAACAATACTCCATAAATGGTTCATTCAGTGACCAAATGTTCAGAGACAGCAAAATGGTGGGTCCCAAGCCATTAGGAATGAAATAAAGTCGATCCCCTGAGAGCCTGCTAGAATCTGGTCTATGTAAGTGACAACTGATGGTTTAGGAAAGATAATTAACTTTGCAATTATAAACCCCAGCTTTCACCAATGCTATTTCTTCCAGTATCATCTTGTAAATGTTCTAGTATTTTTATAAAATGAGATAAAATGTTTTTGGGGGGAGGAGGGGAGAAATGTTGAGTTCATAAGGGATTAATTCTTCATAGTTAAATGTACTGGGAATATTATTTTTAAAAATATTTTATAAATATTTGATGTGCAGTGGTTTTGTACATTATAAAATGATGAAATATTCAATTTTTTGTTTACTGCCAAGATTTTATTTTGTACCATGTAAGATAAAAGGGATAATATTGGAGTACATATTGTATCAAAGAAATGTGATTTTTCTTTTTTGTAACAAAGGTATGGCAGTTAAACCAGGTTTGTTCTATAGCTCTGCAGACTGAGGTTCTCCATCTCATAGACTCATAGACTTTAAATCAGAAGGGACCATTATGATCATCTAGTCTGACCTCCTGCACAATGCAGGCCACAGAAACTCACCCACCCACTCCTGTAACAAACCCCTAACCTATGTCTGAGTTATTGAAGTCCTCAGATTGTGGTTTGAAGACCTCAAGCTGCAGAGAATCCTCCAGCAAGTGACTCATGCCCCATGCTGCAGAGGAAGGCAACAAACCTCCAGGGCTTCTGCCAATCTGCCCTGGAAGAAAATTCCTTCCTGACCCCAAATATGGTGATCAGTTAAACCCTGAACAAGTGGGCAAGACTCACCAGCCAGCATCCAGAAAAGAATTCTCTGTAGCAACTCAGATCCCACCCCATCTAACATCCCATGACAGACCACTGGGCATACTTACCTGCTGAAAATCAAAGATCAATTGCCAAATTAATTGCCAAAATTAGGCTATCCCATCATACCATCCCCTCCATAAACTTATCAAGCTTAGTCTTCAAGCCAGATATGTCTTTTGTCCTCACTACTCCCCTTGGAAGGCTGTTCCAGAACTTCACTCCTCTAATGGTTAGAAACCTTCATCTAATTTCAGTCTAAACTTCCTAGTGTCCAGTTTATATCCATTTGTTCGTGTGTCCACATTGGTACTAAGCTTAAATAATTCCTCTCCCTCCCTAATATTTATCCCTCTGATATATTTATAAAGAGCAATCATATCCCCCCTCAACCTTCTTTTGGTTAGGCTAAACAAGCCAAGCTCTTTGAGTCTCCTTTCATAAGATAGGTTTTCCATTCCTCGGATCATCCTAGTAGCCCTTCTCTGTACCTGTTCCAGTTTGAATTCATCCTTCTTAAACATGGGAGACCAGAACTGCACACAGTATTCCAGATGAGGTCTCACCAGTGCCTTGTATAATGGTACTAACACCTCCTTATCTTTACTGGAAATACCTCTCCTGATGCATCCTAAAACCGCATTAGTTTTTTTAACAGCCGTATCACATCGGTGGCTCATAGTCATCCCGTGATCAACCAATACTCCGAGGTCCTTCTCCTCCTCTATTACTTCCAACTGATGTGTCCCCAATTTATAACTAAAATTCTTGTTATTAACCCCTAAATGCATAACTTTGTACTTTTCACTATTAAATTTCATCCTATTACTATTACTCCAGTTTACAAGGTCCTCCAGATCTTCCTGTATGACATCGCGGTCCTTCTCTGTGTTAGCAATACCTCCCAGCTTTGTGTCATCCGCAAACTTTATTAGCACATTCCTACTTTTTGTGCCAAGGTCAGTAGGGAAGGACCCGCCACTGAAGTGCCACAGATCACAGGGTTGTTGTTTTTTTTTTTGCTTTGCCGCTTGGGGCAGCAAAAAAGCAGGAGCTGGCCCTGATTGGAGCAGGCAAAGGCTGAACTCAAGCTGCATGGAAGCTTGTTTGTGAGTCTATAGTTATAACTGTTTTCTTTAATAAATGCCTCCTGTGATTCCATATATCGTGAATCTGAATTCATTTCCCAGCTCTGAGAATTTGGAGAGCAGATTCTGTTTCTGGTTTTGCCCTAACTTGATGGACCACTTTATGCTTAACTGAGCTCAGCTTCCTCATCTGTAAAATGTGGATAATAAAGTTTATATAGTTTTGTAATGTTTTTTTAGATCTACAGATAGAAAGTGCTGTATACTTTTTATGAACTGTGGGATGCATGTATAAGAATGAATTTTGTTGCTGGTGTAAAAACAGGTCACATGACCACTCCCTGAATGATGCAGAAGTAAGATACCTTTTGTAGCACTGATCTAAAATAGCAGTAGAATGGTGTCACAAGAACTAATTTGCATGTGACCTCAATCTATGTGCCCATTGTTACTTCAGTCTCATAACTACCATCTTTTGCATTTTGTTCCTTTAAAAAAAGCAAAGCAAAACAAAACAAAATCTTTGTCAAATGAAAAAAAAAGAAAAAATAGAGAGAGAAACAAATGAACAGCAAACAAAATATTTATATTTGCGCATTTATATGGCCTTCCAACTAAACCACTGACTCCAGTTCTGGAATTAGTTCTTAGTTCTGCCATGGACTTCCTGTGAGACCAGATAACCTATCTGCCTCAATTCCTCATCTGTAGAATGGTGATAGTAATAAATACTTACTTCCTTTCACCCATGTTTTGACTGACTTTGAAATGTAATTTTTTGGGGGCATGGAATGTCTCTTACCAGTCATATGTACAGAAACTAGCACAATGAGCCCTGATCTCAGCTGAAGTTTCTGGTTGCTCCTGTAGTACAAATAATAAATAAAAACATCTGTATATTGTTTCAATGCTAGGAATGATTTATTTTTAAAATAGAATTTTTCACTGATGAAGTTGACTTTTTGTGGGTTGGGCTATGTATCTGAAATACAGTGGTTGCCATGGTAAAACTTCGCATTTGCCATTTGTATGTAATTAGCATTACCATAACTCCCTACACATAGCATAAGGAATACTGTGGAAAGAGTTCAATATTTAGTTACAATATTTTACAACAGTTTGTTTTAAAGTACGTAATGACTAGCACAGCATACTAACAGGTAAATTTGTAAATGGTCAGGAGGAGGGATGTTACTCCAGATAACTTATATATTCTGTTTTCCTAACTAATGTCCCTTCATGAACATACTTTTTAAAATGTTCAGCTGCTTTATATACCATTTTCCCCCAACTTTATTGCTTGTGAAGCAATACACACACACACGCTTCATCACAGATAATGGTCCCATCATATCAAGGGGCTTAGAGTCTTAATGTAATATATGAAATTCATATGGAAGGTAGTGTGGTATACCATCTTCCAATTTTGATATGTAGGTGAAAAACATACCGGTGGATAAAAGACAAGGATATCAAAATACATGAGTCAGCAAGGACCCTCTTGTTTGAAAGTATCTGATGTCTATATTTCCACTTTAGTTCCTCATAAATTGTATATAATTACTGCCAGTTGATATGAATTATTTCATATTTAGGAGCTACTTGCAGGATAAAATGTATGGGCCAAATTTATCTCTGATATAAATTTAAACTAATTAGCGTTATACCAAGGGTAAATATGGCTCTCTGAATCTGTGTTCTTGTACATACTAAGAGGAAAATCAATGGTATTGTATAAGCCAAGAGGACAAGTTGTTTCCTATCTTTCTGTGAACACTTTCTAATAGGTTACAGTAGGTGGTTTTATTTTTATTATAAATCTTTTTTCAGACTAATGCTCCACCTGGCTTTTTAAAAAACAAAATTAAAGAGATGGATTCATTCTTTCAAAAACATCAAGCAATTTGGAAAGGAAGCAAAGGAGGCAACATGGTGTTAACCAACTTGCCGGCGTCTGTTATTGTGGGAACTCCTCTTCCTGGCACTGAATGCTGAATTTCTTCAGGAAGGAAGACTTCTATCAATACCAGCTGTCTCCACCCTTCTCTATGATGTGCAATATTTGATGCCACTCATTGAGAGTGGAATACAGTTACATTCATTAATACGTCTAAAACAGAAAATCTTGCTGTCAATATACACTCATTAGTACTAAGCTGCAAATGAACTGTATTCTTATTAATTAGGTGGCAGACTAAAAAACATCCCTGCTTCTGTTCCACCATATGGAGGGACACTGGGGGTGATGACCTACGTTGGGCCTTTCCCAGTGGATTTCTTTGGTGAATCTATGTGTCAGCATACCTCCTGCTCCAATTTTCCATTTAAAATAACCATTCTCAAACTTACACAGGTGAGCACTCCAATTAAATTCCTTTAAAAATGTGGTAATTTTGCTTTGTTTTACAGTCAGCTATGCATCACACTCTTAAAACCCCAGAAGGACTGGGGCACACAGATGTAAGCTGAACAGATCTCTCTAGGAAAAGGTAAGCTAGACTGCTTTTTCTGCTACATTATCCAAAAGTACTCTGCCACATAGTCCATTCAGGTGAAAGGTATTGGATTACAAACTTTAATTGCCATTTACTGATGTTGCCTTTGTCAGCTGCTAAGAATGATAAGAAGCCTAAGATGGGTAGGGCATTTTTTTTGTTCTTCATTTGGTGTTGCTCAGCCTATATGAAAAGTCTCTTCTTCTCCAGGCGCTCTGGCCTTTTAGGGTATGTCTACACCACAGTTAAACACCCATGGCTGGCCTGTGTCAGGTGACTCGGGCTTGCAGGGTTTGGGTTATAACTGCTGAATCTGGCGAGTGGGGAGTGTCCCAAAGCCCAGGCTCCAGTTTGAGTCTGAACATCTACCCTACAATTAAACAGCTCCATAGCCCAAGTCAGCTGACATGGGCCAGCTGATGTCATTGTAGACATACCCTTATTGTTTTAATGTGTCTGTACACTCTTAAGAGCCATATTCAGCTGTGCTTATTCCACTTTATGCTCTGCAATACAGATATCAACATTTGCATAGCTAAACTGTGGCATCAGTTCAGCAAGATATTTAAGCCTGTACATTGCTTTAAACACATGAGTACTTCCATTGAAATAAATGAGATTGTTTATCTGCTAAAGGTTCACATGAATTTAAGTACCTTTCTGAATCAGGGCCTATATAAGGACACGTGTGGCACCATCACATTGAGAAATGCTCCCACTGCTTTTTTTTAAGGTTATCCGTGATTTCTTCAGCTCTGTCAGGACATAGAAATAATTATTTGTATATTAGTAATTCATCTCTAGGGAATAAAGTGTCAAGAAAAGTATTCTATGATAGTGAGTTGGGGTACATATTTACAGATGTGCTGTATACCAGAAGAGGTCATACATAACTGAACTGATGTAATTTCTTGCACCTGCTTTAGTCAGAAGAGAACACTGTTATGAAATTGTAAATGATTTTTTCCCATAAGTGTTTTGTTTTATGCAAGTAAACAATGGAGGTTGGTGCCAAAAATAAATGGTGGCACTAAAGTGCCAGGTCACCCATCATCTCACAGCCTCTACATAGTGAAAAACTAGTGAAATAAGGAAGCTTTAGGGGTCATTGTGTTAGTTACTGTATGTACATATAATATGAGTTAGTCCCTGACCCAAAATGCTTGCAGTCTAAGCAAGAATTTACAATTCTCGCAGTCTACTTATCCAAAACAATTGGCAGAATAAATTTGATATAACTAATAAGCTTAAGAATTTATTTAATAGACACTAAAGGTAATATTTGTTCAATAAATTGTTGATTAAATTAATCCTAGTAGATTATTCACTCAGCTTAAAGTATTTGCAACTTTTCAATGGAAAGTGGTGATGGTACTCAATACTTTGTGGGTCTGAAATCACATATACAGGACATGCAGTAGCTACACTGTGATACATGCACTTATAGTGTGGCAGTGCTCTGAAAAAGTGACTAAAATGCATTGTGTGTGTTACATGTTTATTGTCGATTAATAATTCCTATATCCTCAGTTGTCAAGTGAAAAGGTGATTTTCTAACTGTCAGTACTGCATACTTCCCTGGTGCTAGAGAGTCCAGGGTTAGGATCTAGGAAAGCAACCCTATTCAGGACAGCACTTAGTACTTACACATGCTTTCCTACTTGAGTATAAGCTTAGGTGCTGCCCTGATTTGGGGCCCAAACTCAGTTCTTACCTCTTTGTGCCTCACCAGTAATAAAAGTTCTGAAGACTAACTTGGGCTCTTAGGTCCAGATTAAAGGTATTTAGGCTTTGTGGCACACAGTGTTACAAGGTCTAACTGATTTAGGAGCCTAAATCTCAATTTTCAAATGACAGCCAATGAGATTTAGGCTCTTCCAGTTGTCCAGTGTTCTTTATGACAATGGAGTTGCCCAGATGTGATTTGTTGAAACTCTGTAAACAATTTTGCTGATAATGCACAAAACCAAATCAAATCTTGTTTGCTCACTTAGCTGTTTTGTCTCTGTGTTGCTAACATGAGTAAAAAGAAGTAAAAAAAAATTATTTCAACTGCAAAAGTAAGCAAATCTGATTCTGAATACAGAAAAGAAGCAGATGAGAAGTAAGAAGTCATTTTTTCATAGTCCTGTTTCAAAGAAGAACTGCACTTTAAGCATTTTTACAGACATGGCTAAATAAGTGCCTGCCTAAGGCTAGTCATATCAACTTTGAAATCATATAAAAGCTGGGGAGAGAGAGATTGGATACTAGTCATTGGTCACTTTCAGAATAATGTAAAAGGGCATGACTCCCATGAGATCCATTTTTCAGATCCCTACATAATAGGTCATTTTTTCAAGCTAACCCTTCTATCACGCAGAAACACTGAAAGTACAAGGGCTGTCATCTATCATGTCTGCCCATGAAGTTCAAAGAAGGATAAAATAATTTCATTCTCACTTTCTCTTTGTTAAAGCTTTTCCTCCTCTTTTATTCTTTTACTTCTTCTCTTTAAAACATCATGGAAAACACATGTGATGCATGGTTAAAGGTCAATGAATACTGATCTTTTTAGTGCTGTCTTTATATATGTTTTGTGTGTCTTTTTGTCGAGTTTCCTTATGAAAAAAATATACTGATGAACCACTGAAAATATAGTGTTGTTTTTTTACCCACCTCTGAATGATTTTCCAATATTTTTTAAATACTCATCAGTAAAAGATTTCTATGAGGGTCTTAAGTCCTTCATAGTGTATTGAAGGACCACTTTACCAGGATCCAAGAAAATACATTAATAAATTCTGCGGCGTGAAGTAGATTCCAAATAATATGTACACTGTAGATAATGGGAACATGTTGACATTCTTAAGGTTATAAAAACACTTGAAGTTATCATAATCGTAACACTGAGCAAGATTGAAGATTATAAAGTACAATGTCCCTGAAAATCCTAGAGAAGCATCTTTCCCATTTTACTAATTGCTGAGACACTTGAGATCTCAGTGTGATTTTTTTTCTCTCTGTACAAATGAACAAGTGGAGGCCACAGAACCTCTTTAAAAAGGCAGATGTGCTAACTAATTAATTTATAAAGAGAATCAGAGTGTGAATTAGAACTAGGATACTGTGACTTTTCATGTGAATTCTCCAATAGTTCAACTAAAGAAGCAACTTTGTTAGTGTGAAAATACACTTCGATAAATCCCCTGTTTCTTTTTTGAGTACATGTCAGTGTGGATCCCACTATAGGAGTGCACATGCCTTCTGTATGAGATCACATTTATTTTGAATAGCAGTGTGTTTGGGGCTGTGCATGCAAGCTGTGCTGCCTCATGCTCCGGCATGAGGGCCATAAAGGGCTGGGCAGCTACATCCCTTCCTCAGTTCCCTCATATCACTCATAGCAATGAGATGGAACCCAGTGAGTATCCAAGCCCCTACTTTCTTAGAAGCCCTAAGCTGGTTCATTTTCTACCCTTTTCATTAAGAAATCTTTGCACTTTCATTCAATAGCTTTGTCCCCCCAGCCCCCCTCAGGGGAAAAGGAAAAAAGAGGAAATTGATCTATGACCTCTCTGTACAGCAGGGTGTTAGCTTTGCATCAATCTTACTGTGGACCATCCTGCCATGTGTTGAGCATCAGATCACCCTCCCACATGCGTACAAAGAGGAAATAACTCCCTGGTGGCTTTGCCCACACTGGAACTGACAAGGGCCCACAGAAGTGGAAGATGCTAGAAGGACAACAATAATAATTCCCATCTCCACTCAAGGAATCCTTCTCATTGGTGGACAAGACAGTGACAGTAGCTCCTATGCTAGCAATCAATGACATCAGAGTCTTTCCAGGACTTCCTGTGCAGAATTGTGACCATTGAGACTATGTTGATATTATGAGTGTGACAACACTGGCTAGGATTGCTCTCCCCATTAATGAGGGGAGCCTGAAAGAGCTAAAGGGCTATGGCAGACCCTGGTCATCATACTTCCCATCTCCAAGCCCATGGAGAAAATGTATCAGGTGCTCCCTAAAGGTTGTGAGCACTTCTATGCCCAACCACACCCTTGGTCATCTCCGTAGTGCAAGGAAAATAAAAGTCCACTAAAGGCACTCTGATGGCCAAGGATCCTAAGAAGTTAGATCTGTTTGAGCACAAGACTTATTCATAAGGTGCTTCCAGTGATGAACCACTAGACATTGTCTGCTATATGTAATTACCCCATGGAAGAGAAGTCGTCCTTTCCTTTCAAAAAATCATGCAGGATTGTAGGCCTGAAATGAAAGACCATCAGCGAGGGGCTCTGAGAACATTGCTGCAGATGGTCATGGACACCTCTGATACAGTAGCTAGGTCAATGGCTACAGCCATCACAGTGCGGCAGGCGTTGTGGCTCCAGGCATCAGGCACACTGCACAATGTACAGGCTACATACAGGAAGTCCTACAAGTATCAAGCCCAGCAAAGGCCTTTTTAGTCCTGGAGCTGAGATCCTGAATTCCAGTAAAGGAAGAAAGCTAGGTGCTCCGGGGCACCCATGTCCTTATCTGACTATCCCAGCTTACTCCTAGATCCAGCAGATTTAACAACCGGGTTAGGAGCCTCATGGGAGCTGATCTGAAGCATAATGCTGCCTTTGAGAATTACCAGGCCTGGGCAGCTTTCCTAGCCAACAGATGAGCATTAGACCTCATTGTCCAGGGCTACCGCATACAGCTCCATTCACTACAGGCTAACCCCACTCTTTCCTGTTCTTCTTCATAAGAGCCTGTTACAATCAGAAATGGCATCATTATATTGTCTAGGAGCCATAGAAGAGGTACTGCAGGATACAGGGAAAGAGGCTACTCTAGATATTTTCTTTTCTTAAAGATAAAGCATTATTTATCCTATCCTAGACCTGGGGATATCCAGGACACATTCATATGCCACTCAGATTCAGGATGGTAATGATGCTTCCATCATTCCATTTCTCCAGGTTCAGGATTGGTTTGTGGTTTGTGACTTACAGGATGCGTACGTCCATGTAGCTATCCATCTGACCCACAGGAAATGCCTAAGATTCACAGTGAGGCCCAATTATCACTAGTATAAGGTATCTCCACGTCACTGAGAGCCTTCCCAAAACGTTTAGTAATAATAGCACATTTCAGAGGGAAAGGCATTCATGTCTACCCTTACCTGGACAATTGGCTGATCAAAGGCAGATCCCAGCAGGAGGTGGGCAAGCTTAACATTCATCCTCTCCCTGTTTTTTTCAGCTAGGCCTCCTAGTGAACTACTAAATATAGTCCCTCACCCATTACGGATAATAAAGTTCATAGGCCTGATTGACTCTCGTTGACCTTCCCCAAAACAGGTTCCTGTTGATGCAGTTTCTAGTGTTTGGGATAGAACTAAACGTGACACCAATGGTGCAGCTGTGTGTGGGGTTGCTTGGCCATGTCCATGTACACATACAGGACACAGCTTGTCAGGCTTCATATGCTACTGCTCCAACTCTGGCTCAGGTCAGTCTATTCCCTGAAAAAACACCATATGAACAAGAACATTGTGATCTTACCTCTTGTTATTGCAGAACTGGTGGAAGAAACACAGAAATGTGCATGGAGGAGTACCATTCTTTCCCCCCTCCCTGACAAAGACATTAGTCATGGGACAGAGACAGGTTGGAAAGCCCATCTAGACCATCTATGAATGTAAAGGATTTGGTACCCAGAAGACATGGGGTCCACATCAGTGCCTTAGAGCACAGAGCTATAAGACTAGCCTGCATGGCCTTCCTACCTGTTCTTCACAATCCCACAGAGCATATCCTGATTGGCCAACACTTCTGTGATGCACTATATAAACAAGCAGGAAGGTGCACAGTCATCTGCCTGGAAGCCACCAAGCATTGGACATACCACCACATGGGATAATCCCAATAGCTCTTCACCTCCCATTTGTCAGCAACAAGTTAGCATGCTTCCTGAGCAGATAGTCAGGCCACCACCTGATCCCCTTTACATCAGTTCCTCTGATCCCCAGGATGATTTACAAGTTGCAAGGGGACACATTCACCATCATTCTCATAACTCCATACAGACTGAGGCAGTTTTGGCTGATAGACCTACTAAAAATATCCATCTACCTTCTGAGCTAGCTCCAAGACTGTCCTCACCTGATCTCCCAGCTCCATGGTCAGACACTCCATCCAGGCCTGAAATCCCTGCACCTGATGGCATGACTGTTGGCTAATTAAGTACCACAGATAGATACTGCTCCTGGCAGATCCAGGAAATCCTGACACAGAGTAGGAAAACATCTACCAGAAGAACACAATCCTATGCATGGAAGAAGTTCTTGATTATGGGCAATCCAACATGGTCTAGATCCGGTCCAGGCCTTGATACCAAACATATTTGACTACTTATTGCACTTAAACCCTAGCTATTTGTGGGTGAGAATAGGGGATGTTAATGTTTACAAAGATCAAAGTATGTGTCCTGTATTTTTATTATTATTAAATATTTTTATATAAAAAGTCAATGTTTTATTTTGGCTTGGTTTGACATTGAACGCCATCCACCTAAGCTACTGTGGTGTCTCATGGGAGTTGTAGTTTTGCTGCCTTTATGGCCGAACTCTCTGGTCAGACTACATCTCCAATGATGCACCATGATTATGGGATTCCCACGTTGAATTATTTCAGTGCATCTGGAGGGGTGGGGAACTGCAGTGAATTATGGGAGATGTAGTCCAAATTAGGAGCCCTACTCATAGATGAGAATAGGGACAGGAAGCATCCGAAGTACAACTCCTGTTAAGCACCATAGGTACTCAGGCAGCCCAGATTAATTCAAACTGACTTAAAGCTAAACATTTGGAGTCAGTTTGACAAACCAAAATGTTTTGACTCAAGTTGATCCTACTTGAAGCAAAATGTTATCCCAAAGGAAAAATGAAAAATTTGGTCAAAATAAAAAAAATTCTTGGAACATGTGATTTTTTGGAAACTGCATTTTCAATTGAAAACATATTTTGATAGAAAACTTTGACCAGCTCTAATTAGCTGTTTATTCTGTGAACTGTTTGGTAAGCCAGGAAGATCTTTCAATAAATAATGATGATGATGATAATTTAAAAAATCCTACCTTGGAACTAAATGCTGAATTTAGTTCCAAGGGTAATAAACAATAGACAACCACTACTTGAACAGAGATTGCTAAAAACCATGGAATCTTAGCCAGTGTATTTGTCAGCCTGAAGGGATTCACTGAAGTAAACATCTGAAACAGTAAATGGGTGTAAGAAACATCCCACTGATGGAGGTTCCTGAAAATAAAGTTTTTCATATGGAGAGGTTTATAGAATGCACACTGAAGGTGTAAACATGAATACTTTCAAACTCTATTGTGTTTCCAGTTTCTTGGTTTCTCCTCCCACACTTTTGTCTGTCACATCTTTAGACTTGAAGCTCTTAGGGACTATCTCTTACTATATGTTTATACTGTTCCTAGCACAATGGGGCTGTGATTTTGGTTAAGGCCTCTAGGCGCTGCTGTGATACAAATACTAATGTACTAATAATGTTTCAGAGTGTTAAAGATGACAAAGATAATACTTCGTACTAAGTGCTTTACAAAAATTATTCAACTGAGCCTCACAAAACCACTGTGACAAATAGCAATCCTTTCACCTGTGACAGAAACGCTGTCATCTTTGGGTAAGCCTCTGGCTGCAGTTCAACAGCATGCAAAAACATTACTCAAAACAGGAAACAAATGATACCATGTGCAGTCACAACTACTGAAGGTGAAATGTAGGTGGGCGCTATCGTCAGGCACCAGGGAGACAGCCAAAATCTGTACAAAAATGCCTTGGAATCCATCTCTGATCACAAATGCTGAGGACCTCTGGTCTCAGAGACATAGCACCTCCTGTAGCACAATGCCCACTAACACCATGCTGGGCCATTGGTTCAATCTCCACTCAGAAGGAAAAGTGTCACCTACAGCCTCTCCGTGTTCATCTACCAGCCTAATCATTGACTGGCTAAACCCTTCTTGGCTTGTATGGACTAACAAAATCACAGAACAGAGTACAGTATATTCGGCTTAGTAGCAGCCCCTTGGTTGCCGGAAAAAAAGTTGCCATTATCTAGCAGTTGCTAATAAGAGGAAGAAACATTTTCAGAGCTAAAGTCAGGGAAGAAAGTGCTGGGACATGCTTTCCCTGGCTGTAGCCTTGCAAGCCTGCCTGTGGACAGGGCAGCAGCAGGGATGGGGCTTTTTACAGGGACCACAGGTGCTGGAGGCCCATGGACATGCACGGTACCTCTCCATGCTCTCCCTGGAGGTTAGGGCTTAGCACATCCAGAGCAGCCCAGAGAGAGGTAATCGTGCCCCACTGGCAAACTGGCTTCTCACCTGCAGTCCCTGTGCACAGGCAGGCTTGTGGGGCTGCAGCCCCAGAAGGAAGCACTGGGATCAGCTGAGCACCAGCTGAAGGCAGGTTTCTTCCCTGACTGTAGCCCCAGAAACCTGTCTACAGTCAGTGCTCGACAGGTGCACTGTCCAATGCTTCCTTCCGTGGCTGCAGCCTTTAAACCTGCCTACAGCCGGGGCATTTCTTTGAAAAATGTTGTTAGTAAGTGGCATGCTGTTGCTAGCATTTGAGTCTCATTAACATTAAAGTGAATGGAATGGGATTAGTTCTCAGCAAAATGTTGCTGTTAACGGGAAGGTGTTAATATCCAGATCACTATTAAGTGGAATCTACTGTATCCTGCTAAGTCAAACCAAATTCAGTTTGCTTTTGCTTCTCACGTAGGTGTATCATTTTTCTGCAAGATGAATAGTGGAAAAAGTTAATCTCAGGATTCAGGACAGTCTCCTAAAAGGGCCATTTAACAGAGTGTTGTATTTTTACAATGGCATTATCTTTGTTTTGTTTTCTTAAACTTATTAACACTAAGTTTAATAATAAACTTTTTGGGACCATCAGAGTTGCTACCATATAAAAATGCAAATGAGTTTTACAAACAATAAGCCTTTCAAAACTTTTGTATGGTACAGTAGGTAAGTATCCCAGCATCATACTCATTTTACAGATGAGTAAACAGACACAGAGAGGGTAAATAACTCTCACGAGGCCAAACAGCAAGTCAGTTGCATAGTCAAGACCTGTAGTACTGAGTGCTCTCTTCTAACAACTATACTAAGCACCCTCTGTGTTTAATGTTAAAGTATTAATTTCTTCCCTGACACACCAGTCTCAAACTTGCAGGCATAATGAGATACACTTGTAACAGACATATCTACTGTACCAGTGTCTGCTAGACCTGTTTTTGCTAGTCTTCTCTCAAACACTCATTGCAGTGCTTATTACTGAATATGACACTAGGGATATGGCAACCAGCTTCCAGGTTCACTAGTTTGCATTAGGGGAGGGAGCAGGGCTACCGGGTGGCAGCAAGTATGCAAACTCTTATTTCACATTAGTTCCCCCAGGTAGGAAATTCTTCCAAAGGAGATCATTGAATTTACTTGTTTCATATTTCAACCACCATTGTACGATGCCCAATTGCACATAAAGCATCTGGTGTAAGCAAAACTAATTTGGATCTTCTTTTGTAACATGTTAGCAGGATTAAAGGATCAGGTAGCCGGTTTCCTTACAAGAATCACTAGAGGGAACCATACTGAGAAAGAGATAAAATAATTAGGACAGCAGAAAAACAGGCAGCACACATCTCAACTGCAACTGTTCCTGTATCAACTCAGCCTATAAAATTATATTAGTTTGCTTATCAAGCAAGCTTCTGTTCAAATTTAATAGCTACCTATATTACACTGACTGCATCCACACCTGTGGCTTTTATATTGTACACAATTTCCAGATCTCCTGAACTGTAGTTCTGAGCACATTTCCAAAAAGGTTAAACTACCAAGGTTAGCCCAGTGGATGAAGATAACATTTTAAAATAAGTGATACGTTGTTTTTAATTATTAATTTACATATCAAATGTAGTATTTTACACATCTCTTGTAGATTTAGTAATATGTAGTAATTGTAATGCAGTTTGCCAGATTTTGGATCCCGTGACTAGAGTTCCTAAGTGCTACAGTAATATAAATAATAAAATACAATAATATATAAAATAGTTAAAATATTTTTCAATTTATTTAAAATATAGCGAGGGAGATACTCACTATAGGAGGTGTGCTCTAGCAAAGAGGCAGTGTCAGGGAGGGAACACGGACAGGATGTTCTGCACTCTTATGGTCTCCAGCAGTCAGCATGGGGGACATCTATATATAGCTGTAAATTACAATAGTACAAAGGCTGCTCTTACTTGAATAAGAGGCTGGACTTTTCCCTAGGAGTGTAGTAATCTACCTTTGCCCAGACCCTGTTGAGTCCTACATAAAGACCATCTGTCCTAGCTGGACTCAAGGCTCAGGGGCAGTGTTATACCATAAATATGCAAACGTATGAAAACTGGCCTGTTCAATGCTATTGCATGTGTATAATATATATATAAAATATTCCCCCTTCAAACAAAAAATAAAGTTGGACATATTTTTTTACAAGGTAAAATATTAAGAAACTTCCATTTAGGGTTTGCTATCATTTCCCCTTTAGTGAAAATGATATAATGGATGCACGGCACCCACTCGTACACCTAAACGAACCACCTTTTAAAAATTTATTGATTTGGTCTGAGAAAAAAAGTGTACAGATACCTGAGCATTTCTCCTTTGCTATACTTATGTATATTACTCTACGTATTACATAAAATGCTGCAGATATTGAAGAAAGGTTGTTTAGTTATCTAAGCAACTGGCAAGTTTTTAGTCATGGTCACCAGGTAGAAAATAAGTATCAGAGGGGTAGCCGTGTTAGTCTGGATCTGTAAAAGCAGCAAAGAATCTTGTGGCAACTTATAGACTAACAGACGTTTTGGAGCATGAGCTTTCGTGGGTGAATACCCACTTCATCAGATGCATGTAGTGGAAATTTCCAGGGGCAGGTATATATATGCAAGCAAGCTAGAGATAATGAGGTTAGTTCAATGAGGGAGGATGAGGCCCTGTTCTAGCAGCTGAGTGTGAAAACCAAGGGAAGAGAAACTGGTTCTGTAGTTGGCAAGCCATTCACAGTCTTTGTTTAATCCTGAGCTGATGGTGTCAAATGTGCAGATGAACTGAAGCTCAGCAGTTTCTCTTTGAAGTCTGGTCCTGAAGTTTTTTTGCTGCAGGATGGCCACCTTAAGGTCTGCTATAGTGTGGACAGGGAGGTTGAAGTGTTCTCCTACAGGTTTTTGTATATTGCCATTCCTAATATCTGATTTGTGTCCGTTTATCCTTTTCCTTAGCTACTGTCCAGTTTGGCCGATGTACATAGCAGAGGGGCATTGCTGGCATATGATGGTGTATATTACATTGGTGGACGTGCAGATGAATGAACCGGTGATGGTATGGCTGATCTGGTTAGATCCTGTGATGGTGTCGCTGGTGTAGATATGTGGGCAGAATTGGCATCGAGGTTTGTTGCATGGATTGGTTCCTGAGCTAGAGTTACTATGGTGCAGTGTGCAGTTACTGGTAGAAATTAGAAAACCCTGTTATGGCTAGGTAGCTGGTTACACGTTGCCCATAATATTATTAAGGCTAGTCAACATTTTTCATAACAAAGTCATTTTAATCCAAAAATAGCCTTTTCTTTAAATGAAATTTTTCTTGAACATATTAGAGATAATTTGGGCTTTTTGCATTTGTGCTGCTTATGTGTTCAAATATTTTTAAATAAAAAATCTTATAGAAAGGTGAGGGGCTTTGGGTAAATGAATTTTTTTTTAGAGCTAATGTTTTTGATGTTTTAGATTTCAAAAATGGAGAGAAAAATCATCAAAACCAAACCAGAATTTGGTGGTTGGTTTTTTTTTGAAAATTTGTAGGGAAAATATATTCTGCTACATGGGAAGGCCTAGTCCTCGGTCCCTTACGGTTAGGGCTAGCTCTAGATCAACCATGAGGCTGTTACTCCTTACTCCTTACTCAGTCAACACAGTTAGCAGTAATGGAGTGGTTCTTTGGGGCCTTTTTTGTTTTTGATGTTTTGGTATCTTGTGCTGCTTGGTAGATCTGCAACAACTTGTCTCTAACATCAGTGTTCTCTTGTAAATACATTTTTTCTCCCTACTCGCCAACCCAGTGGGATGTGTTGTAACTAATTCTGGAAAAAGAGCACGCAAACAGTATGGAGTCTTCCATCCATCACACCATATTTGTATCTCTCCAAGGAATACTCAATCTTTGCTTATTATATGGTATGGTACAATATTTTCCCTATACCACTGCAATATTATAATTACAGTTTTGTATCATCTTTTCCATTACAACACTTTAGTTTCAGTAGTTTAGTGCTTAGTTATTAAAATTCACTCCAGGCTGCAAAACGACATAGTAAACATTTTTTAATATAGTTTTTGTTTTTCAGAATGTGAAACAAAATTATTACTAGCAGAAACAAATGCTAACAAGATATTAAAATGGACAGTTAATCTTCCTGCCTGGTGTTAGGAGCTCCTTATGGGTTCACTCTGCACTACTGCACTGAACTTACATCCCAGCTACAGTCGTGACTGCTCACTTTTTCCTCTCCCACCTTCAGTGAGGAAGAGATCCAACCTCTTATTTGTGCTGCTCCCTGTATTTGGAATTCTCCCACCTCCTCCCGTCGAGTGACAGAGCCAGTTCCAATTTTTAAACCTCCCTTTAAACTTGGTGTTCAAGTGAGCTTGTTGTGATTTCATGTTTGAAGTTATAATATCTAAGTATTCTCCAGAATTTAGAGGAAATGCCAAAAAACTGTCAGAGAGGCCCTTCTGCTGTATTTCTAGCCTGACCCGATAAGTAGTGAAAATCTAGCAAGGAAGCCTATGCTTCTGGGATTTGCAGCTTGTAATATTCCAGTACTGTTATCTAGTAGAACTGACATATCTCTGGTCCACGTATCTTAAATCTTCAGCCCTAGCTGTGAGATAAAAGGACTATGCTTTTTGTACGAGGAAGGTACTTACTGTACCTTTCAGTTGATTTTGCTCATGCTTGCTTCCTAACATTTGCCTATCTCACTGATCTAGAAAGTACATAAGAGCTAACATTGTGCAAATCTATTTATTGGTTCATAAATTTAAAAAGTCATTTAACAGGACTCAGAACATGCTTTGAGGCTGAGCCTCTCAAGGCACGGGGAATATAAGAGAAATGTGGTGTAACTCTGAAATGTTGCAATACCTATATTTACCACAAGGTGGCACAAAATTGTGTCTAATGAACTAATGAACCGTTGTGCGTTTGGGATCCAGATCTTCAGACTGGGCCTTAGCTTTATTTGTTTTCTGTTTAGCAACTTCCTAATATCTGTGTGTTTGCTCAGCAAAATCAGTTAGCTCCTATAAGCAGTCTACACACACTGCAAAAATAACTGGGTGCAGTTTCGCAGGTTATTGTTCTTGTAAAGGGTGAAGATATGGATATAAGAATTTTTCATGGTATTTCTGTGAGAAGGTTCAGAAGCAGATCTCCTTGGAAGACCACTAGTAGCTAACAGTTAAAAGTCTGGATCCAGTGGCTTGAGCTGTTGGCATAGATGTTGGCATAGAAAGTACGCTTATTAAGTTTGCGGACGATACCAAACTGGGAGGGATTGCAACTGCTTTGGAGGACAGGGTCAAAATTCAAAATGATTTGGACAAATTGGAGAAATGGTCTGAGGTAAACAGGATGAAGTTCAATAAAGATAAATGCAAAGTGCTCCACTTAGGAAGGAACAATCAGTTTCACACATACAGAATGGGAAGAGACTGTCTAGGAAGGAGTATGGCAGAAAGAGATCTAGGGGTCATAGTGGACCACAAGCTTAATATGAGTCAACAGTGTGATACTGTTGCAAAAAAAGCAAACGTGATTCTGGGATGCATTAACAGGTGTGTTGTAAACAAGACACGAGAAGTCATTCTTCCGCTTTACTCTGCGCTGGTTAGGCCTCAACTGGAGTATTGTGTCCAGTTCTGGGCACCGCATTTCAAAAAAGATGTGGAGAAATTGGAGAGGGTCCAGAGAAGAGCAACAAGAATGATTAAAGGTCTTGAGAACATGACCTATGAAGGAAGGCTGAAACAATTGGGTTTGTTTAGTTTGGAAAAGAGAAGACTGAGAAGGGACCTGATAGTTTTCAGGTATCTAAAAGGGTGTCATCAGGAGGAGGGAGAAAACTTGTTCACCTTAGCCTCCAATGATAGAACAAGAAGCAATAGGCTTAAACTGCAGCAAGGGAGATTTACGTTGGACATTAGGAAAAAGTTCCTAACTGTCAGGGTAGTTAAACACTGGAATAGATTGCCTAGGGAAGTTGTGGAATCTCCATCTCTGGAGATATTTTAAGAGTAAGTTAGATAAATGTCTATTAGGGATGGTCTAGACAGTATTTGGTCCTGCCATGAGGGCAGGGGACTGGATCGATGACCTCTCGAGGTCCCTTCCAGTCCTAGAGTCTATGAGTCTATGAGTCTATGAGCTGGGCTTGGTACAGGGCTGGGAGTGGAGGCAAAGATGGATGTTTTTGTGCTTCCCCAACAATGAGAACAATAAGGGCTGAAAGAGACAATTTAAAAGCCAAAGTCAACTCAAGACAATCTGTCACCCTAGACAAAGCTTGAGAATGCCACCCCCCTCCAAACGCTTAGAACAGAAGTTCTCAATTTGGCAGCGGGGAGGGTTGGTATTGGACTTTACAGGAGGGCACAATAACCCTTCCGATGGTTCACATCACCACACACACACTTTGACCTGGCCAGCCCTCCATCATGGTGAAGGGGGAGGGAGAGGGATGGCGGGCCAAATTTATGTGGATGATATTTTGACCTGGCATACAGCCAGGCAAATCTGCTGCCCTAGGCAGCTGCCTAGTTTGCCAATAATTAGAGCAGTCTTGAGGCCATTTCACCTGTCCATTCCCCCTGCTTGGGGTGGTTGGTGCAGAGATAGTATAGCAGCCCTACACCACCTACTGATTGTCTCCAGGTTGATGAAATGATCAGTGGAATAATTAATCCAGCTTTATGACCCCTTTGCATTGCTAGAGCAAAGGTGCCAAGAATCTGGTCCAATGTCTTCTGCTTAACAAGAAAAGTTATTCAAATGGTTTTCCTCTTATTGTGCCAAACAGCTGTACATGGGGAAAGGAACACACCTGCGTTGCCTGTGAGTGTTGGCCCCCACCAGCTCTAGTATGCTTTTGACTGACACCTGGCTGGTCTAGTTGTAATGCGCTTTTGAGTGACAAGGGAACTGATGTTTGATGAAGGAGTTTCAGTGTGTTTGCAGTGGAGTTACGAGACCGAGAGAAGTGAGAAGCAGCACTCAGAGCAAAAGTTTACTTGGGACTGGAATATAGAGTTATATTTTGCCGGAGCCCTGCTGAGGTTACACATGTCAGCTTTACTACTTTTGATATTAAACCATCATCATTCATAGGAATAAACAGAATTGTTTGTATCACAAATAAAAAGCAGATGAAGAAAATATCCTGGGCCAAGAAGTAATTTACCACTTCAGAGATATCCCATCATTTTGGTCTTGTCAGTGCAGTGATTTTTTACATCTCTAATGCTGAGCCTTGTCTACACTACAGCTTCCATCAAAGTTAGCTGCACTAATTGGGAATAATGGTTCTGAAAAATTATAATGTAGACAAGTTCAACATGTCCTCTTAGTACCCAGGACACACTGAAAAATGGATTGCAAGCCCTATTCTTCAAAAATTATCATTAGATAGAGACAAGGCCAGCTCCAGGCACCAGCATTCCAAGCAGGTGCTTGGGGCGGCAATCTGCAAGGGGCGGCAGTCTGTGTGTTTTTGCCCCCAAGCAGTGTGCCGAATTGCCTCCATGGACAGCGGGGGCAGTCTGTGTGCCATTAGGGCGGTTCATGCATTTCCGCGGCGGTGGCAATTCGGTGGCAGCTTCCCTGTTCAGCCAGAAGGAACTGAAGGAACAAACAAACTAAACAAAAGGAAAAGAGTAACTGCATGCAGCTGTGTAGTGCTTCACAGAGGAAAGTAACAAAGAATGAAGTATAAGCATAACATTTTATGATAGTGTTAAAAAATCTTTTTAGTGTAAAAAAGGTATTTTTCTCTATAACTTCCTACATGTTTCAGGTAATCTTCTCTCTTTATCCCATAAATGCACCCCCGTTTCTGGGTATTGTGTGGTGCAGAATAACGAGTTACAAAATGTTCTTTTGCAAGGACAGAAGCCTTTGTCATCTCAGCAAATAAACTGTGGACTAACAGAAAGTACATCATGAGCTACAGGGAAAATAAAGCTATAACTATCAAACATTCATTAAATGTCCTTTCGACAAGATGTACTGAGGGCAGAAGTGTGAGCAACAACTGTCACAGAAGTTAGCAGTATTTTTACAAGCCTAGTTTTAAAGAGAGAGAATATTATTGATGGTGAGTGTACTTAACCCATATTTGCTTATACCTCTGGCTGTCCACCAAACAAATGATCCAGTCTACCTCCACTCCCTTTACCAAATCCTTCCTCTACCACTTGGCAAACATCTCAGCTCCCAACAAGAAGTTCCTTAATACCAAAGCCATTCTTAGCATATGTCCTGACCCAATTTGACATTTGACACTTTATATACTTACACACATGTGCTCCATTCAACCTGAATGTTACCTCTGTTTTTCTGAGCATGCATTCCTGTTAATTCTTCCAATTCAACTTACTTGTCCTGCCCAAAAGAGACGGGTCAACTTGGTTAGATACAATAAGGAAAATGAGGAAGGATGGTCCATTGGTTACGATGCTCACCTGGGTCTCAAAAGAGCTGAGTTCAGTGCCCTGCTTCATCACAAATTTCCTATGTGACTGCAGGCAAGTCAGTTATTCTCTATGTGCCTCAGTTCCACATCTGTAAAATGGGGATAATAGTACCTTTGTACCTCACAGGGTTATTTTAAGGATAGATACATTAAAGGTGCTTAGATACTACTACTACGTAGCTGGGACTAGATAAGTACCTAAGAGAGAGAATAAAAACTGTACCACAAATAGTAGTATTCTTAGAGGCTGTTTTGTAGTATTTCTATCTTGAGTAGAAATGGAAAATACTGAAAATCTAGCAAGAAAGCTTGTGCTCAGGACTACCAGAGTAATTTTGCAGGCTTGAGAAGTTAGAGCAGTTCCACTTAGGTCTGAATAAGTACACAAGTGGCAATTTGTTTTAGTTCATTTAGTTGAGGTTTCTAATCCTTCCACTACCCCTTCATGTTTCCACTGAAGATTTCCCTTGGTTCCAGATGCACTTCTACCATAGGACGGAATTTCTTGGCCCCATGTATGCATTTGATTTTGACCCCCGCACCAGGAAGTATCCAGTGGGGTTTCAATAACTGCTGCCTGATTAGTGAACAGGAGGGAGCGGTCTTCACTAGACTCCTTTGGTGCTTCTTCCCTGCCATTATTAGATAGTAGTTACATTCTTCTCTCTTCCCTACCTGGGGGTCTTGGCCCAACCACAAAACTGTGCAAACAGTCTCTTTTTTTATGTGTCCTCCACATCCACATTGCAAACATACTGTGGCCTGAGCCCCTGCCAGAGTTCCTCAGGGATCTTCCCTCTTCTTCTTGGTACCCTGCAAACCCCTCCATAAATTTAACTGCAACATCCAGATGAACTGGCTGGTGCTGCCTCACCCGTACTTGGGTATTCTCAGGGAGACTTTGAAGAAAGTGTTCCAGAATCACAAAGCCCGTAATCATCTCCACAGTTCAAGGATCTGGCTTTACTCAGTGAGCAGTCCAATCTGTTGATTTCTGTGCAAATGCATGGGGCAGTATTCCTGCTGGCCATCTTGGTGCTCTAAATTTCTGGCATTATATTTCTGTGGACAGACCTGTCTGATCCAGGATGGCTACCTTAACCACAACACCGGGGACTAGGTCTATACTGGGGGTTAGGTTGACTGAACTATGCCGCTCAGGGGTGTGGATTTTTCACATTTCTGACCAATGTAGTTAAGCCAACTTAATTTTCTAGTGCAGATCAGGCCTTCCTGAGCACTCCTTTCTGAGCCATTTTGTACAACACTTCCCTGTTAATGGGTTAATTGGATCATTGACTCACTAGCCCCAATCTTTCCTAGTAATCAAGTACACCTCTGGCTAATTAGGCCTTCTCCTGGGGAACTTAATTAATACTAATAGTGACCTGAGTGCTGGCTCAAGTGCTAGCCCTCAACACTCTGTCACAGATTTCAATATGAGTTGGATTTGGTACATTGTTTTCTTTCTTGTAAGTGATTTTCAAATACTCATAACTTGATGAAATCAAAATCAGTTCCTTCCTGAACAAGGCCATGCTTCTCTTTGGGGACTATTTCCATGCTAAATTGCAGCTTTCAAACGTTAGCCCTTTTGGCTAAAGGACTGTTCAAGGAAGCATCGTAAGAATTTTACTAAAATCAGAAAAGCATTTTTAGTCTCTTCTGAATGGCTCAACTATTTTTACTCAAACTTTAGGCAGAAAATTCCGCAAACAATTTCTGTCCAAAGGTGAATCTTTCACAAAATTCTGATGGTCTGCAAATAGAACTTTGTGGAATAGTTTCCATCTCAACTAACTACATTGTTCGCTGCCACTATTTTTCCACTATGATAATAATCTTCAATGAGTTTGCAGCCAGTCTACTTCACCATTATAATAGAGGTCACATCTTAACAGACATACTTACAGTCAGCACACTGTTGAGTAGTGCAGTCTCTTCATGTACAATGGGATTTTTTTGCCTGGAAGATTTTCTTAACCAGCTTCTGAAAAAGTGCACAGTTCATGAAAATGAGACTGACAATCTAGCTGCAGAAAATGAGTGTTGGAGAAGTTACAAAGCTATTTTGCTGCATTCCTTCTGCCACCTGCTTGCTCATGTTTCTCTGAGAGTCTTATTTATCACCTCATCTGTCTGCCTGGACCTGAATTTTAAATCCATATATTGCTTTTGTTTTAAACTCACATTTCAAATTATTTGTTTTGTTATGTTTTCATTGCCTAAAAGTGCAATCCATTTTCAGGACATATTATTGCATCTTTCAATTTTCTCTGGAACAGCACTCTTGGGTCTTTTTTTTGTATCACAAGCACACAGTAAGAGTACCACAGATGAGGCAGCATTGGCTAGGTTTTAAATTTTTTGTTGCCATTGTGAAAACAGTAAATTACTCAATGTCATCTTGGTCTTTTCCATAATGCTGAAAGCCTACAATTTCCTCTTCCCCTTTTAAGTATCAATTTTTTTACAGTAGTCTATAAACTACCTCGTTAATCAGATAGTGTAAAATCCAATTAGAGACATTAGAATCCAGAAATACAGAAGTGTTAAGGAATTTATTTCTTGATTGACAAGAAAGCCAAATAGACTCATCTATTTAGAATCTTAGCAACAATTAGCTGCCTTAGTTTCATTTATTGTGACATAAAAAATCTGGTTTATTGAGAGCTCTATTGAATAAGATTTCTATGATATGCACCATGAGAAAATATCTTCAAACTAAAATGATTGTTTTGCTGTAATAAATTGAACCATATGTACACTATGTTATTCAATCTTTTTTCTTCAAGGCATAAATTGATATTAAAGAACATTTAAGTCATAACACATGGTTATCCAGGCATGAACGAGGCAATAACCCATATAAGTTGTCAAGGTGAAGCCAAAGCATTTATTAGAGGTTTGTGTTGTTTTTGAAAAGTGCATGGTTGGATAAACATGGATTAGTGCTATTATGCTGCTACGATGACTCAAGTGTGTTTTTACAGTGTCAGTAATTTTTATGTTTAAAAATCACTGGTGCAGTATATTAGCTATAATTTATGTTTATCATCTTGTGTACTCTAATAGGTTTCAACAAACCATTTAACACTTCAGCTTGTGCATATACATTACTTAATAGGTATTTATCTTAAAAAAGAGATACTTAAATGGGACTTTCAAAGCTTGCAACTGAATGCTAAGAGCAAATACTGCAATGAGGCACATTAACTTTTTTTTCCAGTAGGCATTTAACTTTGAACAGTGTGACCATACAATTTCTTTGTACACTTTGTTCCCAAGTGGAGCAAGAAATATAGATATGTCATCTTCAAAGCCTGGCAGCATGAATGACATCAAAATCCCTGACTTGGAGTGTCCGTCACACTTACTAAGTAGAGTGGATGTGATAAAGCCAACACAGCTGAAAATATCAATAACTTCCTGTCATCAGAGGTTGCCCTTTGAAGAGGGCGTAGGGCTTTATGCTTTCCTGATTAAGGGTTATTATCGATAGCAGCCACAAATATTTATATTTCGTCTCATTATTATTTTTTCATTGTTTTGGGTCTCCTGTTTTTAATAACCCCTCCCAGCCCCCAACACTTTCTTTGAGGAACAAGCTTTCCCACAAACAAAAGAGAAATGGGGAGGGGAAGGGGTCAGGAAAGGAGATCAATTAGAGGCGCCTAGCCACACTAGCCTTTTTGTGGTAATGTGTGAGTAAGGCTTAATTTAGTGTGATACTATTGATTCTTTCAAGCAACACATTGCTTACTGAATTGGCTGTGCAGATGATATATTTCTGTTCTGGACAGGCTTGGTATATATTACGAGTGTTTAGTACTTTCATAAAGGAGATTGATGCTAATTTAAAAATCATCACAAACTGGTGCCTCTGTCTTTTAAGCTATTACCCTGGAACTTGTGAGAAACCACTAGACAAATATAAATGTAACTTCTGGTTACCAACCTGAAAAAATACCAGATTCATTTGCCAGTGAGGTCTTTTTGGAGGGGTAAAAAGAGTTTGTTTAGAATTCTAAGATTATGGCCATGCTGATCTGCTCTGTAATAGATTTTTTACAAAGAAGCTATCAATTCTCTTGACTCAATCAAGCATATCAGTTGGCTGAGTTAGCAAATAGAGAGGATTTATTACTCCTGAGGGAAAAAATGACCAAGATGGACTACTTTGTATTACAAACTACCTTTTTCATATAACCTCTTTCTTAACATAATTAAATAAACATTGGTATAACTTGGAAATTATTTTTAATTTCCAAACCAAGGTATTTATTTTCTCAAATTTTGTTATTTTTTCATGAGCAGGGAAAGTATTTTAAGAGTTTAGGTTTTTATCAATATACTTATGAACTATAGATACATACAAATACCCTTTCTTTTATGTTGAGCCACTTCTAACACCTCTATTTCTACAAGATACACTTAAGGCCTCACTGCATATAAACACAACTGGCCAATTTCAATGCTTACATTACGTCAGTGGATTTGGCTCCAGTAACTTCAGTGGCATTGTGCTGCTTATACTAGTTCTGAATTATCCCTTGCTTGGCTCACTGTGTAAAGTACATCCAATTTACGCTTGTAACAGTAATAGAGTTTAATCCTCTTCAGATGTAACGTGTTTACTTGGAGTATTAATGGGGCCCCATTGTTCAGGAGCTGTAAAAACATAGAATAAGAGACAGTCCCTGACCCAGAGAGCTTATAGTCTAAAAATTATGCAGCCACTAGATGTCTTATGTGCTGTACAGAATTCTAGACAGGCTGTGGTCCTTGGCAAACAAGGATAACAAAGCTGGAACTTGATCTATGTGGAAGACTGTTTTGGTGTCTAAATTTCATAGCTATTTTCATTAATAAATGCACCCAGTTCAAGGAGGATTGATTTTATATGTCATGACATCAGGAAAAGAGAGCACTGGAGCAATGCTAGTATCACCAGCTTCATGCCAGCAGTGTTCTTCATTTCTGCAACAACACTCTACTGTCCTTGTCCCTTGCCGCCAAGAGGCCCTTTTTACGAGGTGCTCCCATTCTCTGCAGCAATACTGAACTCTTTCCCCGCTCTTGAGGCAGGATACCTGAACCATTGTCTCTGCTTTCAGCCTCACTCTGCTCTCCTGCTTCCCTTGAAATGTATGATATTACTATCTATTAATTTGTTTTCCTACAATCCCCTCCATAACCGGGCTGGACACTGGGGGCTGGTCTACACTACGGGGGAAAATCGATCTCAGATATGCAACTTCAGCTACGTGAATAACGTAGTTGAAGTCGAAGTATCTAAGATCGAATTACTCACCGTCCTCATGGCGCGGGATCGATGTCCGCGGCTCCCCATGTCGACTCCGCAACTCCATTCTGGTTGGTGGAGTTCCGGAATCGATATAAGCGTGTTCAGGGATTGATATATCGCGTCTAGATGAGACACGATAGATCGCTCCCCAAGCAATTGATTACTACCCACCGATATGGCGGGTAGTGAAGACGTAGCCTAAGAAAGATAGGGTTCCTGGTCTCTTCTCTTCCTGCTTTCTTTGTTGTTGTTAATATTTGTTACTCAGGCTTTCAGCGTCGGTGAGATTGATAGAAACCATGTTATTGCTATTGTACTGAATGCTGCCAATGAGTCCAATCAGTTGCAAAGTACTGCTGACTCAGATGCTTTAAGCTGCGTCCACTTCTTGATACCAAAGAGGTCACAAAATATTACAGTAGGAGGCTACTACGCCTTGTCAAAACTTGCCGGGTTTTATGGCACTTGATTTTAGCATCCCATAAGGATAGAGAAAGTTGTGGACTGGTTTTGGGTATCGTGCCACCAATAAGCTGATGATCTCTATTGTATCTCTACTTCTCTTCTAGCTCAGATAACACAGTGCCCTTTCTATTCCAGTGAAGGAAATAGGCATCTGGATTAAAAACAGGTGACTTAGAAAAAAAATGTGGTGGTGGGAAGGGGGAAGTACTTGGAAGAACTAGCTGGCAATATGACCTTATTCTCTGTTGGGGACACCTGCCCTGAAATTGCCAAGGTGGCTAAAACATTAGATTCCTTATGGGCTTCATTACTTTTGGGTCCCAGATACTCAGAACCTTCAAGCTGTCCTATCTTTTTGAGTGTGGACCCAGTCTTAGTGATTCATGCTTTTCTCATCTCATGACTGACTACTGCAACATATTGTACCTTTGCCTGACTAAAGCCAGTCTGCAAACTACAGATGGTTCAGCAACTCACCTGCTAAGTGAAACAGGCCAACCAGAGCATATATTGACAATACTCTGTGCTCTATATTCATTGCCCATCCGAATCCAGGTGAAGTTCATAGCTCTGATCTTTACCTTCAAACCATAAATGGGTTGAAGCCAGGTACCTCAAAAGCCACTTCTCTCTCTCTCGTCCCTTCCCTTTCCCCTTCTCTTGCTCCACAGTAACTGCATTCCACAGGAAGATTAAAGCTTTTAGAAACAGGTTTGCACTTAAAGGAACCAACAGTCTTCCCTCTTGGGGGCCATTAAATGTAGAACTCACGGCTGCAAGAGATCATGTTGAGCCAAAGTCTTGATGCCTTCAGAGCGTGGTGGAAGACTCATCCCTTTCAGCAGTTATTTTGCTTCTGCCCTAGCTGTAAAGTGGTAACGGTGAGTTACTTCCACAATAAGCTTTATAGATCCAAGTACTCATAAAGTGGCAGAGATTGGAGGAGAATTTGGAGCCTTATCCTTCTCCTGAAGGATTTGGGGGGTGTGGGATGGGGGGTTCTTAAATTTATGTGCATCTAGATATTACTGAGATGCACACCAAAAAAATACAATTGCTACTTATAAACCTTTTGAAAATACCCATGGATATTTCATTTAAGGAAGTACAACTCCAAAGAAAGTCAGTAAGAGCAAGTTTTGAGAGAAAGAAAAGATCTACAAATCCAGGAAAGCCCCCTAGTGTTGACAATTTTATGGGATAAAACAAATGCACAAACCATCATGGTCTTCTGAAGAGATGGGATTGGTAGTTGTTCTAGGCAAATCGTTCTAAGTGAAAATGAAAGCAGGCTTTGTTATGTATATATGTTTTCATGGGTAGGGGTTTGTGATGTTCACCGATGATGATGATGATTATGATGCAGAACTGTTTTGTGCTGACGGAGCAATATTGGGAAATTAAGATGTCTGTGTATTGTAGCCTTGGCTGGGGCACACTGGAGGTTCCTTCCTTCTTTGAAGTCAGTGGGAGCAGTGGACACTCAGTATTTCTGAAAATACTTTGAGTTAGATCCCTAACTTTAGTAAAGCCATAATAAGCCATTTAAAACACTTCTCTGTAAGTTACCCTGATGGCTCTCAATCAGATAGAGGAGACACATCATGGGCCAGGTTTTCAACCAATTTGTGCATGTAAATGTGTGCTCATTTAATTTGTGTGTGCTGTTGCCATAACTGTGCATACAAAACTGGTTACTGGATATAGAAATGGCTAATGGACACATTTTCATGCATAATTATCCAATTTGTGTGCACAATTGTGAGCTTAAATTAGGTGTCTGGAACTGGTGTATCCCTTGGGGCACATTCTTTGTGTCTTTTTACTTACAAATTTCTCTCCTTCATTTTCTTTGAAATTCAGTATTAGAAAATGTCCTGTCTCACAACTACAGGGGTCCAACCCTGCTGAGATTTCTTTCAGGAAAGTTATATTTACCAGTACTTCATCTGGAAAGCACAGCACTTAAGAGCTATTAGCATCTATTGTTTTACCTTTAATTATATTCATACCAGAGAGATCTTTAATAATCCTGAGAGCCTCCATAAAGTTAGTTTGGTTAGGGTGACTAAAGTTATTTTAATCTGTTAGTCCTCAAGAAGTATAATGCCACTAAAGTCAATGGGACTATTCACGTGAGCAAGATGCTTAAGACCTTTCCAGTATTAGGGTCTTTTTTTTCCTGGTCATGCCTATATATTTATTAGTAGAACTGGTTGAAAAAGATTGATCAACTTTTTTTTTAATGAAAGTTGGAATAAATATTTAATTGAAAAATCAAATTGTAGAACATTCTGACCAGCTTTATGTATTTGGATATATTTATTGTGCCATTTCTGGGCAGATAGAACTCTGAAAGATGATTAACTTTTCAGTAGGTTATTGGATATTATACGCATGTGGCAAGGGATTTGCCATCCCTTATCAAAGATTTGTGTTTGTTTATTCTCCACTCGCAGTGAGATAGCAATAATATTTCTATGGAAACAAAATAAAAAAAACAATAGATAGAGTTGTCTCAAGTAAAGCCATCTTTTTAATAACAATTCTACAAGAAATGGCTACCATCTTCTGTCACTGTTGATGGGGCTACAGTGAGAGTTATAAAAGAGGAGACAAAGGAGCAGAACTGCCCAAGGAGAGTACTTTTACACTAAACTTTATAGTCACTACATGATTATTTATAATTTGTATTTTGGTGAAGGTTTTGGGCACAGGTAGTGATCAGTGCTTCAGGATTGGGGGCCATTGTTTTAGGTGCCGTACAAATACACAATAATACACTGTCTTTGCCCTGAAGAACTTATTATTAGCCCTGAATCAAAATTCAAAAAAAATATGTGACAATGACAAACAGAAAAGAAGGGAGAGGGAAAAGGTAATGAAGATAAAATTGTGTGCCTACGTAGATTATCTTGTGTATAATTTGATAGATCCTGATGGTTCCAAATGATCCTGAAGTTTTTAAGTATCAGCTATTCCTGGCTACATGTATCTGTACACTAGAGCATTACAAAAGTCTGTGAAATTGCATTTTGTATATAATAACACAAACATTTTGCTTCAGATAGTTTTGGCTTATTTAGTACTTTCTTCTCCAGTATATAACACCTGTACTTATTTATCACACTTGGCTATTATATTTCTCAGTACAATGAAAATGTAAACACAAACAAGATCTAGTGTAATGTGCCCTGTGGGGCCTAGTTCTCAATTCCTCACTGAGGGCCAGATTCTGACACTCTTACTCTCATTGAAGGGTACCTTACTCCACGAGTAATGCCTCTGGAATCAAAGGGCTGGATGCTCCAATCATTTATATTGGTGTAAATCAGGAGTAGCTCCCCTGTGAAATTAGTGTCAGGGAGAAGATTCTCAGTTCAAAAGTCTTTTGAAAATTGTACATTGGTATTTACATTTCTTATAAAGCAAAAAGTGCTTCGCATATATATGCTTCCCATGTATAAAACAATTACTTCAATGTATTGTACCATGAGCAAATCCCTTTTTATAGGATATTGAAGGCAGCCAAGGAGAAGATAAAAGGTATAGGACAAGGTATATTTGTGTAAATTAAAATTTAGAATAGGCAATTTTTCCTCATGGATCACTTTTGAGGATTGAGGACTGCGTACAGTCATTCTATATTCAGAATTTAGAATATTTTTAAAACAAACACTTAGAATAAACTCTACTAAGTAAGGAACTATCAGCATTAACAGAAGCAATCCTGACAAACAATTATTTTCATTTTAGCACTGACAATTATGTAAATGTGTCTGGAACAGCAATGGGCACCTAATTATGACACCTAATTATGCCAATTTATTTATACACCTCCTTGAACAACATTTTATTTATAACTCTCCCACTCATTCAAAACAAGATAAAGTAAGGAAGAATTTCATAGATGATTGCTTCATCATTGAAACACAAAATACAATATGAACTATTTGAACTTGTACATCCATATGCACACCATGTCCACATTGTATTTTGTTTTCTTCCTTTTGCAGGTTGTGAAGGGAGACAATTTATGATGTCTCTGCATAAATACTACTTTGACTGGCAAACAGAGGGTTTTCCCTTTCAAAATTACCTCTCAAATGTTCTTTTTGTAGAGGGAACACACTGACTATGGTCCCAAAATTACCTACATTACACTCAAATTTCATGTCATCTTATTCTTATTGTTGAAAATTATTTACATCAGAAATAAAGAGTCATGAACATGAAGTTACAGAAAGACTTGCTTATACTAAAGGCACAGAACCCACAGAATTTTAAGTTATCTGCATGAATACACTTTGTGTCTCTCATCTTGGGTCTTTATCACGTTATGTTCTACATTTGTGTGTTGGCTGGTTGAAAGTATGTTTTCACAGATAAAATAGCTGAGGTAACTTCAGCAGCAGAGCTTGGTGTAAATGAACATAATCAAAATAAAGGTTTCCCGAAAAGAGAGTTTCCTCAACATTTTTCAGGAATTTTAACATCACTGTGTAGATGCCAAAATCTGTAAAATTTCAACAAGACTAGATAGATAATAGAAGTTTTCAGAAAGGGTAACTATTCCTTGGTTTCTTTGTGAAAGAAAAAGGCAGATGAATAATGAGTACACAGCCCTTTTGACACTGTTTTTCACTATGCAGTTCAGCAAACAGCTGGGAGAAGGATGTTATGTCAGAGTTTTTTCTCTACTTCTCTGGTTTGGATTAGGTTGGGATTCTAGAACTTTAAATTAAAATTTCTTAGAAAATGGCCAATATTTCCCAGCTACAGCAGGTTGAAATTTCCAGAATTTTGAGATTTTGAAAAATTTTTTATCAGGAATTCAATTTTTTACCTCCCCATGAAAATATTTTATGAAAAAACCTGTCAAAAAATTCATAACTGGGTGAAATTTTTCACCAACTAAAAAATTTTAATATTTGATCAAATTTTTGAAAATGTCCTGCAAATGTTTGCTTTCACCAGCTCTAGTCCTAGAAGTAGCCAGGATCCCAAATAGACAGCATAGGGCCAATGTAATATTTAGTACTTTAAAAATATACATAATGTGTTTGTTTTTTAATAACTAATAAAAGAATGGAGAGAAATTATTTATAGTCGCTCTTGAGGTTACAGCTACGAGAAATGGGATGAAATAAAAAAAGAGAAAATATAGGTTGAATAGCAGAAAAACTTCCTGAGAGGGATTGTTTCCTTGTTGTAACTGTATCAGTCCTAGGGTGTTAGAGAAACAAGGTAAGTGAATTAATAGCTTTATTGGAACAACTTCTGTTGGTGAGAGAGCCAAGTTTTTGAGCTACAGAGAGCTCTTCCTCCAATCTGGGACAGGTACTTGGAGTGTCACAGCTAAATACAGGATCAAACAGATAGTTTAACATAAGTAGTAAGTACATATTCTAATCTAAAGGACCATTAAAGGTGAAGTAGCCCCTTAACACCTCTATAGTCACGGGACAAAAAGTGGGATTAGTGGGTTACCTATTGTTTTAATAAGCCACAAAGCCAGTGCCTTTATTAAGACTATGATTTTTAGTGTCTAGTAGACTAACGGATTTAACCTCCCAGGTTTGTCTTTTGAAAGTACTATGCAGGTTTTCTTTGAGGATGAGGACTGATAGGTCACGTGTAGAGTGACTGCTTTGTGAAAAGTGTTCACCCACAAAAGATATGGTGTTTTTGTCTTTTATCGTTTTCTTGTGTGAGTTCATTTGAGAGTATAGTAATTGTCTGGTTTCACCCACACAGTTGTTATTGGGGCATGTAGAGCACTGGAAGAGGTGTACCACATGTTGTTATAGACATGTATAGGATCCATGGATCATGAAAGGTGTGTTAAGGGGAGTGTTGAACATTGTTGAGGTGTAGGTATGTCTGCAGGTTTTGCATCTGTTGTTCTGGCAGCATCTGGTGCTGCTTTGAGTTGGTGTGTCCTGGTCTGTGGAGAGTTGCTTCCGAAGATGAGCTTGGATAGGTTTGTGGTGGGGGGTTGTTTGAAAGCTAGGAGAAGGGGTTCAGGAAATATTTCTTTCAGGATGGGTCCCCATCAAGTATGAGTTGAAATTGTTTGATGATACACTCTATGGTTTCCAGTGGGGATGGTAAGTGACAAGTAAGAGTGTGTGGTTGGTGGGGTTTTTTTTTTCCCTGTTTGAAGCAAGTTCTGTTGGGGTATTTGGGTGGCACGTTACATGATGCAAATTACTTCTCTGATGGAGTGTCCTTGTTTAATGAAGGTGGTTTTGAGTGTGTTAAGGTGTATATCCTGAACTTCTTCTCTGAGCATTGTCTGTGGTATCTAAGTGCCTGGCTCTAAATAAAAGATTTCTTGGTGTGGTTGGGGTGGGTACTGGATCAATAAATGGTGGTGTGCTTATTCAAGGGTTTCTTATACATAGTTGTCTTTAGGGTTCCATTGTTGAAGCTGATAATGGTGACCAGGAAATTGATGCAGAGAGAGTTTAATGGATGGGTGGTGGTTGTTGAAGTTGTGATGAGTATCAGAGGGGTAGCCGTGTTAGTCTGGATCTGTAAAAGCAGCAAAGAGTCCTGTGGTACCTTATAGACTAACAGGTGTATTGGAGCATGAACTTTCGTGGGTGAATACTCACTTCATCAGATGCATGCATCATCCACGAAAGCTCATGCTCCAATACATCTGTTAGTCTATAAGGTGCCACAGGATTCTTTGCTGAAGTTGTGATGGCAATCTATGAGGGAGTTTAAGTCATCTGTCCAGAGGATGAAAATATCATTGATGTATCTCAGATATATCATTGGTTCTGTGGTTCACTTGTCCACAAATTCTTCTTCAAGGTGGTCATGAAGAGGTTGGCATATTGGGGAACCATCCTAATACCTATGGCTGTTTCACTGGTTTGGACAAAATGTGTGTTTGTTGTTATTGTTATGGGTGAGGATGAAATGGATGAGTTCAGTGATGTGTTTGGGGTGGATGTCTGAGAGTTGTCCATTGTCTTGTAAATATTTGAGGCAGGGAGCTAGGCTGTCATTGTGAGGGACATTGGTGTATGGGGAAGTAAATTCCATGATGGCAAGGATGAGGGTCTAGAGAGGCTGTTAATGCTGCGGAGGAAGCTGGTTGTGTTCAGAAGGAAGCTGGACTTTTGTGTGACCTTTGTGGTTTGAGGATGTTCTAAGAGTCATGATATTCCTTCATCAAGAGTACCATAGCCATATATGATGGGTCTGCCTGGGTTCCCTTGTTTGTGTATCTTTGGAAGCATGTAGAAGGTCGATGGGGTGGGCTTGTGGGGATGAGTTTGTAGAGTTTCTCTCAGAGTTTTTTGGGGAAGGATTTGATTATTACACTGTGGTGTGGGGTGTTCTTTGAGTTTTTTATTGTAGGTGGTGTCAGAGAGTTGTCAGTTGCCCTTGTTCATATAGTCATTTATGGTTGAGGACTATGATGACACCCCCTTTGTCTGCTGGTTTGATGACTATCTGGTGATTAGATTTCAGGGACTGTATAACTGTCCTCTCAGCGGTGGAGAGATTTTGGGATATGTGTTGTGTATTGAGGATTTCACAGTCAATTTTTTTCCTGAAGCAATCAATGTGATGATCAAGAACATGGTTTTGTCCACTCTGTGGTGTTCAGTCAGATGATTCTTTTTTGTTATGATGGTCGGTGTGGATGTGATAATTGTGAGTGATATCATCATTGTTGTGAAAGAGTTCTTTGAGGCAGAGTTGGCAGAAGAATTCTTCTAGTCCTTCACACGTTATGAAGGTTCTGTGGTGGGGCAGAAGTTCAGTCAGTTAGAGAGTACAGATAATTCAGCTCCAGTTAGGAGTAGTCTTGATAAATTGATGATGTTCAGGTGTCATGTACTCTCCATGTGGTGGGTACTGGTGCCATGGTTTCTCCAGGAGAAGGTGTTCTGTGGGTTGTGGACTAGTTGTAGTTGGTTTCGCTTTTTGTTTTTGTGTTGGATGGTCGTCATCGGTTTACTTTTATATTCGTTTTGGATTTCTTACAAAATTTCCAGTTAAATTTCCTGATTTTGTTTCTTCCAGTTTGTGGGAGCATGTGATGATTTCTTGTTTGAGGTGGTCCTTCTGGAATATGTGAGATGCAGGAAGTGGTTCCTCAGTTTTTCTGAAGTTCATGTGCAGAACTGTTCAGCATATTTGGAATTGTATGTAGGGGTCTGAGAGTTATAGACGGTCAGACCTGTGGGGATGATGTTTTGTTTCTTGCATTTGCTTAGGAAGTAGATGTTAAGTTTTCCTTCTTTTTTTCTTCATGTTGTGGAGTTTCCACAACACCATTTCATCTGTGGGTAAACACTTTTTACAAAACGACCTATGTGTGACTTTTCAGTCCTCATCCATAATGGAAACCTGCACAACCATTTCAAAAGGTGGGGTAATTGCAATAAAACTGTCCAGTCTGGAAGTGATAATAGCATAACAAAGTCTGTAATATCTAAGCTGATGAGTCCCAAGTCATCTGTCACTCAAATAACTTTTGTTCCCTCTAAAAGTGGAGATACTTCAGAGTAGACTGTACAAAAATATTTGGCAGATGGCCCTCCACAGAGGATTTTTTCTTTTTATTGGCCACAGACATATCTTCCGGATATGGAAAATCCACACTCTCAGACTGAGGTTAGAATCGTTGAACCAGTTAGCTTTCTAAGCATGCGTGAGCTAAAAGTTGCATGTTTCATAGGCATATAACTCAGAGGTCCTTGTTCTTTATGCACAGATCCACCATGTTCATGGCAGCTCCTCCTAGACTGGAAGTTCCTTAGGACAAGGACTTTATAGTTCTTTGTATTATTACAACATCAAGAATACTGTCAATGCAGGAAAAAGAACATAACAAAATGAAAGCACAGTTCATTGGTTAAAATACTGCTTATACATAAGGAGATGTATAAAAAGAGAGAAGCACATGACTCCAGTACAGTACTGTGATTCTCAACAAAAAGTAGAGGGGAATATCCTGTATGGGCCATGCATTCAGAACCCCTCACTGGTGTCTCTGAGAGTATACCTACTTTCCAACGGGGAGATGTATTTTCCAGCTCAGGTGGATGTACATGCACTAGGTTTGCTTGAGCAAGCGTGCTAAAAATAGCACTGTGACCTTGGTAGCATGGGTGGAAGCAAAGGCTATCTCCCTCAAGTACACACCTAGTGGTGCTGTACTCAGGGCAGCTAGCCTGAGCCACTGCCCATGCTGCTGTGACCACACCGCTATTTTTAGCACCCTAGCCTGATCAACTCAAACTGGGAAGTGCACGTCCCCACAGCAGTGAAGATGTACCCTGATTCCCATACAACAAAGAAATATAGTATAGACCCAATAATTTCTGCTCTAGAGCTGATATTTTCACAGCTGCCTATAAGGGTTGGATGCCAGTGGAAATTGGGTAAACATAACAGGCTTTGGGAGATTCAACCTAGTATTCTAGCCTTATATCCTTTGTCTCACTGAAATATTTATTATTCATTTCACTGATCTGAAAAGGAAAAGATAAATAAAAACAAAATCACTATTTCCACTTAAGAAATTCCTTCAGCAACAAGGAATTTTTAAATGTGCATTCATTTGGCTGTGGCATTATCCTAAGACGATTATACAGGGTATGAATGTTTATTGTCTGACTTTAAGATGCACAATGTAAGATTAACAATCACTGTTTTTTCTATAAATGCTTTATTTCTGCTATTGTGTTTATGGAAACAGCTAGATAATAATTGATTCTGTGACAGGGATTGGCTAATTTGCCGACACTATAGTATAAAACACATTTATACAGTCAATTACACCCAAGTGCATGGCCTATTTGCTTTATAATTTCATAAACTTGCCAGCAATTTAAATAAAAAAATTCCATTAAATTATCATATCATGTGACGGAATGATATTGCCAAGTATATTAAACCATGTGTGTTCAGCCAGAATTAATTAAATATTATTACTTTTTTCTTATTAACACATTGAACCTACCCTTCCTACTCGTGAATAGAAATAGAAGGCTATTAGTGAACAAAGTAAACTTAAGGGCAAAGTTTAAACATTTTCCTGAGGGTGTTTCATTAAGATCCCTAGTTCTTTTGTTTAAACATTTGCTCATGGTAAATGTACTTGTATTGTGAAAATATTTTATGTTCCTAGATATGAATACTGGAAAAGTTTAAGGAATAGCTTCAATCATATTATTCCGACATTTAAAACAGACCAAATTTGATCCTATTTTTAACCAGGGCTAGCTCCAGGCCCCAGCATGCCAAGCACGTGCTTGGGGCGGCGTGCCATGGGGGGTGCTCTGCTGGTCGCTGGCATGCCTGCGGAGGGTCCGCTAGTCCCACGGCTCCGGTGGACCTCTCGCAGGCGTGCCTGAGGAGGGTCAGCTGATCCCACAGCTTCGGTGGAGCGCCCCCTGTGGCATGCTGCCCCAAGCATGCGCTTGGCATGCTGGGGCCTGGAGCCGCTCCTGGTGCTTGGGGCGGCGAAATGTCTAGAGCCGCCCCTGTTTTTAACCCTTTTTGACAATGCATTATTGAAATAATCCAGAGAATATTCAGATTCAGTGTTTGTTTCAGACTCCATGTTTATCTGTGATCATGATTTGATAGCCTTGTGCACCCTTGTAGGAAAAAGTAAATATTGAGATGGCAGTTGTCTTAAATGTTCCCTCCCTCCACTGCCAAATAAAATAAAGCAAAGCAGGGGAATTACCTGTTTCATATTGAATAAATTAACAAGATTATCTCATGGGAGTTTGTTACTTTAATAACATGGCACTGAAAAATAAGAATTAGCCTTTTTTATGGCACCTGTTTCATCTCCTGCAACGCAGCACATAAAAGGGTCAACTGGTTTGACATCTGCCCACTTTATTGAATAATAATATAACCAAAAAAACCCCCACCACTGCACACACAACTTGTTCTCTGCAGGTGTTATGATTTCACATATTATCTGCACTCTTGTAGCTTGTACTCGCAAGGGATCATTTTAAGGAAGGCTTTATCTTCTCCTTATTTTTTTTAAAGACTTTTAGAAAACCCCAAATTTAAAACATGCAGCTTTATAATTACTAGAGTGCATTTAGTTTAATAAGATAGTGTGTTTAAAAGTGGATAAGCATATCTTTAACAGCAGTCTACCAGGAATCAGCAGAAATAATTACCATCAAGATTTAATTATGTCAGACAAGAGTATCTGTTCTGAATAACAGTATAGACAGTAGAAATTGGCATTGCTGTATATTCTAACTTGCTCCCTGTATACTTCTGTTGAACATAGTGTTAGCTATTCTGCTGTGACTTACTTTAAATTAATGTAATTGAACACATCAAAGCAATGAAGAGAATTATATGTGATAGACAAGGCCGGCTCCAGGCCCCAGCGTGCCAAGCCCGTGCTTGGGGCGGCATGCCGCGGGGGGCACTCTGCTGGTTGCTGGGAGGGCGGTAGGTGGCTCCGGTTGATCTCCTGCAGACGTGCCACCAAAGCCGCGGAACCGGCGAGAGGCAGAGTGCCACCTGCGGCATGCCGCCATGCTTGGGGTGGCGAAATGGCTAGAGTCGGCCCTGATGATAGAGAAAGGAAGAAATATGATGGAACAGAAACTTTTAGAAGAATTGGACTTGATTCTCCTCTCAGTAAAAGGTGTAAATCAGGAGAAACTTTCACTGAAGTCAGTGGAACTACCTTTGTGAAAAAGTGGAGTAAGTGAGATTAGAATAAGGCCCACTGCATCTCCTCCTGTCCCCTGTCCTATCCCTTCCCCCTTCACCTTTTTAGTTTTCCTGATGAGATCATCTTTGAGAGTCACTTTTTAAAAAAATTAGGTTGTCATGAGATTTCCGCCTTTTAGTAAAACTTTCTCTAAAACATCTCCACACTCTGGGAATCACTCTAACTTGTGTTGATGCCAAACTGAAAAATGTGAGGTTTTTGATTATTCAAGTGACTGGTGTTTTTGAGAGAGGCAAATCTGTAATCTGAGTAAATATTACACACTATTATTAAAAACAGGGAAAAACAAAAGAAAATTGTGCTAGAGTGAATTAAGACTTCAAGAAAAGCTTGCTTTTATTGGCAATTTTTATTTATTTATTTATTTATTTATTGCAACAAGAAAACTAAAAATTAAGAGGATGGTTGGCAGCAATATTGATATGCTAATGGATAAACATGCTAATTTAGAAAAAAACTAATCAGCAAAGACATTACTAATGGAAATGTACTGGAAAATGGCTAATGCTGTATGCAAACCTGGTATCTGCAGAATTAAGAATTCCTCATTTTGTGTTTATAATTATAACTTGAAAGCTAAGCTTTGATCTTCTTTCTGATTTGCTTCAGTTAAGATTTAAAGACATTTCAACTGACCTGGCCTGGTACCATGAAACCTGCTCAGTCACTATATAATTATACAACTTAAATTACATGTTTTGTTGACTAATACAGGAACTAAAATCTAACATATTTTCTGTTAAATTTACCAATATCTGCAGACAAAGAAGAGCCCCTTCAAATTAAAAATTGTACATGAGAAAGGCAGAAGTCTACTTACCTAAAATAGGGTGTGGTGGAATTTCTCTTAAATTCATGTTCTATATCTATTATCTCAATATTTGAAAGTGCGATGAAGCAACATGTGAGTATTAGGGGAACAAAGTTTAAAAACACTCAATATTGGCCTGACTCTGCTGCTACTGAAGTCAATGGATTTCATTGGGAGCTGTGTTAGGCCAACACTAAACTTTTGAAAATCGTACCCCGCAGTTGTATTGCATTCTTTTCTAAGTATGACATGAGACTGTCCTGCAAACTCTTGGACGTCTGATGAACAACACTGAAGTGCCTGACCTCCTGTAGTGAGGGTGGAGTTAACCATTATTCTATTGACACAACATGAATAACTCCATGTCCTTCTTGGTGATTGTATTTTCAAGGAAAGCTGCTACTTTATCCTCTTTCATCCCTCTCCTTTAGACTCAACACTGTTACAGTTCCAACAAAGCATTACCAGCCGACATTTAATGAGTGAAGACTTTTGTATGAAAATTTACTTGCTTTACTCTTACACTGTCCTTTCTCCCCTTCCCTCCCACCCCCATTTGTTTGTCTCATCCAATGGTGGTATCCTGTCACAACCTACATTGTTAACTCTTCTCTTTTCACTGTATATCTGTACAGTGCATACTAGTGGGGCCCTGAGCCTTGACTGGTGCCCCTACGTTCTAATGCAATAGAAGCAATAATAAATGCTGATTCTCCACGAATGGAGAACAGTCTGGAGATAGCATACCCTGGAATGGTGGGGGGGGGGGTTGGAAAGGATGTTTCAGCTAGTGAAACTGGTGAAGTAAAGAGCAAAGCTCAAACAGTCAAGGTTTAGTTCAGTTAATGCCCCCAAAGTTTATATATTTGTACACCCATCTGAAATTTATCTGAGCTTGGAAATCTTTTCTCCTCTTCCCAGGAGTCCTCCAAACCAAACTATTCTTTCTCTTCCCTACCTCAGCTACCCTAACTGCACCATCTCTCCCAGTGATCTCTTCTTAGTCTACATCCAGTGACACCCATGCCATCCCTTTTCGTTCTTTTCTTTCTTCCTTCAATTTCCATGAGTTCTGTGCTCTGTGACTATATAGGTCTTCATGGTTAACACCAGATAAAGAACTCTGTATTTCTTCTCCAAAAGCAGAGTTCCCTGCCACCTGAGCTAAAGGAGTTGAAGATTTTAGTACTACCTGGATTTCAGAGTTTTAGGGCAAATAGAAGGCTATACAGTTGCAAAGCATTTGACTAGCTCTGGTATGATGACTGGTATGGTACGCATACACATTACAGTACCAAATATCCTGCAGGGTCTCAGTGAGTCTAGGCTAGCTGCTGCCATCTTCGGAACACAACAACCCAAGAAATGAGTAGTAGATCTTGTCTAACACCAATTTCTTAAATTATCTTTCAAGAGATTTATAGAAGAATACTCAGTGCTTGGAGATGTGCAAACTTATAGGGCTCTGTTCACAATGATGTTCAAAACGAAACTCTGTGATTTTGTTTGTGAGTTGTTGACATTGAAACAACCTTTACATTCAGTTAAAAGGTCTGAATTCTATCCTCCAAGGGAACATCCTAATTTCACTTTCCACAAACCATTTAGGTACTATTGCTGTCTTCAGGGATCTCCTCCCTGCTCTTCTGCTTCATCAGCCTTTGGGGGTCAGAGGGTGCCAGGTGGCCATTTCCATCTTTCCTTCAGAGTTTTCCAGGCAGTACAACTGCCCTCCTCAATCCAAAGAGTATGAAGAAAGCTGCCACTATGCATCCAAACATGTAACCTCATGAGAAGGAAATCCTTCCTCTCCCATTGCAGCCAGGATTTCTCTAAAGGGCTGTCTATATGTCAGGTTAAAACTTGCAGCTCTCAGGTTAAATGTAGTTAAATTGGTACAAGGCTCTGTGTGGACATTTTTATTTTAGAGTGAACGTGAGATAAAATTGCTATTGTCATCCCAAAGAGCTATTTCAGCACTAAGAGAGGCTTACAATAATAATTGACGATTAATATAATAATAATTCACAGTAAAATTATTACAATAATCATCAAATTAAAATAATCATGTTTGATTCAGCTCACGTATTTGGACATCCCCAAACAAGGTGATTCTAATCACAGTGAGCCAAATTCATTTGTAGTATGGAACTCCACTGCCCATCCTGTATTAATTTAACTCAATGTATGATTTATTAAAAGATGAGCAAAATATTGAATCTCCAGTAAACACATGTATACTGTAGTAAATCTGTGGACTGAACTATTCTTTAAGTTTTCTGCTTATCATTTTACCAACTCACAACTTTACTCAGTTTAACTTATTCAAACTTTCCTGACTAAAATGGTTTTTGAGACAGACCATTAATCAAACTCGCATCTAGTAGATTAACTGATTTAATATTTTACCAAAGAACATCATATTTCATTTACTGTAATATTATAATAAATTACCCAAATGGTGTGTGGAAAAGTTTTACATTTGGGGGATGAAAACCTCTGCAATGACTATACATAACATTAGAGTTTCTAACTTCTAGATTATTCTTCAACAAGAGCATTCTAAAAAAATCAGTACCCTTTGTCCTTATTAAAGAGAGATTACTGTGGTCTAGTTTACAGAATGCACTCTTTGTATATTATGTAAATAGACACACAATCACAGTTGTAGCTAATGTAGAAGCAGTTTTAAAGTATTCCCTTTTCTTTCAGAAAGCAATCCTTATTAAGAACTGCATGACTAGATCTTCAGGAGCTGTGGACCTATATTATTTACTCTAGCTGAGGTCCTGTGAGTTCTATATAACACACATTCGTTCCTGACTCGGGTTTTGAAAATTCCCATATTGACCAAATGAACTGTGAAAGTGACTAGATGCAATGCTATTTAATTCTGTAATGCTCTGATTATATTACACCACCTTGGTAAATGTTTTCCTCGTCAAATAGAAGGGAATTGAGGCAGTAAGAGGAAACTTGTTTTTAAAAAGTCAGTGGTGAAATTCACCACTCTTCATTGAGGCACAGGCAACGCACAACCACTATGACAATGGATGATGTTACAATAAGAAGACCTTATGTAGGTGAAGGCAAGAGGATGGAACTAGTGGGTGAAAGGATGGTAGCATCCATGAATTTATTGGGCCAGAGTTTCAACTGATGGAAATCGGCACAGTTCCATTGAAGTGGCACTATTGCAATTTACACCAGTTGAGGGTCTGGTCCACTAACTATAAGTAGCTTACAAGAGTTGGATATTGAACTATGCTTCTAAAAGGAATAGAGTTAGTGAGCCAGTGGGAGGAAGGTAGGCTCCTTCCGCTGGTTTGCCAACAAGTACTGTAAGGGGCAGAAGAGAGGAGAGAAGGTATTTAGAGGAGGTCCAACTGATGCTTGTAGGTGTCTGATGTCATAGTTGTTATAAGGGAAGGTAAGAGGCTGCTGTTTCAACTTGTCCTTTAGCCCTGAAATGTTCCATATTTGGTCTCTGCTTTGTTTCCTCTCTATGCTTCAGTTCCCCATTCTTAAAATGACAATAATCCTTGTTCTAACAGGGGGTAAGAGAGGAATGTTAGGATAAATTCACTAATGTTTGTGAGGTGTTCCTGTGTAACTGTCTCCATTTAACCCTTGGAATAATGGAGAATGCACATCATTCTCCCTTTGTTTGACCTGCTTTAGGTGATATGCAGCTTGCTGTGGTTGAATTTGCACAGACTTTCCTAACATTAAAATATTCTAGGAAGCCTAGTACCTGACATTGAATGCCAGTTCTCCTCTGCCCAGAGAGACCACATAATCTAGAGGATTTAGTGCAAAGAAGGGAGAAATAAACTTCTGATTTTATTGCCATCTCTCCCAGTGACTGGCCTTAATACTTTCCGCTTTAGGCAAGTACTCACACAGTCCTCAGTTGCCCTTATGACCTAAGCAAATATTGTCTCAGTGTAATAGAAGGAGGCACGGAAAAACAAAGAGCTGAACTTGAGACTTGCTCAGGTTCACACAGGAATTAAATCTAACCAGGATGAGAACCTTTCTGCTAGTCTGTGCATCATCTAATATATCACAGTTCCACCTTCACCTGAACAGCTTGAGTCTGACCTGTCCCCATGCTCACCCTATACAATGCTACAGTTCCATGATTGTCTCCTCACCCTGCTTTTTTCATGATGCACCAGGGGATCTGAAGAAGGTGAGCAGGGCTGTTAGGGCAGTAGTCTGGCATGAATGGGTCATGAGGAGGAGGCTATGGGGCAGGGCCGTCCTTAGGCATAGGCAGAATAGGCAGCCGCATAGGGCCTCACTCTGCCTGGGGGCACCACTCTGCAGGCAGCCCAGACAGTGTAGAAGCAGGGCTGCTGGGTCCTAGAGAGAGCCAAATGCAGCACAGTCTGAGAAATGAGATTGGCCGCTGGGGTCTCTGGGAAGGGGAGGGGGGTAGGGGTTGGGGAAGGAGCTCATCTGTGAGTGTGACTCTTTCCCCCCAGCTGAGGTGAGGTGAGGCAGGCTCTGTGGCTCTGGAACCAGTATCCTTTGTTGTCCCCCATAACATCCATTCTTCTCCGCCCCGCCCCACGGAGCACCCCTCTCTCTCTCCTCCCTCCCCTCCGTCAGGGTGAGTTGGGTGAGGTGCTGGGGGATAGGCGGGGGGCGGGCTGGCTGGCTGCCTGCTGAAGAATGAAAGTGAAAGTAACTCACTTCCTCGGCAGGCAGCCAAGATTGGAATGTCACACAGGGCTTGGCTGGGGTTAGCCAGATGTGTGAAAAATCAGGATAGGGGATTGGGGTACAGTGATCAGATATCCCTATTTTATAGGGACAGTCCCAATTTTGTGGTCTTTTTCTTATATAGGCTCCTTTTACACCCCCCCCATCCCTGTCCTGATTTTTCACACTTTCTGTCTGGTCACTCTAGGTGGGAGTAATTGGTGCCTATATAAGACAAAGCCCCAAATATCGGGACTGGCCCTATAAAATCAGGACATCTGGATCTGGCCACCCTAGCTGGGGAGCGCCTCTCCCCCGGGCTGGCAGCTGCCAGCGATCCATCTCATCCGGGGGGAACTGCACAGGGCAGGATGAGCTGCTGTGGCTCCATGGGTGCCCCGTCCCTGAGATCAGATGCTGTGCTAACTTCACCATGGTCCGTTGGGCTGGCAGAGGTGCCTACTGGCGTGTGATTGGACCTGAGGGTTTGCTGCTGCTGTTGCCACTCTGCACCCCAAGAGGTGGATTTTGGGGTCCTGCAGTTTTCCACCTATCTCCTCCTCTACTGCAGCTGTTGGACCAGCAGGCTGGGGGGTGAGCCAAGCATGAAAGCAGTACTGTGTTGCCATTTAGATTGTCATTTAACAACTTTGTTTGCCAAAAATTCTTGCTAACAATCCTGAATCCAATTTCAATATTTTTTTTTAAAAAATCAATATCTTAGCCAAAAACAGAAAATTAAGTTGTTGACAATTATTAGTGACAGGTTTGGTTTGAGGCAGGGAGTGGGCTGGTTTTCATCAGAGAAATAAAAAATGTTGACTGACTTTCCTATAGCCTGTTACTCCTGACAAGAGCCCTCCAACAACCGTAATATGCTCATCTCCTTACTATTGTATAAAGCAGGGGTCGGCAACCTATGGCACACATGTCAAAGGTGGCAGGTGAGCTGATTTTTGATGGTATGCAGCAGCAGGCTGAGCGGCTCAGCCCATCACTGCTCTGGGGTTCCGGCTGCTGCCCTATTGCCAGCTGGGATACCAGCCATCAGCCCCACTCAGCACCTGCTGCTGGCCTCGGGACCCCTAAGGAACCCCAGGCTGGCTGTGGGCTGAGCAGGCCAGCTGAACCACTCAACCTGCTGTCAGCCTAGGGTTCCATTCACTCAGCCAGCAGCGGGCTGAGTGGGCTGGTGGCGGGCTGAGCAGGGCCGATGGGGGGTTGAGTGGCTCAGTCTGCTGCCAGTCTGGGGTGCCAGCAGCACTCAGCCTACTGCTACTCCAGGGTTCCGGCTGCCGGCCCCTTGCCAGTCAGGAGCTCAGCCGCCAGCCCCACTCTGCCTCCTGCCAGCCTGGGTGAGCAGGATCCCAGGCTGGTAGTGGGCTGAGGGGGGGTTGGCGGCCGGGATCCTGGCTGGCAGGAGTTGGTGGTCAGAACCCCAGACCAGCAGTGGGCTGAGCTGGGATCCTTGTCTAGGGTTCCAGCCACCAGCCCGCTGCTGATTTGGGGTTTCATTTACTCAGCTGGCAGTGGCCTGAGCAGGACCGGTGGCCAAGACCTCAGATAATAACAATAGTTTATTTATATAATATAGACATAGAGAGAAACCTTCTACAAACATTAAAATGCATTATTGGCACGAGAAACCTTAAATTACAGTGAACTTGGCACACCACTTCTGAAAGGTTGCTGACCCCTGGTATAGAGTGACCATATGTTGTACTAAGATTCTCCTGCTTTTTTTTTTTCCCTGTGAGTCAGTATAACTTTTGCCAGCCCAGAAGTTGGGCAGCCAATGTTTTATGTTTTCACAATGTTTTCTCCAACTTTCATAAAGTAAATACATAGTTAATAGGAGTTAAAAAGGCCAGGGACACTTCTTTGTGAAGAATCTGTACAGGAGATCATGCCCATAGACGATCCAGAAAAGAAATTTGAGGTTGAATTTTTTAATGTTGTGATGGATAAAGCAGTATCTGCTGTTGATGAAAGGTTTAATATGTTGCAAGTACACCATGAACAGTTTGGATTTTTGTATGACATAACTAAATTCAACAAAATAGGAAAATAAGAGCAACTAATGACAAAGTGCAAGAACTAGAGAGCCTCCTGAAGCACGGTGATAGTTTTGATTTAAATGGACTTGAACTGTACGAAGAATTGAGTACACTGTCATCAATGTTGCCACATGCAAAATCGGTGATGGACATTGTACAGTTTATTCATACCCGCAAACTTGTTGACATATATCCTAATGTGTACATTGCCACTCGTATTCTACTGACAATTCCTGTAACAGTAGCATCAGGAGAACGGAGTTTCTCAAAACTAAAGCTCATTAAAAACTATCTCTGCTCTACAATGAGTCAGGAACGCTTAACTGGTCTTGCTATTCTTGCAATTGAACAAGACACGACTTTGTCTTTGTCATACGATGACATTATTACTGATTTTGCAGCCAAAAAAGCCAGAAAGATTGCTTTTAATTAAAAATAAATCTTTGTTTCAATACCTCTTCATATAAATTTCCAATAAAATTTTGATAAATTAAAAAATATATATTATTTGCATCATTCTGTCATATCAGAATTTTTTCTATAGTGCTGCTTCTTTAGTGCTAGTCCATCAGCATTACAGTGTGCTTAATTAAGTTAAACTGGTTTTAATAATGTGAATGTGGCAAGTTTTCCAATACTGTAAGCTTATGTTTGTGTTGCTAAGAGCAGATCAGGCACAGGGGCACCAGTTTAATAATCTCGCCTAGGGCACCATAAATCCTAAGGCTGGCCCTGCTATGGGAAGAGGATTTTGGTTGGGAAGGAGCATAGGTAGGAGGGAGCCAGAGCTGTGCAGGCAGTGTGGGGTGTTGGGGATACTTGTATTTCTGTACAAAGGTGTAGTTAGTGTGTTACGGTCTCTCCTGATGCTGCTGGCTCTGCTACCTAATGCACTGAGGCAGCAGCACCATGGGGAGGCCTTGATGTACCAGTGCTTCAGTGCAGAGAGCCTTGGCTATCCCAGCGCTTGAACCTGGTGTGATGGAAAAGCAAGGTTGAGAATCTTTGTGTTGAGGCACTGGTGCTTGAAGAACTACACATGGCACTTCTGTTTCAGCAATGGGGAGCCCTTTCAGGCATTAGTGTTTCAGGGCAGAGATGCTGGAGTACCACCATCCCTGTCAGGTCTTCCTTCCACAGCTGCAGTTCCCACCCCACCATCTGCACGCAAGCATATTCTTCTCCATGCTACCTTGCTTGTCTCCCTGCTTAATCCTTAATCCCCTAGCCATTCTGTTTCCCACCTCCCCTCCCACACACATCTCTGATCATCACTCCATGGCACCCTCCCACAGCTCATCTCCTTATTCCTGCTACAAGTGTGTGCACAGCATGGCCCTGGGTCAGGAAGGCAGGCAGACAAAACAGAAAAATGGACATAGCTGATGAATCTGAGCAATTTCATCAGCCAATCTTGGCAAAATTCAAAGAGAGTGTCCTAAACAGGGGGGAATAAGGCTAACTCTTGAATATTAAAAGTTCAAAAGTCTCCTGTGACTGAGATATTGAAAGAGAGAGAAAGAGAGAGAAAATTTGGAATTTGTGGAGACTGTGGTGGTGAAGCTAAAAGAAATGATAGAAATGTAATATAAACAGTGCAACATGTCAAAAGAAGATAATTTAAAAATCTTTACTGTGCAAAAGTCAGTAAAGATTTCAATGAAAATAATTAGATAGGAAATTTAGTTGTCCTCTAAAGAGTTACTGTGCCAAGTTTGCAGACTAAATTTATTTAAAATGTGAGACAGAGGGATTTTATTTTAAATATTAAGTTTTTAATCTTATCTTATGTACAAATCTCAGCACAAATTTAACTGTGGAACTACTACTAATGTCCCAATAACAAATTTCAGTGACATTATAAGGGGAATGATTAAAGAATGAATGGCAGCTAAATGATTGTTAAAGGATTGTTTAACCTAATGAGAGAAAATGAGCATTAATAGAATGAGTGTTTATAAACAAGCAAAATATCACCCACAAAAATGTTTTCTCAACTCCCTGACACATTTCTGAAGGGTGAGGTGACCAATCTCTGCTCTTGCTCCCATCTGAAAGCAGTAAGATTTTTGCCATTGACATCTATGGAATCTGTACTGGGCTCCAGGTTCAGAGTTAAGATTTATGACATCTTCCAGTGATACACTTTGTACAAAACTTGAGGATCATTTCAGCTGAAAAGACGCCTTTGACTTTATCTCATACTTCATAAGAGCTGGAAAACGATCAAAGTAATGAGTTATATACCACCTCTTTAAAATGTTAAGATCGTGTGGCTCTCTCTCTCTTGTCGTATGAGTACTTTAAATAAAAATTGCTCTACTCCTTTTTTGGGAGGCAGATTTTCATACAGACATATATCGCTAAAACATATGGAGTACAAATAGCTGTAAGATGTTTACAACTTTTACACTATATTAGGTATTCTAACCTTTTTAGAAAATGGGTATAATTTGAAGATAAAGTGTGCAGGGAGTGTTATTAGCATTGCATTAATTTCAGAGAAGGTTCTTTTTCATTCCTTCTTTGGAGACATTCTTTGACTTTTGTGTGAGATAATGCATACAGTATTGTGGCAATAATTAGCTTAATATAACTGGAAACTCAGAGAAGATATAGTTTCAGAATTTCAAACACAAACAACACTAGAAACTCATTTGTATGCTTGTTTCTTTGTCTCACATATACTGAAAACTTTTTTTTTTCTTGCCACTAAGTGGCACTGTGTTATTTCCATTAAGCTGTTCAGGTCATATGAAAAGCCTGTTGGTCCAAATTTATCCCTGATAGAATTCCAGTGAAGTTATATGTGAAATAAATTTGGCCCAGAGTTTTACAGGCACATAAACTCTACAGCTTTGTTGTAAATTTCCACTGTGTAGGCCAATATAAAATAAGAATCAGTTAATCTTTAATCTTTCAAGCAGCTGACCCTTTCATCTTGCATTTAACTGTTTCATTATGATTTTTTCCTACCAAATTAGCCTCTATTTAAAAAGGATCATCTTATCTATTTCAGTAGGTCCCTCAGCAAATTCTGATTTAAAAGAAGTGCAAGACAATTAGCGTTTTTAAAATGTTTGAGTTAGTCTGGCAAAAATTGTAGACTTGTAAAGAATTTCAAAATGTTCATTTTGTCCAGTATCATTGATCAGTCATGCCTTGTTTCCCCGCAGTGATAGGAGTTTAAACAAGCCCAGTAGAACTTTAAAACAGTGTTAGTCACTTTTATCTCTGACAAACACCTGCAGCACAAAGCACAGAAATGTTTCTAGTTCTGCAGTTACCATGTGCCTTTATACAGAGCTACCTAGACCAGAGACATAAGGCAACCCTTTTCCTCTTCACATACATATAAAAACTGTCACTTCATTGAGTGTTAAAAGAAAACTGCAGCTTTTTTCTGAGTAACTGGAAATTAACATAGAAAGAAGCATCTTTCAATCCTGTATATGTAAACTATGAGATTTATCTGAAAATAAAAGGCCAAATTCTGCCTGCAGATCCATCTGCACATATCTCATTGATTTCTCTGGGGTTTAGGCACATGTACATAAGGGTAGAATTAGGCCCAGAAGTTGTTAAGGTAGTTACAATGACTGTGACTAAGAGCACTAGCCTGGAAATCAGGAGACCCAAGTCCTATTTTGGTTTTACCAAGGAGGCTAGTCATCTAATCTCTGTTCTTTCCATAAAAAAAAAAAATAACCACAACCAACACTCTACAATATTCTATAATAATTGGCATCATCGTGAAGTGTCACAATGGTTAGCCATAGTGTTTTGGACCAATATTGTATTTTTTTTTCAATTCAGGTCCATTTCTATCAGTAAAATGGGGATAACTACTTTCTTACCTCTCGCAGATGTTGTGATGCTTAATTTATTAACGCTGATAAAGTGCTTTGAAATCTTTGGATTATTGCTACTGGGGAAATGCAATGTCTTATTATAGTTAGCATCCCTCAGTTTCCTGATGATTGTTATTTTACTAAATAGGAGTAGATACTTTTTTTTTTCATTTAACATTAATGAAAAATGTTTCTGCCATGAAGTCCTAAATGGCTGATTCCAGAAATAGCTCCTTAAAAAGTAGGAGGTATAATAGTAACTGCTGGAGTCAGTGGATATTAACACTTGTCGTGTGGTGGGTGTGTGTTTATATTTAATTTTGAAATACTGACTTAGGTCATGTGACCAATCCAGTAACTAATTTCTTCGTAGAACTCTGGAATGTTTCCTCTTTTCCAAACACTTATTACAAGTTGCTGCAAACATAAGGCTACCAATTTTAATGATTTTTTCCCCAAATATTTTTCAAAACTCACATATGAAATGTACTCCCTATGGAATTAACACTCAGAATGCTCTAATAAAAGAAGGGTCACCATCTTTTAACTATTCAGTTATAACTCCAATAATGTGAATGGGGGCTGGAGGTAAATGATATTTTTTAAAAAAAGTTATTTGAATTTAGTGCTTCTGAAGAATTCTGAATTGACATCCCTGAAAATGTCTCTTTTGAGCCATAGAACAGGTACAGCATAGACAGTGCGGAGTTTTCACACACTAACCCTCCATTGTATCTTTAACTTGGACTCACCAACTTTCAGAATAAGTTCGGTCTCTCGGCCTATTCATGCCTGAGCCTCACTGGTGAGAATCACAAAAGATGTCTTTTAGTATCAAGCATGGTGTGGTGTGTTGGGATTTTTGGTGATTTATCTACATGTCCATTGGGAACTAGATTGAGACCACCAAATAAACCACCAACAAAGGACAGTATTTTTCATTACCAACCTGAGCTGGATTTGAACGCTTGATCAAAATGTGGAAGGCTTTGTAAGTTTTATTACCATTTCTCTGAGCCCCCAGGCCCCAAAATATTATTATTGCACATAAGGGTCAAATTCTGCCCAAAGATACATACACACAACTATTGATTTCAAACAGAGTTGCATGGTAATATATCATCAAGAAAAAATTGACAGTAGGTATGATAATAGATGAATTAAAGAGTTTCTGAAGAGCCTTGCCTTTTAGTAATATTAGTATAGGTAATAATTTTCAGATGTGGATGCTCAAAAGTAGGCACCTAAGTCCATATTTAAGCATCTGAATAAAAGCAGCCTGAGTTTTAGAGGTACTCTGCACCCAAGCATGAAAATTTTGGCCATAAAATATTAAACATAATGTAATAAATATTAAACAATATACAAATAATATAGTAGGGGAACAGTTAAGTGGCAGGAAGCCTAAAGGTGACAGTTCACTTTAGGAAAACCTTGAAAAAAATTGTTTTTTGCTCATTTGGGACATATGGCTTAGCAGCTAAGGTGTTCTTTCAGTTGCATCTGAACAACCCTATGTAAGTTTGTTTAGGAGATTTGCTTGTAGAGTGCGAGTTTCATGAAGAATCTTGATGTCACTTTTGACTGTGCTCTCTCCTTGGAAAGTCATATGTCAAATGTGGTATGAAAGTGTTGTTCTGTCTCCAGATGCTGCATTATAATTTACCCCAGAATAATTTTGCAAGAGCAACAGCTCCTTTCATGACCAAGGGGCTCAGTTATTGTAATTCTTTCTGCTCCAAGTTTTTCTAGGGTTGCTCCAACACTTACAGCTTGTTCAGAGTGCAGGAGCATATTTGTTCACTGGCTTGAGCTATTGAAATCTTATTATGCCCATCCAGCATTCTATACATTAGCTGTCTGTAAACAGGAACACTGACTCAGAAATTGCATAATATGTATTTAAAGTAATTACTGGTGACAGTTGTGCTACATTTTAGACCTGCTCCTTAAGCTTGGTACTGACTGACATCTGCGTTCACACACCACCTGCTATTTAAAGATCCCACCATTGCATATGACATTTTCAGTTGATAACCCGTTTGCTGTGGTGAGCCGAAAAAGTGAGGCACTCTCTTCCCACTGAAGTCTTTCTCTTTTTTGTTCCTTCCCACTTGTAAAAACACCTTAAGGTTGGTTCGTTTGTCTTAAAGTTGCTGCTAAAATGACCATGGTAGGCCCTGGATTTATTGCCTTCCTTCCACTTCCTCTCTTTCCCGTTTTAAAATTGTAACCCCTCATTTGTATTTGATTATATTTTAGGAGACTGTATTCACTCTAATTCTGTAGTACAGAACCCCACACTTACCTGAAAAAGGAATGAGTGTAAGGACCACTGGGTTTGACCCAATAGTTTTGCATACTGCCCCCAGCTAAAGACCTTGGAGAGCTGCACAGCTGAACAAAAGTAAATACAGTATAAATAAATGCCATTCTCTTAAAATACTAGCATACAAATGATATAACTTGTCCTACATCCCTGCATAGAAATTGTATTATTTTTTCCAGCCTGCCCTCAATGTAGCTTCTTAGCTTTGTACTCTCAACTGCAGTGAAAGCAATATCTATCAGCTTCCATGAGTAAGGACTCTGTAAATACTGAGTAAGGATCTCTGTATTTGGTCCTTATTATAAATAGTAGCAATAATTGTTAAATAAAAGCAAAATTTGGCTGATTTACTCCAGACTATACATTTATGCTCATTCACCTAATCGCATTTTGCCTTCAGAAGGAGCAAATGTAAATTATTCCAGTCAAAAGACATATAGACAGCATAATGGGATAAAATGATGGGCCAGCCTCAGCTTGTGTAAATAAACATAACTCAAAAGACTTGAGTTTACACTAGGTGAGGATCTGACCCCATCTCTGAAAAAATAATGCCTACTTCCAATATGTAATTTCTGAAATTTTTTTAAGAGAAGAAATGTTTCAGCACATAATTGCTGTCATCTTGCAGACAGAAGAGATGATGCAAGGTATTACTCGAGTTTGTTGAGTGGTAGAGGGTGAAATGGCATACCACACTATCTTCAACTTTACATCGCATTTAAAACAAAGAACTTATCCCTCATTGCTTACAATATTCTGACATGACTGCGTGCCATAGGCATTATCTCATATCTGCGGTACAACATGCACTTATCCCACTGGTTATATGTGGTAACGAGTCTTACAGAGAATACATTACTTGTTTGCTGAGATTATATATCTCGGAGTGCAGAACGCAAAGTTGCACCAAGCCTGTGAGGAGGCTTGGAGTTATACCCGTGATTTACGCAGACTGCAGCCTACACACACCTACAGCTCACCCATACTTACAGAGATCACAGAAACCTAAGTAGATAGCGTGGTAACCTAAATATGCAACACCTGGGTTTTTTGCAAGTTTTCTCAAGCCTTTTTTAACCGTGCTGCTATACTTTTTTTTTTCTGCACTTGACAGGTTGGCTGACCAACATATACATAAAACTGCTAGACATATGCTTATCATTTGCATCAGGGGCAATACCTCCTACACCCACCTACATAACCAGCAATGACCTACATAAATCCCCACATATGTTGCTTTGAATAATCTGCGTCAGTCTGCAGGTGCTTGTGCACTAGTCAATAAATACTGGGCTCTTGACAAAACTCATTGTGTTTCAGATCCTTTTAATTTACAAGGCTTGATGAAAAACAGATTTCTCTGTACGATCTTGCAGGTATTGAGATCCACTTTTACTAGGGGCTGTAGAGAATGTGCACAATCCTGCTCATTTATGGGACTCACTAACTACTTCTGAAACAAAATTAGAGCAGGTCTTTGCTACCAGGAGTGATCTGCTACTAGAGCTTTTCACTAAGGTTGATAGTAGAAAGCTAAGAAGCCATATGCTGGGGTTGCTGAAAAAATAATACAATTTTTATGCAGAGATAGATTACAGGATAGATATTTTTCTTTTAAAAAAACAAACCTATTATACAGTTTTTTAAAAATGCTCAGCAGTTCCTGCGTATTGAGGATTTTACAGCAATTTGAAAAAAAAATTCTTGTTGTCTAAACTACTGTTTCACAAAAACATAGGGATCTAATCACATTGGGCTGGATCCATGTCTGGTGTGAACAGGCATAGCTCCACTGATTATCAATGAATTGTGTCATTTAAACCAAAGATTGGACCCAAACAAGTCACAAAATTTCTTTCAGTGGAAAGAAGTCACATAAATATCAGTGAACTTTTGCAGCTGTTATAACTCCAGCAATTACATTTGGTTATATGATCTCTCTGTGTGTGTTTAACCATACTGATTCATCCATCCCTACTTCTCTAACCAGGATCACTACTAGCGTAGGTCAGATATTATTGCTCTGTCACTTCTGAGCCTATGCTTAGAAGGGGGCCCAGACTGTTTCCACCACTGTCAGTAGATCCCTCAGTACTAATGGGGCTTAGTTTTCTGAGCTGCTGACCATCCAAAGCTCCACTGACTTCAATTGGAGTTACAGATGAAAAGCACCTTTGAAAATCAGGTCTTATGCAAATACTTCATTGCTCTGTGCAGAGGAGAACCAACAGGGGGTGAATTGCTGCATGGTTGCAATAGAGCTATAGTGTGGCTGGTGAGGAGTGCTGAAGCCAGGAACAGTGAGAGAGGTGCCTGCTGTTTCTTGCAGCAGCAGCCTTTGGAATTGGTGAAGGGAAATCATGGAGATGTGAGGGTGCCTAGACAAAATGAAGAAACATCTTTCTTATAGTGAAAATGTCTTCTTTCAGGCAAGAAATTGTACTCACTCTGGCTATACTAGCAAATTAGACATCCTCTGTGTGTTTTATTATTTGAGCTTATCTCAAAGGCTAAATCAAAAAAGAATAAAAAACAATTGTCCAACAGGAGCAAAATTTTCACATCTGCAGAGCTTCATACGTAGAAAAAGTGTCAATGACCAAAATATCCCACTACCCATTGGCAGGGCTGAAAATGTTCTTTCAGGTGTGCTAGTTACAAGTGAAAATACAGCATACTTCATTGCTGTTCCCTGAGGCTGATCTTGAATATCAATGAATTAATGTGCTGTAGTCAGGTTCACTTTTTTAAAAAAGATTTTTATGATGGGCTCTAGTGGAGTTGAGAGACAGAACACAGTTGCCTGATACCAGATAATAAGCAAGAAGCTTAAGAATGAAAATATATATTATTTCAAAAAGAACATTGCTAGGCACAAATTCTTAGCTTCCTGTCCAACAAAAATAAAACATATCTGACAGCTAGGACCAAATCCTGCTCCAATTAAAGTCAATGGGAGTTCGGACCCTATCCTGAATTTCAGCTGTCATATTGTGTAAGCGATATGGTAAAATAATCTCTGAGTAATTGCTAGTAAAATGGAATTATTTTTCTTTTGCACTGAATATTCCCCTATTTAAAATATTTGCTCCATTTTTGTAGTTTAAGATGTCATACCCTTCTTTTTTTCTGTATCAAGTTGAATACACTCAGAAAGCCTTTATCTGATGGGCTATGTGCATTATAGGTAACATAAAAAAATGTATCACTCAGCTGTAAATTTGCACATTTTCAGTGACCACTCTCCTCTCTCTACAAATATACTGCATTTTCCCTTACAATAAAGATGTTTAATAATGGCAATATGGTGCTGTAACTCAAGAAGGTGGTGTTGATCAGCTTCTCTTTGTCATGCAATTCCCACTGTATTCTAATGGCATATGTTATCTGTCTGTCATAAATTGTTGTTTGAGTATGGCACATTTGTGTCTATATTTAGAAAACAACCCTCTTCTTTTGCAAAGACCCAAGAGCCATGCTAGAATGACCACACTGGATAATGATTTCTGTATTGTAAAACAGTTCCTTATGGTGCTTCATACTTGGGTTTTGCTTCCTAAATTCTTAATTACCAATCCTTAACTTATATTGGTGTCTGAGGAATAGTCCCTCATTGTGTTGAAATAACTCTTCAAGCTGTTTCAGTCCATGAGGAAAATAATTTAGGTTGAAAATATACAATTCCAGAAAAAGGAATATACAATTCCCCAAACCCCACAAATGGGGAACAGGTGTAAGTAAGACTAGGGGACTGTGTACATTTTTATATTGGCTTTATACAAATCCAATAAAAATATTAAACAAGAGGGAGTGAAATAATATACTTGGGACAAGGGAACCCTCAATTTTTTAAACGTAGTTATGTGTTGCATATAACTATGTCTGAAACTCTGACACCTTTTTCTGTGTTATGCACTTTTAAAGAATTCTGCTAGTATGCAAAGACAGCAGCCATTTTCTTTTCAGAGTTGCTATAGCCTGTGCCAGTGAAACAAATGCACTGTGCTCTCTCTCATGGAGACTTTATTTTTGTTCTCTCCTCATCTAAAATGAGATTGGAAGTAGGTAATTACTCTTTCTTATGGGAAAAAACATAACTTATTGCCTAAACCTTGAACGTTGTCAATGCTACAGCTTTATCTAGACTCAAAAAGTTTATATTAATACCTTGTCATCCTTTCAGCAGGACTCTTACCCTTTCCCTATGTTAGGTTGACCAGTGCATATTTTCAGGTTGAAAGGTCTTCTGTGCATTGACCGCATCTTTACTTTTGTGTCTGAACAGTTCTAAGCACTTTGATGTTAAGCAAATAATAATTTGAGGTCTCCATAGGCTGGGATCCCTTAGTCAGCTGCTTGCTGTCTTCAAATATAATAAATTATGGAGCTTCCCCGGACTCTTGAGTAGTGGCATACATTCTGGAGCATCTCTGATATGGAAGATGTAGAACTCCTGAGATCTGAAGAAATCATGTTCTCAGAACCTAGCAGAGTGAATAAGAGGCCTGAGACCTTCTCAGTGCAATACTACCAAAAATAAGAGTTCCTACTGGCAAAAAGAGATCAAGGGTCAGTTTGGACACAGGGAGGTCTGGGACATGTTGGGGTTTGTGAAGATTGAATTGGATTAGAAAGATTAGATCAGGGAAGAGCAAAAACATCCAGTTGGGTTGGAAGGGATTCTGGGGAAACAGGGAACTTTTATAAGACCCAAACTTTATAGGATGTATCAGAACTGAACCTTTTTGAGGTTCAGCATTCACTGAGGATGAAATTATTTTTAAATCATGCTGAAGTTAAATGAGTTCATCACTTATAGCAATTAAAACCTAAGAATGCAAAAGGCCTTGGGCAATAATAATTAATTTCTGAGATACATGGCTAAGAAAAGATTTTACAACTGGCGAGAAAGAAAATTATTCCCATTTTAAGTATGGAAGTCAGCTATAAATGCTCTGAGTACTAATGAAACTCAGCAATGTGTTCAAAGAAAAGGACACACAATACCCAGGTCATTTAAAGGCTGCCTTTGATAACAAATCAGAAATATTTACAGATTCAAAGATGCTGGAGAAGTTTATTAAGACTGTAGATAAAATCAGAATAAGCAGTGAAAAAATCTAACAACAGATGAAATCAGGGAATTATGAAAATTAGCTGAAATAACTGTTTTTACACAATGTTGAAAGAATGTTGAAGAATCCAGTTGGCTGAATTTGGACTTGACTCAGTGGTTGGAAATAAGAAAGTAGAACTAAAATTCAGAAGCTTTAAGTGTACCGATTATCATAAATTTGGATGGTATGAAAGATCTAAAGGGAGGAAGTTTTTACTGTGTACATGGAATTCCAGGAACTTTGAGGTACATGTGAAAGGAATGTTCACCTTCATTCTTTTAAGTGATGGGTGAGGAGCAGGTATTGGGTGAAGAGAAGGTCATTTTGCTTCATGAGCAATACAATAATGCTTTTTGAAATATCAGTCTTTGTAAACACAGATAACAGTGATACAAAAAAAACCCAGAGACATTGGGTTATGTTTTCGGATATAATATAGTGCAGTGTGTACAACACATGTAAAAAGGATGGCTAAAATTGATATTTGTTGTTCGGAAGCCCTATACTGAATTATATATTTCTTCATGGGTTTTTCCATGGCACTCATCATGGCATCATCTGAGTGCTTTGGAACACTAAGGAATTTATCCTCCTAAAACCCCTATGAGCTAAAGTGGTACTATTATTCCCATTTTAACAGATGGGAGACTGAGGCACAGAGAAGTTAATGTCCAAAGTGAACACTAATTTTGAGTTCCCAATTTGAAATGCCTATAGTCTGGGTTTTTTTCAGAGAACTCAACATTTTATTGCCCTTTATTTGTTCAGAGCAGAGCTCCTGTTGACTTCAGTTGCAGCTGTGAGTACTTAACACTTCTTAAAATTAGACTTCAGGTGTGTTACCTAGCAGCTCTGTGTTCTTGGGGAACCAGGACCCAGTTCCCAGCCTGTCTGAGTCATGAAAGACCTTCCTCCTCTCCCCCAACCCCAGCCTCTGTTTGAACCAAAGCCAATCAGAAGAAAGACTTACAAAAAACAATGAAAAGGCAGTGGGAGACACACCTAAACCCCTGGAATAAGGGTGACAGGATTAAGGAAACTCCCCTAGCCTCATTTGCATCGAAGATGGGACAAGGGGGCATCTCCATTAGCATACAGAATGGAGAACAGAGATTCCAAGGCAAAAATCTCACTGAACTCTGGGACCAGAAAGGCTGGGAAGCACTGCATGATGAGGGATCTCTGCTCCAGATGTAAATGAACCAATGCCTGCACATACCCAACTCTGTAGTTATCAGACCAGTTCTAGTAATAAAGCCTTTATTGGTATCCAAAATAGTGAAGCTCCCTAATTGCATAGTGAGCTCCATCCAAGGAACACCGCTCATAACCAGGAATGATCAGCTCCTATAGTTTAGCCTGAATAAAACAACTTTGGTATACTCCTTTGAGCCTTCAGTTTATACATAAACAAATCTAATGTTCTCCCTTGAATCACTGTTATTTCTCTACAAACCCCCCTGCCCCTGCTCAAGTAAGTGTTCTGATGCCTGGATTCAAAATCTGCATCAGTTCCATTGGGACTTCATCTTCCCCTAACTGAGCGTGCTGCAGGCTCTGCCTGTCTCCAGCACTTTGGATCCTCAGCTACCACCACCACCTGGGACCCCTGATCGATTCAGGTTTCACAGCTCTCTCTCTCTCTCTCTCTGTGTAGCCTTCTGACCCTGACGTGTGATCAGTTATAGTTTTCTAAACCTGACTTTTATTATCAAATTTAAGTTAGATTTAATATTATAACTGTTGTGTTTGTTTGGCTCACCTGTGGTTCTTACAAGGCACTGAATACCTCTCATGGTTAAGCTGGTTGCTTCTCTCTCTTCCCCCACCCCTTGGGGGTGCTTTTTGGTTTCCTCATTCCCTCTGCAGCAACGCTTCTTGTACCTAAGCTAAAAGATCCCTGCAGTGCCCAAAAATCCTGTGGGGTTTGCTCATCAAGTGGGTTACTACCAAAACAACATGAAAGTGGGGATAGGGATGTGCTGATATGAGGATGTCAGCTTGGATGTGCTGCTCGACCCAGTCTGCTGAGTCCAGGGGCATATGAGGGTGGCTGATTGAAAGTGCTGCTCAACCCAGCCTGCTCAGGCGCACTCTATTCTGGTATGGTGCCCGTCGTATATGAGAGTGACAGCTTAGAAATGCTGCTCGACCCAGCCTACTGAGTCCAGGGACATATAAGGGGTCAGCTTGGGAGTGCTGAACCCAGCCCTGAGGAACCTAGTTCCTGCAGAATAGCTCCTTTGGAAGGAAACTTGCAGCAAGGAGAAGTAGGGCTCTGTCTGAGAACACAAGTGACACAAGCAGTACATTGATAGAATTACAGAACACTACAGTACTAATAAATGATGGCCACATAACCACCACCCTACACTGGAAACCCACTCTCTGCTATACTTACCGACATGCCTCCAACTTTCATCTAGACCACACCACTCAATCCATTGTCTACATCCAAGTTCTACGATACAATCGCATTTGCTCCAACCCCTCAGATAGAGACAAACACCTACAAGATCTCTATCAAGTGTTCTTACAACTACAATACCCACCTGCTGAAGTGAAGAAACAGATTGACAGAGCCAGAAGAGTACCCAGAAGTTACCTACTACAGAACAGGCCCAACGAAGAAAGCAACAGAACGCCACTAGCCATCACCTTCAGCCCCCAACTAAAACCTCTCCAGCGCATCATCAAGGATCTATAACCTATCCTGAAGGATGATTCATCACCTTCACAGATCTTGGGAGACAGGCCAGTTCTTGCTTACAGACAACCCCCAAACCTGAAGCAAATACTCACCAGCAACAACACATCACTGAACAAAAACACTAACCCATGAACCTGTCCTTGCAACAAAGCCTGTTGCCAACTCTGTCCACATATCTATTCAAGGGACACCATCATAGACCTAATCACATCAGCCACGGCATCAGGGGCTCATTCACCTGCACATCTACCAATGTGATATATGTCATCATGTGCCAGCAATGCCCTTCTGCCATGTACATTGGCCAAACCAGACAGTCGCTACGTAAAAGAATAAATGGACATAAATCAGACGTCAAGAATTATAACATTCAAAAACCAGTTGGAGAACACTTCAATCTCCCTGGCCACTCAATTACAGACCTAAAAGTCGCAATACTACAACAAAAAAACCTTCAAAAACAGACTGCAATGAGAGACTGCTGAATTGGAATTAATTTGCAAATTGGACACTATCAAACTAGGTTTGAATAAAGACTGGGAGTGGATGGGCCATTACACAAAATAAAACCATTTCCCCATGCTTATTCCCCCCCCCCAACAAACACATGGTTCCTTACATCTCCTTGTCAATTGCTGGAAATGGGTCATTTTCATTACCACTTGTCATAAACAGATAACTAAGGGTTAATGTCTCTTTCACCTGAAGCACCTGACCAGAGGACCAATCAGGAAACCGGATTTTTTCAACTTTGGGTGGAGGGAATTTTGTGTCTGAGGTCTTTGTCTGTCTGCCTGTTTCTCTGAGCTTTGGAGAAGTAGTTTCTGCTTTCTAATCTTCTGTTTCTAAGTGTAAGGACAAAGAGATCAGATAGTAAGTTATATGGTTTCTTTTCTTTGGTATTTGCATGAATATAAGTGCTGGAGTGCTTTGATTTGTATTCTTTTTGAATAAGGCTGTTTATTCAATATTCTTTTAAGCAATTGACCCTGTATTTTGTCACCTTAATACAGAGAGACCATTTGTATGTATTTTTTCTTTCTTTTTTATATAAAGCTTTCTTTTTGAGACCTGTTGGAGTTTTCTTTTCTGGGAAATTTCAGGGAATTTGAGTCTGTACTCACCAGGGAATTGGTGGGAGGAAGAAATCAGGGGGAGATCTGTGTGTGTTGGATTTGCTAGCCTGATTTTGCATTCCCTCTGGGTGAAGAGGAAAGTGCTTTTGTTTGCAGGACTGGGAACGGAGAGGGGGAGTCACTCTGTTTGGATTCACAGAGCTTGTGTCTGTGTATCTCTCCAGGAGCACCTGGAGGGGGGAAGGGAAAAAGGATTATTTCCCTTTGTTGTGAGACTCAAGGGATTTGGGTCTTGGGGTCCCCAGGGAAGGTTTTTCAGGGGGACCAGAGTGCCCCAAAACACTCTAATTTTTTGGGTGGTGGCAGCAAGTACCAGGTCCAAGCTGGTAACTAAGCTTGGAGGTTTTCATGCTAACTCCCATATTTTGGACGCTAAGGTCCAAATCTGGGACTAAAGGTATGATACCACTACAAACAGTTCTTTTTCTCTCCTGCTGATAATAGCTCACTTTAACTGATCACTCTCGTTATAGTGTTCTCTGTGTATATATCTTCCTACTGTATTTTCTACCACATGCATCCGATGAAGTGGGCTGTAGTCCACGAAAGCTTATGTTCAAATAAATTTGTTAGTCTCTAAGGTGCCACAAGTACTCCTATTCTTTTTCCTAATAAATGAGCATACCCCAAAGTGGGCAAATTTGGTGACAGGTGTTTCAAGTTGGGTACCCAGAATCACCACGTGGGAATGCTGACAGAGACAGGGGTAGAATCCAGTTCTTCAGGGCAGTATTCAGCTACCTTAATCATGAAACTATCCTTTCTCTTCCAGCAATCCTGTGTGTTATTCACTACACACCTTCCAGCGTCTGTCACAAATGCTCCATTAGCTCTGATGCAGTCCCTGAGTATAGTCCATTCTGTGCCCAGAATGAGGGATGGGTTCTGTGGAAGGAATCGTGGGTGATTATGAATTAAAGAGCAGCAAAGAATCCTGTGGCACCTTATAGACTAACAGAAGTTTTGGAGCATGAGCTTTCATGGGTGAATACCCACTCCGTCAGATGCATGTAGTGGAAATTTCCAGGGGCAGGTATATATATGCAGGCAAGCTAGAGACAATGAGATAGTTCAATCAGGGAGGATGAGGCCCTGTTCTAGCAGTTGAGGTGTGAAAACCAAGGGAGGAGAAACTGGTTTTGTAATTGGCAAGCCATTCACAGTCTTTGTTTAATCCTGAGCTGATGGTGTCAAATTTGCAGATGAACTGAAGCTCAGCAGTTTCTCTTTGAAGTCTGGTCCTGAAGCTTTTTTGCTCCAGGATGGCCACCTTAAGGTCTGCTATGCCAGGGAGGTTGAAGTGTTCTCCTACAGGTTTTTGTATATTGCCATTCCTAATATCTGATTTGTGTCTATTTATCCTTTTCCGTAGCGACTGTCCAGTTTGGCCGATGTACATAGCAGAGGGGCATTGCTGGCATATGATGGCGTATATTACATTGGTGGATGTGCAGGTGAATGAACCAGTGATGATGTGGCTGATCTGGTTAGGTCCTGTGATGGTGTCGCTGGTGTAGATATGTGGGCAGAGTTGGCATCGAGATTTATTGCATAGATTGGTTCCTGAGCTAGAGTTCCTATGGTGCAGTGTGCAGTTACTGGTGAGAATATGTTTCAGGTTGGCAGGTTGCCTGTGGGCGAGGACTGGCCTGCCATCCAAGGCCTGTGAAAGTGTGGGATCATTGTCCAGGATGGGTTGTAGATCCATGATGATGCGTTGGAGAGGTTTTAGCTGGGGACTGTATGTGATGGCCAGTGGAGTCCTGTTGGTTTCTTTCTTGGGTTTGTCTTGCAGTAGGAGGCTTCTGGGTACACGTCTGGCTCTGTTGATCTGTTTCCTTATTTCCTAGTGCGGGTATTGTAGTTTTGAGAATACTTGGTGGAGATTTTGTAGGTGTTGGTCTCTGTCTGAGGGGTTAGAGCACATGCGGTTGTACCTCAGTGCTTGGCTGTAGACAATGGATCGTGTAATGTGCCTGGGATGGAAGCTGGAGGCATGAAGGTAGGCATAGCGGTTGGTAGGTTTTCGGTATAGGGTGGTGGTAATGTGACCATCACTTGTTTGCACCATGGTGTCTAGGAAGTGGACCTCCCATGTAGATTGGTCCAGGCTGAGGTTGATAGTGGGGTGGAAGCTGTTGAAATCATGGTGGAATTTTTCCAGAGACTCCTTCCCATGGGTCCAGAGGATGAAGATGTCATCAATGTAGCGTAGGTAGAGAAGGGGCGTGAGTGGACGAGAGCTGAGGAAGCGTTCCAGGTCGGCCATAAAAATATTGGCATATTGTGGGGCCATGCAGGTGCCCATAGCAGTGCCACTGATCTGGAGATATATATTGTCATTAAATTTAAAATAGTTGTGTGTGAGGATAAAGGCACAGAGCTCAGCAGCCAGTTGTGCTGTGGCATCATCAGGGATACTGTTCCTGACAGCTTGTTTTTCATCTGTGTGTGGGATGTTCATGTAGAGAGCCTCTACATTCATGGTGGCTAGGATGGTGTTTTCTGGAAGGTCACGAATGTATTGTAGTTTCCTCAGGAAATCAGTGGTGTCATGGAGATAGCTGGGAGTGCCGGTGGCATAGGGTCTGAGTAGAGAGTCCACATATCCAGACAGTCCTTCAGTGAGAATGCCAATGCCCGAGATGATGGGGCGTCCAGGATTTCCGGGTTTGTGGCTCTTGGGTAGTAGATAGAATAACCCTGGTCGGGGCTCTAAGGGTATGTTGATTTGTTCCGGTGTTAGTGTAGGGAGTGTCCAGTATCTGGTGCAGTTTCTTAGTGTATTCCTCAATGGGATCTGAGGGAAGTGGCCTGTAGAATTTGGTGTTGGAGAGTTGTCTGGCAGCCTCCTTTTGGTAGTCAGACCTGTTCATGATGGCAACAGCACCTCCTTTGTCAGCCTCTTTGATGATAATGTCTGGGTGGTTTCTGAGGCTGTGGATGGCATTGCGTTCTGCACGACTTAGGCTATGAGGCAAGCAATGTTGTTTTTCCACAATTTCTGTCTGTGCACGTCGGTGGAAGCATTCAATGTAGAGGTCCAGACTGTCATTTCGACCTTCAGGAGGAGTCCATGTGGAGTCCTTCTTCTTGTGCTGTTGGTGAGAGGGTACCTGTGTATCAGTGCGCTGTTCAGTGTTGTCCTGAAAGTATTCTTTGAGTCAGAGACGGCGAAAGTAGGCCTCCGGATCACTGCAGAACTGTATCATGTTGGTGGGGGTAGCAGGGCAGAAAAAGAGTCCCCGAGATAGGACAGACTTTTCTTCTGGGCTGAGTATGTAGTTGGATAGATTGACGATATTGCTGGGTGGGCTGGGGGTACCACGGTTGTGGCCCCATGAGGCAGGTAGGAGTTTAGACAGCTTACAGTCCTTTTTCCTTTGTAGAGAGGTGAAGTGAGTAATGTAGATCTCCTGTCTTATTTTAGTGAAGTCCGTTTGTATGGGAGTTTGGTTATTCATGAGAGTCTCCAGGTTGGAGAGCTCTTTTTTGATGTTTTCCTGTTTGCTGTATAGGATGCTGATCAGGTGGTTCCTCAGTTTCTTTGATAGAGTATGGCATAATCTCTCATTGTGGTCTGTGTAGTATGTAGATAGCAGTGGATTTTTTACCTTTAGTCCATTTGTTATGATGTCCATCCGTTTGCATGTGGAAAGGAAGATGATATCTGTTTGTATTTGTGCAAGTTTCTTCATGAGGTTGATGGATTTCCACTCCATACGGCTAAATGCAGTGCCTTGCATGGTGTCAAGTATCAGAGGGGTAGCCGTGTTAGTCTGGATCTGTAAAAGCAGCAAAGAATCCTGTGGCACCTTATAGACTAACAGAAGTTTTGGAGCATGAGCTTTCATGGGTGAATACCCACTTCGTCAGATGCATGTAGTGGAAATTTCCAGGGGCAGGTATATATATGCAGGCAAGCTAGAGATAATGAGGTAGTTCAATCAGGGAGGATGAGGCCCTGTTCTAGCAGTTGAGGTGTGAAAACCAAGGGAGGAGAAACTGGTTTTGTAATTGGCAAGCCATTCACAGTCTTTGTGTATGTGAATTAAAGACTGTATCAGAATGTATATGCACAAAGGCAATCTTAATTATGAATTCAAAGGTTTTGAGTGCTTGCCTTTGCGACCTTAATATTCTTTTAATGTAGTTTTTTGTAATTTCCTAGTTGTTATTTTTTTAAAAGCAAATTCAAAAGCAAACACACACAAATTTCATATTGACTCACAGGGTTCCTCAGCAAGTTTGGAGCCTTTAGGTTCATTGTACAAACCTCTATCACCTGAGCTAACAGAGTAACTGATAGGTTATCACCCTCTATGTGGAAAAGCCACTAGAAGGATACAAGACAAGCATTTTGCCAGTGGGTTTCCACAGCTATTTGCTGACAGCAGAAGGATGTTGAGACTCGGGAATCGAAGGGGCTATTCTATGTTCTATGGGATTGTTGCTCTAGTGGTAACAGACACTTCTGCCCCTGGTGCTTCCAGCTTGTCCTCATCCCAGTCCCAGTCACTCCTTTCCCTGCTCCTCTCCCAGTCCTCTAAAACCACCCCCATTGTCCATAACATACCTATAACATTTTAAGTACATTGGTACATTGTGGCACCCATGTGGTCTTGAATGAGCTTATCGAACTGCTATGCTTTGGGCTGGTCTTCACTATGAGGAGATCAATGCTGGTGCAACTGGTGCACCAGGGATTGATTTAGCGGGTCTAGTGAAGACCCACTAAATCAAAAGCAAAGCACACTTCAGTTGACCCCGGTACTCCACATTTCCGAGAAGAGTAAGAGAAGTCAACCGGAGAGCATCTCCCATCGACACAGCGCAGTGAAGACACCGGGGTAAGTCGACCTAAGCTACGTTGACTCCAGCTACATTATTCATGTAACATAGGTCGATTTACCCCCATAGTGAAGATTCAAGCCCTTAAAATATGTCACCTCTAGATGATAAATAGCAGTGAGATGAGAAGAGATTTCTTTTTAATATTATATTTACTATTTAAATGGCTTTGGCAGATGACCACTTCATGACAGTCAAATATAGTTTTTATTTTGTTTAGTAACAATGTAACCTTGAGTAAATCATGACAGTGATTACTATTTACAATATAACCATTTTACAAGGTGTCATTATTAGCTGACAGAACTCCACCTTTTGCAATGGCCATACTTGCCTTCGGCAAGTTTCTTAGGAAAAATCTGATTTGAGAAAACTGATGACCACAGATAACCCTCGTTTCTCCATGGTGGAGTCCTCAGAAGTCTTAATATCTATATATAGGGCCTGAATGTCTGCGGGACACTTGTAAATTTGTAAGCTTTTATATAAAATATTTGAGGTCCTTTTGGTGACCTTTGATAGAGTGGTCACATTTCTAAATTGAGACATTTTTGTAGTCAGCAATCCATAGTGAATGAGTATTTTTAGCTATTTCAGAACCATTTAAATATAGTTTAAAGTGCTGTAATCTTTGTGTGAACATTTACTTATAATTAACAAAGCACAGTTGTGTGCTACCGGAAGTTATAGTCTAACCTAACAGAAACAGGTAACAATAGTTATTCTTGTATTCCTAGTTAAGTTTCCAAGACGCATGGTAACTTTATACCCTGATGCAGAGACAAATATATTTTATTTGGTGTGAAATGATAAAAGCTCATAAATTTATGTAAAGTGTAATAAAAAGGAAAAGTTGTTGCCATTATCCTTAAAAGTAGATTTAACAGATTGAGATTAACTGATTGCTTTTGACAGCCCAGAAGATATTTATATTTTCACTGAACTTTTTATGTCAATTTTTCATCAGTGAAGTATTTACTCTCTGTGGTTCAGCTAGATTTTGACTCCTTTGATTGTTCATATGGGAAGCAAATGATGACATTCTATTTCATTTTCACTACTCCTGTGTGTGTGGTATATATTTCTGAGATGCTTGTCAAGATGTATTTTGCTCATATCATATTATTTTAATTCTCTCTTATCCTTAAGTCTGTATTTATTTATTTTTATTAAAAGTAAGAAGCCTTCCCTGAAATACTAAGAACATGGCAAAAGAAATTCCTCTCTCTCTCTCTCTCTCTCTCTCTCTCTCTCTCTCTCACACACACACACACACACACACACACACACACACACACACACACACACACACACACACACATATATATATCTTATGAAACAAAGACCTGGATAGAAGATTGTCTTTCATGCTCTGCTTAGTGATTTTTAAGGCTTGATCCAGCACTTAAAACTCCCACTGACTTCTGTGGAATTCCATATGCACACTGAAGCTCAGCCTAAGGAATGTCAAATTGCATACACCGACCAAATAGACCTGGGAGAATACTGAAGTACATTTTTAGCAAATATTTGAATTTTTAAATTAATCTGTTTCAGACATCCTTGTGTCTCTTTTCTGTTTGTTTTCCTCAAAAATTAAAGAAATTGAGTTTTACCAGCACTAATATTTATAGAATGGAAATTTCAAAATGGCATGAATGCATATTTTGTAAAAATCAAATTTGAAAATTGTGCACACAAGTATTTGTGCTGGAAGGGCTTTCCTATTCATCCAGACAGGGAATTCAAACAAAACCACATGATTTTACATGACCAGTCACAACTAAGTTGGTGGAACCCAGGGAGCCTAATGGAACCGCAAAGGTATCAGAAGGCTCTGCAAGAGAGTACTGTATCTTCCAGCTGACCCCACTATTAGCAGTCATCTGGGATATTTTGAGGATGCTTTGTCCATAACTACTGTTATAGTGGCTCCTAAATTCACTGTTCATCATCATTGCCATCACAGGTTACTATGATTTACTGATGACTTGCATGAAATGGAAGACAGCCTAAAACAGTAGAGACAGAAATCCTGATCTGAGTCCAATCAATTGTGATATAATTCTTAGTAGTCTTGTTGAATGTGTGGCCATCATAGCATCTGCAAAGTCATGCAAGGCAGAAATGTTCTAGGTAGCATGTATCTTAGATACTTTGAGCTGCCTCCACTTGGAGACAGAGACTAGTTTTCTTAGTGTGTGTGACAGGGAGGGAGGCGTAGTTACTTTGCAGATAAAATCATTCAGTCAAACAGAGTTTGAGTCTGTTGGTTCAGTTATATCAAAAACATCTGAGTAATCAGAGGCATTATTTGTAATAAAAAGGTTTTTTTCTGCTTGCTGTTTGGCCTGTGTTTGCTGAAGTTCTGGAAGTGCTTTGGACACTTCCAGAATTGGACCCGTGTACATCTTAGCTGAGGCTAGCAGAGACAGAGTGAGCCCTTTATTGGAAGAGATTGACTGCACCACATCTTTAAGCAGGGGAGAATTTGCCTGGCTGAGAGAATGAAGGGAACAGTGCTTTATTTGGAGGAGAGGGGGAAAGAGACCAAACTGCTGCAAAAGGGTATGAGGGATCAGTGTGGTGGCACTGACTCATTTCCTGGGAACTGGAAGGGCAGAAGGGTTTAAAAGGGGCAGTTCCATGTGGTGAAGATACCTTTTACACAAAGCAAGAATGAACTAATCGATATAACTGATCAGGAATTTTTCAACTGATTGTTTTTTCACTGAAAAATGCTGACTCACTGAATCCAAACTCTTTGCAGTAAAGGGTCAGTTTGGACAAATTTCTCAACTTCCAAAAAAAAAAGTTAGAAAAAAGTTTCAAAATTGTCAAAAGGGAAAATTTCAACATTTTCAAAACAAAAAAAAATTGTTTTTCAGTTTGAAAAGACTATTTATTTCAAAATTTAACTTAATTTATACAAAGAAGTTGATTTTTTTTAAATGAAATGTTTCAAGACTATTGATTGACTTGAACCAATTTTTTTTTCTGGTTATTTAGATTTTGACTTTTTGTTCTGAGTTGGAATGGGGAACATTTTCCAAATCTCAAAAATTATCATGACAGGAAAACCATTTCCTGCCCAGCCTGAAAGACCAGCAATCATCATGACTCTATTGGGGATGGTGCAAAGGTGGTGCACAGTGTCCTTGGGAAATGCAAGAGAACACGGTCACATATGAAGGTGACATTAAATCATCTCCTCTCTGCACCTGGTGAGCTACATTGGCTGTTTCAGATGGGATGCAGGACCATAGTCTTACCCTCTTGCCAACTACTGTAGAGATACCAGTCTTGCGTAGGCCACAGGGGAGTTCCTTTCTCTTCACTCCTCTACACATTCATGCTGGGCCAGGCAGTCTTACCCACCCTGAGCAGAGATGTGCTGAATTACCCTATTGAAAATAATGGGCCAGATTTTGATCTCCGGTATACCAGCTTCAATGGAGTTACTACAGGTTTATACTGGTAGAAGTGATACCAGTATCTGGCTCAATGGTGTTTTATGATGCATCAACCGTTGACCAAGGAATGGTTTATTCACCCTGGATTTTCTTTAGAACATATTCCCTGTTTCTGTTTAAAGAAAGCAAACTTATGTTATGCAGAAAGCTTCCAGATTCATGAGAAGAATGACATTTAGATATGTTTGTATTTACTAGTGTTTTAGTGTATAAATGATGTTCTAGTTCATTTATTTTTCTGCTTGTGAATTTTAACAAAAAATCTGGTGATAGTTTTCAAGTCCATGGTACCTATAGAAATTTGGCACAGGAGATCATAGTATTAGAGTTTAGTATTTGATTCCAGCTTTTCCCTCCAAAAAACCCTATGAGATTGGCTTAAAAATCACTCATGATTTTTTAAAAAAAAATTAGAAATGCTGGTACCTTTTTATTTGCTTATGGGTTTTGCGCATTTAGGCTGCACTTCCTTCTCATTTTCAAGCTTTTCTTTGTGCCCATGAGGGATAGAAACATATTTTTATTTTAAAGGATTTTAAAGCTGAGATTTTACAAACAATATCATTATTCCAACATCTGGGCCTTTAAGGAAAACACTGGAAGTCATGCAACGTGCGGTAAAATCACTAGAGTTGTCAGCATTGGTCTCCCTAAACAAAGTCCACTGCACTTCTGGAGTCTGCTGCAGGGCACAATGTCAGTTTAAAAACAGACATGGGCCATTACCCTATCTTGGCCCCTTTAAAACCTGAGTGAGAGAGGTTATGTGATGAAAGGACTATAAAGGAGTTCCCCTGTGGCTCAGTTTCTGGGAGAGACTCACAGAAATGTCTTGATCTTCCTGAGTCTCTCCTTGGTGGTGCACAGAAGATGTGTAGGAAGAGGCTTGGAAGGACAACTGCAAAGCATGAGCGAGTACCTCAAGGAAGTGGTGGTGTTTGGCCTAAAAAGACAGCAAGAGTGTGTGGAAGAAACTCAAGATAAAATATTATTTGAGTTTTTAGGGCAAAGGGGAGTGAGCTCCATGTCAAGAGGTCAATGGTTGTTATTTCAGCTAAAGATTTAAGGCTGTGGGGAACAGGAGGAAGACTGCTTGGCCATGGACAGGTAGAGTAGTGTTAGCATTATGCCTGGTTAGTTCCATTTCTCAATGTTGCCAACTTTTGTAATTTTAATGAAAGTTATGTGATATCTTGCTTAAAGGTTCAACTCCTGTAGACAAGTATTTGTGTGAAAAGCTCATCTTTCTTAATTTTTTTTTGTTTTTGTTAAGTAATTTTCTAACCCTCATAATTACAGGAAAAAAGCTTGAAAATGTGACTGGAGTGTAACCTAAAAATTCAAAAACCAGAAGGCAAATAAAAAATTCCCAACATTGTTATTTTAAGACAATATCTTGATTTTTCAAATTTTATTTAAGGTTCCAGACTAGAAATTCTTGAAAGCATGGGAAGCAACCGCCTTTGTCTCCCTGTGTCAATGAGGGAGATGAGGTCAGACCATGGGGGAAAGACAATATTGTCTGGGAAGGCAATGAATCTAGTACCCAGGGGGCTGTGTAGGGTTGAAGCAAGTAATCCTTTATAGTAGGGAGTAGCCCCAGAGTTGCTTACCTTTGAAAGCTAATGGAGAATGCAAGGTCCAGTAACTGTGGAGATAAGCTTGGGCTGGCTAAGGTCCATAGACTGGATCTATGGAATGAGGCACTGGGTTTTTAAGGCCAAACTTTTTCCTGACTGGTCCCAGTCAGCTGGCATCAGCAGAAGTGGTGAATATGCAGAAATGAGGCTAAATGTCCTCTACTTCTTTACAAAAGAAAAAACTGGTAACAGAATAAAGTAAAATCCTCTTTACTTAATGTGAATCTCTGTCTCTGGTGATCAAGTCCTCTGTGTCCAAAGATAATTAGCACTTTATAATGCTAATTATTATAATTACGTCTGCGAAAAAAATCATTAGGGGGTAGGTCTGCTCAATGATTTTCAATTGCCCCCACTATTCAGAAATAAGGTCACTTTTCGATTAACTTGCTCTAGGAGCTCAAATATGAAAACATACTTATAGAAAATCCTTTGATTGTTTATTCCCTCATTTATAACATCCTGCAAATTATCTGAAAAGCCAAATAAAGAAAAATAAAATATTAGTGTGAGAAAATTACGTGAAAACTTTCAGGTTCCACACACTGAGATTAAAGAAATCATTGCATCCTTTGCCATTTTTGTGCCATTAATGTGTGCACTTTATACCAAACTAGTATTAGAAAGCTCCCTTATAGATTCTCTTCTGTCTTGTTTTTATTCACATTACCACAACCAATTGAGAGGGGAAGGTTGAGATAAATTTACAAGTAACTGTAGAAAATATAAATGTGGACCAGTAATAAAAAATTACAAATAGTGTCACCATACTGACTAGAAATTATCAGTTGCATAGTAATTTCCTATTTCCTCCACATCACTAACATGTCTATGGAGGCTGGTTTAGAGTCCAAATCCTTTCCATATTGACTTGAAAGTGTTTTGCAAATTATATTGTGATCAGTTTACAGGTTCTTATACTCTCACATTTGAAATAACCTAGTTTTCACCTTGTCAAATCTTGTGAATTCAGGCTTTAGGGAAACTGAGACGAGAATCCAGTACGAGGAACCAGGGAACTGAGGGTAGGTGTGTTGCCCCAGAGTAGACGTAAGAGGCCATTAGGTGAGAAAGTGAGGGAGATTAGAACAAGTGAACTGGGCTTTAGGAGAAGTGGAAGAGAAACTTACTTTGGGAACCAAAGTTTGATAGTTTTGGCCTAAATGACCTGCACAAGGCGACACAAGAAGTTAGAGACATAGCCAGGAGTTCCTCAATGCTCAATCTATTAGACAAAGTTGTCTCTCCAAAATAGATGCTTTTAAAAAACTATCTGGAGATTTTATTGAAGCCTATATTATGTTACTGCTTACAGTCAGATAGACACACAGGGGTTAGAAGAAAATAGTTTTTTTCCTGACTTTATAAGCTAGATCAGAGAATTCAACTAAAACACAGCTCCTGTTTCAAAGAAACTAAATGAATGTTTCTTTCTGAGCTCAGCCGACTCTCATGGTTAGATGAGAGAGTCTCAGCCAGTCAAGGACACAAGAAAAATTCCATGTGACTTCTGCAATATGACTTAACCCTGGTTTCATAGTCTCATGAACTAGGCTTAACATAAAATATACCACAAATAATAGCCTGAAAAATAAGCATACAGTAAAAAAGATCACAGAAAGTTTTTGTTGACAGTTCTCAAGCATGCACAAAATTTGAGCAAACAAGTAAAGGTTTGCAGAAGCAGTCTGAATTTGATCTAAGGCTGATTTTGAGTACTTTTTCAGCCTGATTCAAAAAGTTCCTACAGCTCAAGAAGCTGGCATAAATAAAGAAAAGTGATTGGAGGAGAAAACATTGCCCTCCCAAGGCTGTGAAGAAGAAAGATCCTCAATGATAAGGTCTCCATATGGAAATTAGTCTTTCACATGTAATTTGACATCTTAAAAGGAAAAGCTTCCCAGGAGAAAGCAAGATCTCTGTTACATAGTTTGAGCTCTTTGAAAGGGAAAGACTCCAGTGAATTTTGAGAAGATGGCCATTTCTGTGAATTTTCAAAAGATTATATTTCATTCTCAGAAAGTGTCAATCAAAAATCTTAATGAAATATCTTTGAAGGCCCTCCTTCCAAGCATGTACACCACTGTTTGGTAAGATGTAGTAAAATACATTGAATCCCAAATATTTATGCTGAAGGGGAAAAAAGTCAGAAGAATGCCAGTCTAGCAGCCAGTTCGGAAAACAGTTTAATTGTCTAAACATCAGACATAGGATTAACATTACTGTACCTCCTTCCTTGTGAATTGGTGGAGGTGGACTGATTTAATTTTGTATTGAGGCCTGTAATAGATTGGGCCTATCTTATAGCACCCTTCTCCTGTCAGAAAAAGCTTTATTATGCCAGTCCACTCACTCCCTGAGGCAACCCTCATCTGTATTTCTCAAGGAATCAGGAAAACTATCTTCAGCTGGGGCAGTTTCTTTAATTGCATTTTCTTAACAAACACAATCCTACCCCCTGCAGACTTTTACTTCAAAGTCTGTGCAAGCATATCAGTCCCTTCCCCAAGTCAGTCTCTCACACCAGTAATTCCCATAAAAAGATTTCTTGGCTCAGAGCCTCAGTCCCCAGGTGCTCCCAAACAGTCTCCCCTCATGTATATTTGGTTTTCTTGAGCAGTTCTTTTCAGCAGTAACTCCAGTGGCAGTTCCTTGGGAGCACCACCCAGGCACTTACACTTCCTGGAGGAAGCTGTAGTCCCCTCCTGCTTATTCATGGTGCTGTCTTTTATAAGGTTCAGCTAATTAAGTTCCAACTCTTTCCTCAGATTCCATAGCAATAAAGCACATTAGTATGTGCTTAATTTTAAACAACATTGATGGCAATGAAATTACTCATCTGCTTAAAGTTAAGCATATATTTAAGTGCTTTGTTGGATCAGAAGCCATTCACCTAGGGCAAGTCAAATGAGACTCCTGCAGTACAAATTAGCTGCAATTTCTCACACTATTATCTTGTCAAGATTGAGGTCAGAAAGTGATGTAAGTGCATCAGGCAGGCAGCCATTTAAAATTGCCTTGAGGAACCCTGCAATCCAGTTCTGCCTTATTTTTAAACGGCAGAAGGATGCAAAAGTAAGAGGGCTGCTTTTCTGCTTTTTTAAAAAAATGTCTTTTGTACCTTGACTAGAGTGCAGTAGCTTGGCTAAGCTAGTCTCTCAGTACAGTGGAGTTCCTGAACATGAAAGTAATTTGTGTTGTCAAACACAAACATAAATTTGTTAAACAAGGTATCACATTTAAGCCATGGAAAAGAGTGTGTGATTAAAAGAGTATTATCCCTTTAAAGGACAAACTGGAGCCTGCATTCTGGGGATAATCAAGGCAGCCTTGTCCTGCTCTACCCTGGGGGCTGAGCTACATAAACAAGCAGAAGTGGAGCAGGAGAGAGAAATAAGTCAGGTGGGCTGCAGTGGGTGGCAGTTGCTCTCCAGGGGACCTGCAGCTGCAGACAATCTGAGTCTAAAATAGGGAAAGAACAAGTAAAAAATTACTTAGAGAAGTTAGATGTCTTCAAATCACTAAAGCCTGATGAAATGCATCCTAGAATACTCAAGCAGCTGACTGAGGAGATATCTGAGCCATTAGCAATTCTCTTTGAAAAGTCATGGAAGACGGGAGACACTCCACAAGACTGGAAAAGGGCAAATATAGTGCCCCTCTATAAAAAGGGAAATAAGGACAACCCAGGGAATTTACAGACCAGTCAGCCTAACCTCTGTACCAAGAAAAATAATGGAGCAAATAATTAAAAAATCAGTTTGCAAACATCTATAAGATAATAAGTTGAAAGGTAACAGTCAGCATGGATTTGTTAAGAACAAATCATGTCAAACCAACATGATAGCTTTCTTTGACAGAGTAACAAGCCTTGTGGATGGGTGGGATCAGTAGACAGGGTATATCTTGATTTTAGTAAAGCTTTTGATACTGTCTCGCATGACCTTATCATAAACAAAGTAGGGAAATGTAACCTAAGATGGAGCTACTATAAGGTGGGTTCAAAACTGGTTGGAACATCATTCCCAGAGAGTAGTTATCAGTGGTTCACAGTCATGCTGGAAGGGCATAATGAGTGGGGTCCTACAGGGATCAGTTCTGGGTCTGGTTCTGTCCAATATATTCATCAGTGATTTAGATAATGGCATAGAGAGTACACTTATAAAGTTTGCAGATGATACCAAGCTGGGAGGGGTTGCAAGTGCTTTGGAGGGTAGGATTAAAATTCAAAATGATCTGAACAACTGGGAGAAGTGGTCTGAAGTAAATAGGATGATATTCAATAAGGACAAATGCAAAGTACTCCACTTAGGAAGGAACAATCAGTTGCACACATACAAAATGGGAAATGACTGCCTAGGAAGGAATACTGCAGAAAGGGATTTGGGGGTCATAGTAGACCATCAACTAAATATGAGTCAACAGTGTAACATTTTTCAAATACATAAGCAGTTGTTACAAGGAGAAGGGAGAAAAGTTGTTCTTATTAATCTCCCAGGATAGGACAAGAAGCAATGGACTTAAATTTCAGGAAGGGAGTTTTAGGTTGGACATTAGGAAAAACTTCATAACTGTCAGCGTGGTTAAACACTGGAATAAATTTCCTAGGGAGGTTGTGGAATCTCCACCATTGGATATTTTTAAGAGCAGGTTAGACAAACACCTGTCAGGAATGGTCTAGATAATTAGCCCTGCCATGACTGCAGGAGACTGGACTCAAGGTTATTCCAATCCTATGATTATTTTACCTAGATCTGTGCATTTTCTATGCTATCTAAGTAAAGAGTAATCCTGGCAAAGTCTATATGTGTCTCTCTGCTTTCACTATGGTATATCCCCGAAGAGTTAAACTATAAACCCTGAACACCTATATGTCTGGAGATCTGGGAAGGGGTGTATTTAACTTATAATGGAGTCAACATTAATCCCAGGGGCTAGGCAGTTGGACCATGGAGTTTCAGCTCTCGGAAGGGGGTGCAAAACAGAGGAGCTGCACCCTGAGAGTGTGACTAGAGATCTCAGCCAGGGGAAGAGCCTGGACTCTGTTAAGACTCAAGAGACTTAAAGCACATCACGTCCAGTGAGGTGGCCCCCAAACACAATAACCTCAGGAGTGTCCAGCCAGGTGGAGCTCTACTAGGGCTGTGTGTGTGTGTAACCCCATCATTTCAGATATAGACAAAGCATTAGAAAACATACAGTTGATTCAGAACCAATCTTCCCTTATAAGGAGTGTGAACTAGATGATGTGATAGGTCATTTTCATTTCTAACAGATATGGAGGAGCATGAGGTTTGGACAGAAACATCCCACAGGAGAAGAACTATTAACTGGGATTCTCTATATCTAGTAAAGAGGAAAGGACAGAAGTTGATAAAGTACGGGTAGGAACCAAAGAGAAACAGTTAAATGAAAAAGAGTCCCATTCAATTACATCACACGAAGGCAGATAACTAAAAAGTGACAAATTTTATAAGTGCTTGTCTGTAAATGCTAGAAGTCTAAATACTATGATGGGTGAACTTGAGTGCCTGTTATTAAATGAGGATACTGATATAATAGGCATCACAGAAACTTGGTTGAATGATGACAAACAATTGGACGCTGTAATACCATGGTACAAAATATATAGGAATGACAGATAGGTTGTGCTTGTGTGGGAGTGGCACTGTGTGTGAAAGAAAGCATAGAATCAAACAGAGTAAAAATCTTAAATGAATCAAACTGTACCATAGAATTGCTATGGATAGAAATTCTATGCTTGAACAATAATAGTATAGCAGTAGGACTGTTCTACCGACCACCTGGCGGTCAGTGGTGGTGACTGTGAAATGCTCAGGGAGATTAGAGGAACTATAAAAACAGAAAACTCAGTAATAATGGGGATTTCAAGTATCCCCATGTTAACTGGGTTCATGTCACCTCAGGTTGGGATGCAGAAATAAAGTTTCTATTCACCATTAGTGACTGCTAATCCTGGAACCCAGAAGGGGAGAGGCAGTTCTTGCTTTAGCCCTAAAGGAAGCACAGAATCTGGCCCAAGAGGTGAATATAGCTGAACCACTCGGTAATAGTGACCATACTGTAGTTAAATTTAACATCCTTCTGGGGGAGGGAAATACCAAAGAAGCCCGCCACAGTAGCATTTAACTTCAGAAAGGGAACCACACAAAAATAGAGAAGCTAGTTAAATGGAAATTAAAAGAAAGAGTCACAAGAGTGAAACATCTGCAAGCTGCATGGGAAGTTTTTGAAAAGCGCCATATTAGAGGCTCAAATTAAATATATATCCCAAATTTAAAAAAATAGTAAGAGAACTAAAACAAAGCTACTGTGGCTAAACAGAGTACAAGAAGTGGTTAGAGGCAAAAAGACCTCATTTAAAAATTGGAAGTCAAATACTACTAAGAAAAATAGAAAGTAGCATAAACTCTGGCAAGTCAAGTGTAAAAATATAATTAGGCAGGCCAAAAAAAAAACTTGATAAGAGGGAAGGTCCTCTTGTAGATCTGTAACTGGTTAAAAGGCAGGAAACAAAGGATAGGACTAAGTGGTTAGTTTTCAGAATGGAGAGGAGTAACTAGCTGTGTCTCCCAGGGGTCTGTATTAGGATCAGTGCTGTTCAACATATTCATAAATGATCTGGAGAAAGGAGTAAACAGTGAGACAGCAAAGTTTTCAGATAATATAAAATTACTCAGGATATTTAAGTCCCAAGCTGGACTTTGAAGAGTTACAAAGGGATCTCATAAAACTGTGTGACTGGGCAACAAAATGGCAGATGAAATTCAATGTTGATAGATGCATGCATATAAAATGACGGGGTCTAAATTAGCTATTACCACTCAAGAAAGACATTTTGGAATAATTGTGGTTAGGTCTCTGAAAATATCCTCTCAACCCATAGCGGCAGTCAGAAAAGCTAACAGACTGTTAGAAACCATTAGGGAAGATTAGATAATAAGAGTAACTATCATAATTCCACTATTTAAATCCATGCTATGCCCACACCTTGAATACTTTGCCCAGATCTGCTCACCCATCTCAAAAAAGATCAATTAGAAATGGAAAAGGTACAGAGAATGTCAACAAAAATGATTAAGGGTACAGAACATCTTCCCTATGAGGAGAAATTAAAAAGATTTGGACTGTTCAGCTTGGAAAAGAGACAACCAAGAGGGGGGTATGATAGAGGTCTATAAAATCATGACTGGTGTGGAGAAAGTAAATAACGAAGTGTTTTTACCCCTTCACATAACACAAGAACCAGGGGTCACCCAATGAAATTAATAGGTAGCAGCTTTAAAACAAAGAAAAGGAAGTACTTCTTTACACAACACAGTCAACCTGTGAAACTCATTGATGGGATGTTGTGAAGGCAAAAAAACTAAAAGTGGCTATTAGCCAAGATGGTCATGAACGCAGTCCTGTGCTCTGGGTGTCCCTTATGTTTTGACTGCCAGATGCTAGGACTGGATGACAGGGGATGGATCACTTAATGACTGCCTGATTCTATTGATTCCCTTTGAAACATTGGCTTTGGCACTGACCACTGTCTACTGGGGTAGATGGACCATTGGTCTGACCCAGTATGGCCATTCTTATGTTCTTATGTTTTTAACTTCAGTTGGCCAAATCATGGTAGATGTTGAGCACTCACAGTTCCCATCGACATCAAAAATATCTGTAATGCTCAGCATTACTTAGCAGTTGGCCCTTAGGTTATGAGTATGTGGTTCTAAAAGTCATGGCTCTGATGTGACATGAACAGATATGACACAAGACTATGAGTTGTCTTGTGGTAAACCTTATATTGGTGCACAATTTAAGAGATGGGCACAAGGAGCAGTGGTCATCCAAAGTCTCAGTTCTTGTAGTCACTTCATGCAAGTAGTGGGAACATTTAGTGACTGTAGCAATCCAAGAGAGGTTGGTTAAGTATGGGATGGGAACAGGTCCCCACCCTTATTCCACACTCATCAGAATTGCTGAGCCAGCATTGGGAAGGAGATAGCAAGTCAGGAAGCATATACCGCCCCAGTTACTGCAACTCCCTCTGTGCTCCGCTTCCACTTTGAACAATATTACATGCATCAGGTGCCATGCCTTTGGGAGCAGATGCTGGGAAAACACAAGCACCTTTGTGCCTTCCACCACAGCACATGGATAGTATCTCAAAGTAAAGTAGCTCTAAATGCAGAGGTAGAACTTCTAGTGAAGGCAGATGCTAGCCAATCTAAAGAAAGAATTGCTTTTTCTATTCTCATTTGCTTCATTCAGTGAGTCTGCTGGTTCAGTCTGGGTCCCCATAGTTCAGGGAATGGACTCACTGCACATGAGATTAATGAGATATTTGTTTTGTTTATAGTTTCCTTAAAATGGAAGGAAAGTTGAAGTGAGGCAATAATGCTCTTGTTGTTGCTCTAACTTTTTAAAACTTCCTTGTACTAATCTGTTAGTTTAGAGAGATTAGTTAAATTAATCTCTTGGTTCCAGTGGGTGTAGAACCCCAGGTGCAAGCTGTGAGATTTCTAGCCCAAGGAATTAATATATCTGCTAATTGTGTCATGTCTGTGATTTAGACTGGAATATATTTTGTAATTTGTTTTAATAAACTTGTGTGCCTAAATACCATGTGTTTGTGGGATGGTCCCCTGAGATTCATCTTGAAGGTTGCCCAAATATATCTCCTCTTCCACAGTGACCTACGTAGGAAGTGACATGAGACGTGTGGTGGTTTAATTAGAAAAATGTTGGCATCAGATTAATAATGTAGAATACCCTTTTCTTCAGCTTCTGTTTCATATAAATATCCCTCTTCAGAGCTCCAGTTCCATATGGCAATTAGAAATACTTGTTCACATGCTGAACCAGTTCTGTAGCTTTGTGAACAGTGAAAATGGTTTTTCTATAAGCCTGTAAGAACTAGTGATGGACAAACTTCTTCAGATAAAATACTACTTGCCCTACCCACCCAAGAATGTTCATCTATTTTTAGACCCAAACTGAGATCAGAACTTTTTTGAAGTTCTGACGTTTTTGTATAGCTATTTATTTTTAATTCCAGTTTTTGCGTGCCTGTTAACATCTGGATGCATGCCGGGAATGGAAGTGGCAATGGCCTGAAAAATCTCACAGGGTGTGCAGCCAACTTTAGCAAATTCAGTAAATCTAGATAATTTGAATGATAGTATTTAAAAGAATAGCAAATGATTTACAGTAAATTATTTATTCAACAAAATAATCTCTTTTTCTCTATGTTGGAACATCCACAATCAAATAGTGATTTCCTTTAATTTTCTTATTGCTCAGAGAATTTTTGAGTGAGTTTTTGTTACTCTATTGATTGACTGCAAACAATTCATAGTATTTGATACTCTGTATTAAAAATGTTAACTATATTGATTGATCATGATTGGTCACATAAATCACACTGAGAACATGATAGTTAATATATTGGTGGCCTTTACTTAAGCACTAACTGTTGCTACGTAAGGCTAGTAAACCTGCGAGGGTGGAAACTTTTTAATTCCACATCAGGATTGCCTACATTGTTTGCATGGAGCATCTTTACAGGATCTTCTTGCTTTGCCAAAAACAAGTTATTTAGCCTATTTAAGTGGAAAAATATATGGATGTCACCTCCCTATACACCAACATCCCTCACAATGGTTGCATAGTTGCCTACCTTTCATATTTACAAGACAATGGAAAATCCTGAGATAGCCACCCCAAATACATGGCCAAACTCATCCATTTCATCCTCACCCAAAACAATTTCACATTCAGCAAGATACACTTTGTCCAAATCATGGGAACAACCAGAGGTAATAGATGGCTCCCCAATACTCCAACCTCTTCAAGGTGGTCAGTGAAGAATAATTTCTGGATAAATGCACCATGAAACCAATGATATACCTGAGATACACTGATGATATTTTATTCTCTGAACAGATGACTTATACTCCCTATCATGGATCCACACGCCCAGTGTTCTTGAACAGCTCTTGAACAGTCCAGTGTGTCAACTCCCTTAAGGTCACACTCTCTCAGTGGGGTGAGCCCCTTGGCTTCACAACCTCTTGGGACCAATCCTTGGTGCTTTCAGCACCCCTGCTTCACACCATGAGCTCCCTTAAGCAAGTCCATCTGAATTGGACACTTGCAAGGCTTACATACCCAAAAGAAGCAATGCACCACCATGTATTCACAGAAGCCACAGCATCTTTTCCATTTCCTTGGCAGTTGTAATACCAGATACTTCGAAGAATGCTTTAGCACTCTTGCTAATCTATCACACATACAGTTTACAGTACACAGTTCAGAGCAGTTTCACACCCTCCCTTACATCTGGTCTGTTCGATTAAACTAGTGTGGTGCACATGAGAAGCTCTCGTGTCTCCCACATCCTTTTTTCACCCCAAAACCTTTGGGTTTAAAACTGAGATAGGGTCTTACTAACTCCTCCTCCTCATCTTCCAGAGAGTGAGGAGGACAGTGAGCTCATATTCCTCCATGTGTCAACTGTCTTGACTGCAAACTGGGGTTGTGATTTGGACTCCCTTGGTTAAGAGAGCCCACCATGGTCATGGCCACCCTCTGTCAAGGTGACTCTGATACCAGCAATGTCTTTCCAGCTGCTTCCTCTTTCCCTGGGGCATCTCTCACCCCTGGACAAGGAAGTCATTCTGTCCTGCCTTTGTGTGCCCAAGCTCAGCTGGGGTCTCAGCTACTGCCATGCTCAGCTCTGCCTTTGCTTTGCCTGTGAGGGTAGATGGTGAGCTCACCGCTTTGGTCACAGCATCAGAGCCAGTGTGACTCACATCTCACATGTGGAGATGTGGGGGGCATCCCTCTTTCCCACTCAGCTACAGGGATCTGATTATAGATAGGCAAGTATCTTGAGCTTCGCAGCTCTTCCTTTGTGTTACTAGCCAGGGGGAATATCCCCACCTCTCTGCTAGCCAAGCTATTCCCTGTTCTCTAACACCTGCATTCTCAGCCTTCTGGCTCCTTGGATTCAAATCTTTGGCCATTACAGCAGCAGGGATTGGATCCTGTCTTAAAGATATACAGTCATTTCCCAAAAGGACCTCAAAGCTGATGTCCTGGAGAACCCCAACTACCAGCCACCCCAATCGCTCCTGTTTCTGCACAGGGATCCAAGTTGTAGGCAGGGTGAATGACTTCATATTCACCCAAGTTACACAGCGCTTCAGCATTTGATGAGTTTGCACCACACAGAGTCTCTCCACCATTATAAATGTCTTCCCATTAACCATCACCTTCCTTTCCTACTTGGGATCAGATGTGCCTGAGTCCCGGAGAGTGCAAGGGGACATGTACACTGGATCATGGAGTGGGAGCCCGTCTGTCCCCACCCCATGTTCCCTGGAGGAGCTGGCTGTGTGGCTGACTTTTCGGAGGAAAGCAGTCATATATTTCACTCTCTGAGCCTGAGTTACAGGCTGCCTTCATGGGTGGACAGAGGGAGGGTTAGCTCCCCTGTCCTGAGCATTCACCAAATTAACTCTTCAAGGATTCTATTTGCCATCCTTCCCTTGATTTTGGGGCATTGTGCCCATTGGCTCTGTCATAACTTTAGTCCCTGATTTGGACCTTAGCGTCCAAAATATGGGGGTTAGCATGAAAACCTCCAAGCTTAGCTACCAGCTTGGACCTGGTACTTGCTGCCACCACCCAAAAAATTAGAGTGTTTTGAGGCACTCTGGTCCCCCTGAAAAACCTTCCCTGGGGACCCCAAGACCCAAATCCCTTGAGTCTCACAACAAAGGGAAATAATCCTTTTTCCCTTCCCCCCTCCAGGTGCTCCTGGAGAGATACACAGACACAAGCTCTGTGAATCCAAACAGAGTGCCTCCCCCTCTCCGTTCCCAGTCCTGGAACAAAAGCACTTTCCTCTTTACCCAGAGGGAATGCAAAATCAGGCTAGCAAATCCAACACACACAGATCTCCCCCTGATTTCTTCCTCCCACCAATTCCCTGGTGAGTACAGACTCAAATTCCCAGAAATTTCCCAGAAAAGAAAACTCCAACAGGTCTCAAAAAGAAAGCTTTATATAAGAAGGAAGAAAAAATACATACAAATGGTCTCTCTGTATTAAGGTGACAAAATACAGGGTTAATTGCTTAAAAGAAATATGAATAAACAGCCTTATTCAAAAAGAATACAAATCAAAGCACTCAAGCACTTATATTCATGCAAATACCAAAGAAAAGAAACCATATAACTTACTATCTGATCTCTTTGTCCTTACACTTAGAAACAGAAGATTAGAAAGCAGAAACTACTTTTCCAAAGCTCACAGAAAGCAGGCAGACAGAAAACAAAGACCTCAGACAGAAAATTCCCTCCACCCAAAGTTGAAGAAATCCAGTTTCCTGATTGGTCCTCTGGTCAGGTGCTTCAGGTGAAAGAGACATTAACCCTTAGCTATCTGTTTATGACAGGCCCCTCCCCCAACTCTGGATTTACCTGAATCCCACTTCTGGGATGCCTCCATGGGTTTCCTTTCCCTAGACCCATGCTTAAGCCAGTCCCCTTCGGGTCTCTTTTCCCACCCAGACCTACTGTCCACAAACTCATTGACCAACCTGCTTGCACTCCACAGCTCTTTAGGCTTCCTGTCTACTAACCTCAGGTCCTGAGGGCAGATCTCATACAGCTGCTCCAACCCAGCCAGGTTATACAAATACTCCAGTGTAGTGTCCCCTGCATCTTTACCACAATTGCAGAGATTTTCTCCTATTAGGATGGTGACTTACATGTAGGTGACACCTATGGTCTTTTGTACATCCTGAAACCTTGTTCTATACACCTCAGGGGTCAGTTTGAACTTTAGCACCAAAGCTTTTTTGAACAGTTCATAGTCCTAAGTATCCACTCCATCTGGCTGCATGCCTCTATGACTTTGGGTCCAAGTAAGGAGTGAGGACAGTGAAGCTGATCCGCAGGATAAAGCTGGTTCAAATCACAAGTCTTTTCAAAGTCAGTGAGGTAGGCATCAATATTTCTTCCCTCCTTCCTTAAACTGGGGCAATAATTTGGTATCTAGCTTCCCTGCAGAATTGGCATTCCAGAGCCTTTCCCCACTTACGTCTCGGTGGGTACTCTTTCCCCTCAGCTTCTCCATCTCCTGTTCATGCTTTTGCTGTTTCTCCAGTTGTTCTGCTCATGCTTGTTGCTGCTCCACACAGTCAGCTCATTCTCTTTTCCAGTCCTCTGTCTGTCTTCTTTGCTGTCAGCTCCAACTCCAACCACTTCAAATCTATCAATGGGGAACCAGGTCATGAAGATCCCTTTCTGCATTAGGAACCAGATGTGGTGAATGGCCTGTTTCTGCACCATCTGCTGTCTCTACTATTCCCAGATTCTCTGGAAGCCCCACTTGGATCTCGAATCTGCTTCTTGAACGGGTTGTCCAGATGTGCAATCAGCTACTCCTTGTTGAGCCTCCCAACACCTAACCCTCTCTCTCTGCACAGGTTTGCAATGTCCTTCTTAGGGAGATGTTATACACCATTTCCTTGCTGTTTCCTTTATCTTCCCTTGTTTTACCACTACCAGTCACTTATTGTAAGGCACTTCTTAGTGCCTTTACTACCCACCCTCTGCTATCACCTGTCATGGATCCACAGGGCCGCTGCTCTCTAACAACTCTGGAATAGTCCCTGGGGGCACCCCTTCGGTGTGCAACCCTCTTAGGGTCAAACTATTTCACTGGAGTAAGCACCTTGGCTTCACCATCTCCTGGGACTGAATGTTGGTGGTTAGTTGCTAGGTACCCAATGTCCAGGCAGTTATCTGGGCCCAGACCCCAGATATCTAGGCATCAATCATGCCTGGACCTCTGGGTCTCTGCTCCAACCACACTCATTTAGTTGTCACATATCACTTCACACTGGAACCCATATGGGGTATCATCAAACAACTACAACCCATCTTCGATGGGGACCCCATCCTGAAAGAAGTCTTTCCTGAACTCACACTGCTGGCCTTCAAACAACCCCCTATCATCTCTAAGATCATCTTCAGAAGCAAGCATCACACAGACCAAGACATACCAACTCAAAATGGCACCATATTTTGCCAAAACAACAGGTGCAAAGCCTGCAGAGATGTCTCCACTGCTACAATAATCTACACTCCTCATAACAAACCCTTTCAAGATCCATCCATCCTATAAGTCCATATCACAACGTGTATAACAAACCTCCCGCCCCTGCTGCTTTTTCCTTCCTATGACTGGAGGTATTAATGGGCCGCTTCACCTAGAGGAGTCCCTTGAAATGTGTTAACTTCTTATGTTAAACAGTCTGTTCCACCTTGTATTTAGCAGTGACACTTAAGGTTAGTTTCCCAGCCCAGAAGAAGAGCAATGTGTAAGCTTGAAAGTTTGTTTCTCTCACCAACAGGAGTTGGTCCCATAAGAGATATTACCTCACCCACTTTGTCTCTGGAAAAAAATAGTCATGTGCAGTATAACCTTAATGAAATCTGGCAGGGTAAAGGGCAATGGAGGTGCAACTGTGATGACATTCTCCATCTCTCTCGTTAGGCTGGAGGTAAAGTTTGGGAGTATTCCAATCCTCAGTCCATTAAGCTTTATATTTTCCTTTACTTGTGCTTTCGATCAGAATATGCTTGATAATTTTTTTACTCATTCATATGGGAAAAGAACAGTTCTGAGGTTTCTTGAAGCCTCTTCCAAAGAGGAATGCTCTTGGTAGAATGAGTTGTATAGGACCATGGAGGTCACTGCATTTCGCTGATGAGGCTGCCACGAATTTACTTGTCAAGCTCTGCATCTGTTAAGAAGTGGGGACATGTATTCCATATCCCCCCTAAAGTTACACACTGAGAAATGTTGTGATATCTTCCTCACTCTGTTTGATAATTATTAGTGTTCATAAGCAAACTCTTGATTCTTGCATGATTCACTAGTGAATAAACTTTGCTTAATTTTGCTTTGTACTGCTTCAGGATTTAATTTCAGGACTAAGTTCTATCTTTGAATTTTCAACATCAGCAACCCTGATTATCTATCAGACTTCTTTAGTTTGAGTTTCCCTTCAATTTTTTTTTGTAAAAGAGGTTAAATGTCCCTTGTAGAGTTTCACATATGGTTCTCTTGTAGCATTCCACATATGGTTCAACTGCCATTTTGAAATCTGTAACTATTGCCTGTAATGAAACTGTTTCACCCTGCAGGGAGCAGCTCTGAAGAAGGGGAGGAAGATGGCAGCCTGCTGTCTGTGTTTATCAATATGCACAGTTTAGAGAAAGTACCCCACAAAGGATTTGATGTACCGGTAGGTTGTTTGGGCATCTGTAAACACCTTGTAGTATTTGCAGCATCTTGAAAAGTTTTTGCAACATGATCAGTTCTCATTCAAAAGTAAAAAACAACAACATTATTTCTAACAGCAACAGAGCTGCAGGAATAGATCTAGCAGAAAACAATCATTTAGCTGATTCCTAATTGTGAGTCCACAAATGAACATTTAAAATATTGTTGTGTACATTTAATATGGAGTATAGTAAAGGGCCACTATCTCCATATTAATATGGACAAGCCTGGAGCAGGTTTCCACATAACAGGTTCTGCCCATGTACCTCAGTCCTGACCTGCTGCATCTTTGTTAAACCAATGTTGAGCCTCTTGAACAGAGGCTGTCACACACCCTGAACTGTAGGTATCAAATGGCATCAAACCAAAGTTGCAATATGTGAAGAAGAGAACACTAAGACAGTAGGAAAGTCATTTCTTGTGACCATAAATCCACAATCAAACCCATCTTTCAGGAGCTGACAGGTTAGCAACTTGATCCTTTTAATCAGATTTGCATGAGCAGACCTTTGTGCCCAATCTGAGTTCTGTTGACATTGATGGGGCTGGCTGTGCACAAGCATGAAGATGTACCTCTATAGATCTGATAGCCGGATCAGGGCCTGGAGTATTCATGCATTTATCCCTATAGTTCCTCTCCTTATGTTGAAAATGACAGCTGAAAGTACCTTTTCTGCTTTATCCCAGCTACTAGTCTCAAAATCCTGGTACTTTTAAAAATAGATAAAGAGAAAGAAAACAGGGATTCATTCTAACCCATCTTTATGTCTGAATGAACGGGAACTCAACTGACGTATAATTTCTTTCTGGAAAGTGAGAAATATTTACAGTATATAATGAGATTTCATGTCAAAATGATGGTATTGTGTTTTAATAAAGGCAGATTTGAAAGTATTTTTATTAAACAAAAAATAACATTGTTAAAAATATTTCCATTTTCATATTTGCTCTTTCTATGGAGACCTTATATGAAAAGGCAGATTTCAAGCTAACTGTATTACTATGGAAATCAGTTCCAGCAGAGTGGAAATAGTACAAAATAATGAAAACATTAATACATCTTTACACACTGTATTATTCATCTATCAATTACTTTCCTTCTTGTGGTGTTCACCATCCCAGGCTCACTTGTTATAACAATCATAAGGTCCCCCTCCCCCATCTTTACTCACTATTTCTTTCTTTGAGCTGAATCCCCCAGAATTAGGAATAAAAGAGCATTTAAAAGGTTGTGTCCTGCTTTCCAGAACAAATCTGGAGGTTAACGGTTTTGCTACTGAACTTTGCAATCTATAAATAAATCTTGCATAGAGTACTATGGTGCTCATCTGAGGAACTTTCTTTATAAATAAGTCTCATTGTGCAGAAAGAGTGTCTGTTCTCCATTTTCGGTGTTCCATCGAGTCTTCAGTAGCTTCCAAACTGACTGACATAACTCCCATTATGGAATCAGCTAAGACTATGGAAGTCACCTTTCTTAGTGCTTTGAGAGAGATTTTACTCACTGTTTCAATATGAAAGTGTTAAGTGCTGGAAAACATCTAAGCGGTTCATTCTATTTGTATCAAACATTTGATCACTTAATGCCTTCATTAGAAAAGGAAGTGGGCAGTCAGAGTTGTTTTTAAAGAGGCTAGAAACTCTAGGTGGACTCCAAACAATCCCCAGGTTATTGTGACTCTCAGAACCTTTCTGGCTAACTATTTCATCCCTTGTTAGGCAGCGTTATTCAGGATGTTGATGAACAGTTTTTATTTTTTTAAATTAATAATTAAAAACAAAAAAAATTCTGTCAAATGAAAAAAAGGAGAGAGTGAGCTATGAAGTCAGTCCACCTGACACTCACAAAGTAATAAATAGGTGGTGTGCATGTGTATACTATTTGCTTTAGATCAACATTTTTTTGCTGCAGGCAGGCAGATAGAAACCGCTTATAGGACCCCTTTCATTGGCATGAAGCCAATCTTGTTCATTTTCTGCAGCTGGCATGAAAATAAACTCATTTTTTCAGAAGTGACCCCCAATTATTTCAATTTTGTTAGCTCCCAACTAGTTGATGAGCTATAATACAAAGCAATGCAATTAATTTTTATATGGCATCTTCGTTAGATGGGTAATGGTGATCAGTGGTTGGGTAGGAGGAGTCAGTCATAAGCTAATGATGAAATAAAGATTTTCAGAGAGTAAATGGGGAAAGGAAATGGCTTCTGCTAAAAGATATGTACTGTGCACTACGGGAAAGAAAGAATGGCCCTAAACTGTGGAGAGTCATAGGCCAAAATTGTAAAAGCAAAGTGAGTAAGAAAAGGAAGAGGTGTCTATGAGGTAGTGTAGCTCAAGCCAGTGGGAAGTATGGAAAAGGGAGAGTTCTTTTGAATGAGATGCAGAAATGTGCAGAAGGCGGTGAAGGGGATGGGTGTGAAAGGGTGCCGTTTCTGGAATGAGAAGGTGAGAAACTTTACTGTAGTATGCTGAATCCCCTGAAGCTTAGCATGGGGATTGGGGAAGAAATGATTTAAGGAGACCATTAAAGAGGAATTTGTAGCTGTCAAGATGAGATGATTAAGGCCTGCATGCTCCTCTCCACTATTGCAAAGAGTAGAATCTGGCAGAACTAGATTGAGGTTTGTGGAAAATGGTCACCTAGTTCAGTGGAAACCCCTTTGCTTTAAGTCCATGGTTTGGGGTTACCCAGAGGGCATATGCAGAAGGGGTAGAGCCAGGGGAAGTAGTGATTTTTCATTACATGTTCCCCATCTAATATCACAGTTCAAACACCTGTCTGTATCAGAGTTAACCCTGCTTCATACAGAACTTAGGCCTGGTCTACACTACGCTGTTAAACCGATTTTAACAGCGTTAAATCAATTTAATGCTGCACCCGTCCACACTACACTGCTCTTTATATCGATTTAAAGGGCTCTTTAAATCGATTTCTGTACTCCTACAAAACAAGAGGAGTAATGCTAAAATCGATATTACTATATAAGATTAGGGTTAGTGTGGACGCAAATCGAAGTTATTGGCCTCATTATTTTACAGTAACTTCCCACAGTGCACCGCTTCAGAAATCGATGCTAGCCTCGGACCATGGACGCACACCACCGAATTAATGTGCCTAGTGTGGACGCGCACAATTGACTTTATAATATCTGTTTTATAAAATTGGTTTAAGCTAATTCGAATTTATCCTGTAGTGTAGACGTAGCCTAATTTCCACTCTGTCCTCCTGTGCAGAGGGATTTGTGCAGAGGTGGATAGAAGGTTTACTTCACCATGATGACTTAGTGATCTGTGAGTGCTAAGCACTTCTGAAACTTAGGCCATTTATTAAGTGCCTAATTTTAGGTGTCTAAGTTTGGACATGTTGGCTTTATTATTTTTATGAAACACTGAAAATTAACTTAAAATCTGCAAAATTAGGGTTTTTTAAAATAGAAAATGATCTTTCTGTATCTGCTGATATGTGTGAAAGTTGATAAATTGACAGACCTAGTGAATAGCATCCTTTTGTTATCTACAGAACAGGTAGCAATACAAACTTCCCACACTGCCCTACAAATATATCTCAGACTTGATCCAGAGAGACCAGCTGTAGGAAGGAAGGTCGGTAGTTTGGTCTCTGGACACATTCAAGCAGGGGCCTCTCTGAGACTGGTGACTGTTAACAGATATGGTGGTGTATGCTGTGTTTTGGATTCTTGTCCTCTAGATGCTAGTTCATACTTGCTTCACATACTATAGGCCACAAGCCTACTGGCAGATGGTAGCAATTTTTAACTCACTATCAGTTTGGATAGGTTTGCACTGGCTTCCTAAAAGTTCCCCATGTACTTATGTATGTAACTAGCCTCCCATATTATTACAGAGAGTTTCATTTACCATGTTATGAGCACAAGGTTTGCCACCAGAGTAAATCATTGATCCACCAAGTATATAATTTTTTACCACTGGGAATAGCTAATACCTGATATATCAGACGTTAAAACCAAACTTACTGAAAAAAATCCATAATGCATTTAGTAATGCTGTATGTGGTGATTCTGTCCTACCTCTCCTGGTCATCTTATCTTAGTATGGATAGTTACATAATTTAGGCCTGATTTTGATCTCACATTGGTTTAAATTATGAGTAAATTCCATTCAAGTCCCTGGAATTACACTGGTGTAAAATTAGGGTGAGTGAGAACAAAGTAAGAGCCTAGATAGATATAGATCTAGAACAAAAGTCTCAGCTGGTATAGATAACTATTCATCAGAATCAAACCCCCAAGACAGGAAAGGAGGCAGAAAGTGATGAAAAGAGGGAGGCCAAAATTATGCAGGGCAGAAATGCACAAAAATCCCCTTCCCCTATCACTGATTACAAATTATTATACAAGCTGAGTCCCATATTGTATACTTCATTTACAATAATTGTACAACAGCTGTGTAATAGGTGTAGTTTAGGTATGAGTGTTGCTCAGAGTGTAGCTTAAATGTCCACAGTGAGATGTTAATATGAATATGAATAGTCCTGACTGCATGGTAATTGGTAGTATTACCAGAGTGAATGGGAAAGCTACATATGGATGAATAGGTGGGGCGAGGAAAGGGTGCAGCACAAGAGACTAATGGTAGATTTTATTTTCTTATATAGATGCCTTTTCCTTTAAATAATTAGCCAGCGGCAGTAAAAGCAAATGGAAAAGATGAAAGAGGAAGACCAGTTTCACACAATGAAGCTATATACTCATTGTATTAAATCATTCCAATTTCCCTCTATCCACCACTCCATCTATCGATTCACCACTATTATATTTATAATATGAACAATAAAAAGTTCCTATCAGAGTTAAAAATAAGGCTGAAGGAATATGGTAAAAATAAAACATGATTATACAAAATGCTTTATCAGTCAGAGCTATCCAGTTTCATTCTTTTGCATGCATGTTTCCAGTATGTGTGTTTGCAGTTAGGGTGTAACAAAATAGGAGGTGACAGCTCCCATGAGGAAATAATTTGTTAGGACTCCAGGGTCGTCTTAAACCTTCTCTGTTTTATTCTTCAGTTACAATGATATATGAAAATTTCTTTTCTGTCCCTTATTTGTCTGACTTTTATATATGCTCACGTGCACAATAATCTGTCCTTTCTGTAAAGTTGGATGTATAGTTATAAGAAAAAATATGGGATCTAGATTACTTGTGTGCTTTGTATAATCTGTAAGTGAAAAAGCATGAATCAAACTTTCAGGAAGCAAAATGATTTAAAAAGCATTGAGATTAAATTGTAGAATGTGGTAATGAAACAATTATATTGACACTTCATACAGACTAAGAGCCCGATCGTGTAAATTTTTGCGCTTGTGAATAACATTACTTCAGTGGAATTACTCAGGTGAGTAAAGGTACTAACATCCATCAGTGTTTGTAAGGTCAGGCCCTAAGTCATGATATTCACCTGATGTTGCTTCACTTGTGCAGTTTACTGCTCTGCACTAGAAAGTGGGAAAAGATACTTGGATATACCTTATTTTAAGTGTATCAGAATCTTTGTCTATCATGTTCATTGTCATTTTTTGTTTTACCAGAGATAATTTTCTATAATACACACTTAATAATAAGCAAAATATACCAACATCATGTACTTATTCATAAATTCTAAGGACTAAATGCAGCAAAATCAATTACAAGTATTCATATTCTTGAAAATGACGGGATATGACAAGAAAAAGGGGTCACTCCTCAGTCACTCTCCTTTTCTAAGACAATCTTTGTTTACCTAGTCCCCAAGTGTTAAGAGATTGTACATTTGCATAGGATAACTAACATATACCACACCATTTTCACGTCTGCAAGTACATGTGAGTAACCGTAATTACACGTGACACCAATTACTCTATTACTTTGTATTAAATTATAATGGAAAATTCCACTAGAGAATTGAAGCCTAATTGCATCTTAATTTGCATAATTTTGCATATTAATTACATCTCAGATGAATAATAAATTTCAGCAGATTTTTAATTTATGCATAGACACAAAAACAAGTGAAGAAATAATTTAGAAAAAAAAATACCAGCAACTATTACTTAGGGCATTCAACTAATTTTGCTTAGTATAGCAAAACAAAACTTGGTTTGTTTAATATAGCATCTTTAGGCTGATTGCTGTTTATTGCACAATATGTCAGTCTTAAAGCATAGAGAGAAGCCAAGCCTTTTCTTAATAATAATGAAAAAAGTGTTAATTCACAGCATTTTAAGTTTAGGGATTTTAAATTTTGAACAAAATGTTTCGAGGACAATGCTATTTAGCTAATTTGAGAATGTGCTTGAGAATTGTGGTACATTTTTTTTATTTTTATTTTTTTTTAATAACCATCTGATTTCAGTTGCAGTTTTAAAACATGAAGGAATAAAAACAATATTAAAGAAAAATCTTGATGAGGCGGTTCCTCTGTTAATTGAATGCAAACTGTTTTCTTATTTACAGACAGGGGTTAAGCAACTGCAATTTTTGTGACTATTAATTTGAGACAAAGGGCACAATTAAGGCCAGGAAATTTGTGGGTTTTTAAAACAACATACATTTAAATAATTGTAGAGGCACTATGTAGATTCTAGAACAGTTTTATTTGCTAGACAAATATCTACATAATTATGCCTGCAAAACACATGCAAACTATACCCCAATCCTGGAAAAAATATTACATTCAGTGGGACTACTCATTTGTCAATTTAAGCGTATGAGTAAGTGTTTGCGGAGTCAGTGACTGTATGCCCCATATTTTGGCTCTCCGTGTCCATGCCCATAACTTGATTTTAAAAATTGTACCATAGCAGTATAAGTGAAAAAACCTATATATTTGATTTACTTACTAAAACCATTTCCGTCAATGGATATTTCACATTGAAAAAATTGCTCCCGTGAACTGGCATCATAATTATCAGTCCACTTATTGTTCTTCAACCTAGTCTGTGAAACTAAAGTCCCATTCCATTGTTAATTCGCCTAAAATAAATACATACCAATCTCCTAGAACTGGAAGGGACCTTGAAAGGTCATCGAGTCGAGCCTCCTGCCTTCACTAGCAGGACCAAATACTGATTTTTGCCCCAGATCCCTAAGTGGCCTCCTCAAGGATTGAACTCACAATCCTGGGTTTAAGCAGGCCAATGCTCAAACCACTGAGCTATCCCACAAAGTAACCCTAATCTGGTATTATTCCTTTTATACTTGCTGTCACAGTCAATCAGAAACTGCCCACACCAAGGATAATTCTATTGAACACTTGCCAAATTATACAAAAGGAGTGGATATCAACACTCTAATAAATCAGGAGAGTGTCAAGATCAATAAACGAATTCCTCATCTCTATTGCTTAAAAAGGAGGGGAGGGGAGGGGAAGGAGAGACTACAAGAAGCAGATATTTACCAACTCATTTTGTAGTTCTGTCAGTGAAACGCTGGACAAAGTCCAGAAGGAAGCTGTGTAATCTCCAAGAGGCCATTCTATATATTTTTTATCACATTAGTCTGGATTTTGCCAGTTGTAATGGTCCAGGAGACTGTAAACAAGAACACATCATAGCATATGTTTCTGCTGCTCTTGTTACAGATCATCATTTTTACTTGCTAGGAAACAATTTGATCTGATGACTACTAGCCTGTTTTTATTTTACAGTAAAATGTTTTAAATTAATGTCTCTCTGGAAACTTCTCCTTCTCTTTAGAAAGTACTAAACACAGTGAATGCTTTCTTTTATGATGTCCACTGTTATCGTGTGTGGTTCTGGTATCAGGCTTCTGTCACTTGGCTCCATCCATACATCACACTAAATCCCATTAGTAGCACCGTCTTTAGTACCCTTCTTGTTAAAAGTTGAAACAGTTTAGCTTTCAAAAATAGCATTCTAATGAGGATTGAGACTGTCCTTTTACTTTCTGAACATCCCATTTGGTAGGGTTCAGATAAGCAGGGGGAAATTGCATTGAATGAACTGAATTGTGGAACCATATCCCCAACTGTTAAACAATGATTCCCTCTCATGGCCATTGCTAGCTACTGCAATTTGGGGAATTAATCCAACAGTTTTGAGATATTTTAAAAGAAAAATCGTTCATCATTCTTCATACCAAACAATATATAAATATATGCTGTGTAATTCCAACTGAAATTTCCCAATCCCTTTGCAATGGATTTTAATCATATTGTAGGTCTTTCTTTCTTTCTTTCTTTCTTTCTTTCTTTCTTTCTTTCTTTCTTTCTTTCTTTCTTTCTTTCTTTCTTTCTTTCAAAAAAAAGTGTTTAAACTTAAGATTTATTTAATCATACAGTTTTCAGAGCATTATGTGTTGATTAAAATGCTCACCTTAGCTTCAAGATGCATGTTCCAGCTGAAATTCCTAATATTTTATTAGTTTGAGGGATGTGGTAAGATAAGTAAATTGGGCAAATAAAATTGACAAGATTCTCCTTTCCTTTGTAACCTTACTCATTCCTGGCCTTAGGGTTCTAGTGATTGTGTTTGATACCACAAGATGGAAAAGGTCAACTTCAATTTCTGGGATTTGAATTGGAAATTAGGCTGCACCCACAGTCTTGACTTACAAAGGTAACATTCCTCCTCCTCCCCATGTCCTTCATCCACCATTGCTGGAAAGGGACATATATGCTTTCATCCTGCTCCCAGGATCATCAAATGAGTGTTGTCTGGTCATTACCCTTATTGCCTCTGCTGGCCCTGCTGCTTTCTTCACCTCTCCTCAGTTCAGTAGAATAGCAGATCCTCACGCACATTGGGGAGCAGAGAATATCATGGTATATTTTCTATATGTAGGAACATGTATTTGAACTACAAATCCCCAAATTATTTTACAGGTCTGCATCAGCTGTTATCCTGAACTTTCTGCCATGTTAATTGGGAGATTGGATCAAAGCTGGATCTGTTAGAAGGATTTCAATCAAAATTCAGTCTTGACATTTGATCTCCAGTGGAAGCAAATACTGCCAGGTTAGCCATTCTCTATGCAAAAGACTTGGGACCCACTAATGTCCACTGGTGTTTTTCCTGGGCATAGGTTTCAGGATTTGACCTTACGTGAGAACATTTGGGTGCAACCATTCTGCAGTCTACAAATTTACCTAGATACAAAGTTGTCTTCTAGGCATTTCAATAGGAAATATTCTTGAGTTCAGATTGGTAAAGGTTAGGATGGAATTTTTAGGATCAGGTTTAATATTTTAAAATATTTTCAGCTGAGTTTTGATATTTAATGAAGATTGATATTATTGGCAGTATAGAAATATTAATGAATAACAAATATGTAAAATTATAACAATTTCAATTAATTTAAATAAATGAAAACCTCCATATTTGTCAAGCAGTTTTCAAGCTGCTAAAAATCCAGTCCAATAACTACTGCTGGTGACAAAATGTGGAGGGAAAATTCTATTAAAATTATTACAGCATGTTTTTTTTTAAATTATCTGACCATTTGGTCAAAAAATATACACAAAAATAGAACAAAGAGGAAAAAGTCTGAAAGATTTCATGAATTTTTTTAGGAATTTTTAATTAAAATTTTAAAATGATCCACCCTGCTCTACCAATAAGATTATGGGTAAATTTTCTTTAAAAAAATTTAAGTGAAAATTTATTGCATATGGAAAATGTTGAAATTAACATTCCAAGATCCCAGTCCTGCAAATCACCTCACTACTGCTCTGCACATGTGTGAGGGTTGCATGCAACAACTTACAGGCTCAGAGACCTAGGGAATATTTTCTACAGTTTGTCCATAGTACACAACATCAGGTGTAAGTGCTTCTCAGATTGCCCTAGCAGTGTGCCTTATTCTTGTTCTGGGTACCACAACAAGGGGTGAGACAGTAGTTAATTCTTGGCCCCTGCGCAAAGAGTGACATTATAGGTATCAATTCCTACCAATTCTGAGGGATGGGGATGCCTAGCTACCCAGAAATGGGCTGGCCTGCCAACTCATTTCACATAAGAAATCATGCTTAGTAGTGGATTATAATTTCCCTCTCTTTATATTGTAGTTCATTGACTCTATTTCATTGTAGTACAAACCAATATATCACAAACTATACAAAACAGTCATCTCTTATATTGCAGTAATGATTTTTTTTACCATATTTAAACCCTACTGAGATCATCATGTCTGTTACCTCCTAGCAACACAGAATGAAAAAGCCCCAATATTAATCAAAATCTTGGGTCAGTTATACTTCAGTTGGGACATGATCTTACTGCCATTAATTTACTTCAATTAGACTTTTAGCTGGGGATTTGTTTATTTTGTTTAGTTTTTAAGCTGTTACTTTGCTCTTCTCAATGCCATTAGAATCCAGAAACGGTTAGTCAGTGAGATTTGCCATGCATGTCATAACTTCCCTTGAAAGGTAGTATTTAAATGTATTATTTAAAGCACTACATAGTTTTCACAACATAGTGTTTCATAAATGCTAGAGAGGCACTGCATCAAGTAAAGAGACAAGGAGTTAGATGCCCTACAAAAGAGTAAACAATAGAGTAACTACAGGTTTGGGAAATGAAAGCCTTGATCTGACATTCAAAAGATGCTACTTGGCAGTCTGAAGAAGAGGAGTTAGAGGCCTGGTCCACAATACGCAGTTAAATCGATTTAAACAGCGTTAAATCGATTTAACGCTGTACCCGTCCACACTATAATGCACTTTAAATCGATTTTAAGGGCTCTTAAAATCGATTTCTGTACTCCTCCCCAACGAGAGGAGTAACGCTAAAATCAATATTACTATATCGATTTAGGATTAGTGGGGACGGAAATCGAAGTTATTGGCCTTATCATTTTACAGTAGCTACCCACAGTGCACCGCTCCAGAAATCGACGCTAGCCTCCGACCATGGAGACACACCACCGAATTAATGTGTCCTAGTGTGGACGCATAAAATCGATTTTATAATATTGGTTTTATAAAACCGGTTTTAGTTATTTCGATTTTATGCTGTAGTGTAGACGTAGAGTGTCTTATGTGGTGCTTGTAGAGTTTAGCTGTGCTGTAGTCTTTTTCTGACTTATGTAAAACTATTTTTGCTTCTCTTGTTTTAACTATTGCACAAGAAATCTTTGAAATAAAAATGGGCAGAAAAAGAAAAGCTGTTGACTAAAATGTATTTGTTCGTTTTTTCTTACCAGGCCAACTGACCTTCTTCTACAGGTTGCAGATTTGGAGAACCTAATCTAAGACTTGAGACAATTAGCAAAGTCACCATATATTTTTTCCTTTACTCTATTTCACTTATTTTGACATTACAATCCTTACCAAGCCAAAGCAGAGAGAGAGGCACATAACATTTAGTTCTGCCACATTTATTTGTAAAATGGAAAGGACATACAATATATCAGTAGGATCATATGCATATCTCTTGGATGGATGGATGTTCCTGTATATGTCCAGAGACCCTATAGGGTTAAGTTAACATAGTGGGACAAATTGGTCCGCTGCTCTTATTTAAAGCAGCCTGTGATTACTAATTCATGAGTGAGCTGTTTTCCATGCCTATTTATGCTTTCAAATTTCTGCTTTGGATTGGCAAGTTTTGCTGAGTAAGTCAACTGAACTGAAATGAATAGGTATTCTCATTTTTCTTCTACTTTCTGTTTAATATATATTCAACCCTGAATGTCAATCAAGAAGGTAAAGTATTGGGGGGATACCCCGGCCTTCAAGAGATCAGCAAAGAAGCATTAGCCATAGAGAAGTGAGAAAACCACAAGCTGATTCATAACGGACAAAAATATTGTCTGGGATACGAAGCTGCTTACTAGACTCTTTGTCTCCCATCTTGCAGATAAAGAGAGTTTAAAATCTGTGCTAAATTTTCAAAAACACCTTTAAAAGATTCCATTACTTAAAGTGATTTGGATAATTGTGTTCAATGTTAGCCATTATTTAAAAATATAATTAGTTGCTGAACTCAGAGAAGGAGGGAAATTTCTGCAGGTGTTTCTCATTATTTGCTATGCATACAAAATATCTGCATAAATTACCATTATTATTCCAATGTATACTAAGAGACAATAAAGCATTAGCAAGCAAAGGAAAATGTTGTTGACCCACAATCTGTGATAGCAGCATGGATGTACAGTAATAGAGTTTTGGCCTTCAGTGCTTTTGATGCACATGTGCAACTGCATTCAAGATTAAAATTATAGTTTTGCACCTGTAACAATATTAAGCATGTAACAAAAAGGTGCATCTGAAAGATACTGAAAATGCAGAAGACAACATGAGAAAGATATCAGTATTTGCCTGAAAACGTTTTACGTGCCTGTATGCATAAATAGTAATGGTAGGCAGAACGTTCCTTTTTCATGTGGTGGTTTATCCAAAGTAAGCTTCCACCTCCTCCACTCCCCTGTCCTTGGCATTTTACCGTGGTGGATATTTCCAAGTTTCTCCCTTTTAATATCCCTCTGATGTAAGGGAAAGGTCTGGGCACTACTTATGAGCATCAGACTCAGAGCCTGGAGTTCCTGAGGTCAGCTCTGGTTTAGAGAATGAATTGCTCTGGAGCCTTGGGCAATTTTCTATTTCTAAGTCTGTAAATGGGAATAATAGTAATAATCAGAAGTGAGAAAACAGAGGTAAACTTCCATTATCGATATGTTTTGCAGACAGATAATCCATTTCAGATAAATGAACTTTGATTCCACCATGAATATCAGATATGAGGTTCAGAAACTATTTTCAGACAACCTGAAATTTTCATGAAAATTCAACCATGTGGTTCATTGCATTTTAAATTTCTTTTCCCATAAACACTCATACAAATGATAATTTGTTTTTTAGAATATTTGTGGAAAGAGAACTCATAAGAATTCAGTGTATATATTGTGTAATGAAAAATATATGCATTTCTAGTATGACTCTCTTTGATTCCCTTCCTCCTGTTTGCAAAAGTTTATCCAATCCGAGCAGTGAAACAATAGCATGTGACTAATGTACTGAATAATGAAAAATAAATAGTCAAAGAACAGTTGAACTCTAGGCCAGGTGGAAATATGACTGTGTAGGGTTTTTGCACAATTTTAACTAATGAACAAATTATTAAATATCCAAGTTTTTGTGATTAATTTGTGAAAAGGGGCAACATTTTGCAAATTTATTTGTAAATACATGATTTATTTATACAAGCATCTCACCCCTCTCTATTGATACTTACTTGCTTACCAACTTCACAGGGTGAGGATTAATAAATGTTTGTAAACCAGTTCAAAGTTTCCAAATATTGAATTAAAAAAGACAAAAGTAGTTGTGTTTATATAAGGGCCAAGAATCAAGACTAAAGCTAGGTTCCTAAATCCATATGTAGATACCTAAATAATAATAGTTATCATCATCATCTCTTTTCATCTTTAGACCTGAATGTGCTTCACAAGGGAGGTCAGTATCATTATTCCCATTTTACTGATGGGGAAACTGAGGCATAAAGCAAGGAAGTGACTTGCCAAAAGTCAGCCATCAGCCCAGTGGTGAGCTGGAATTGAACCCAGGCATCCTCAGTCCCAGTCCACTGCTCCATGCACTAGGTTATACTGCCTCTGTGGGTGCTTGGCATTGTGGTCCATTGTGGCCACCGAGGGGACAGATTTCCTCACAGAGCCCCTGCTACACAACCCCCATCTTCATGTGCAGGTGGCGGAGTCCCCCTTGGTGCACTGGAGGCTTGTTCTGGTAGAAAGCACCAGAATCGGACACCTCCTGCACTGTGATGGGGGGACAGGGTGGAACTCCAAGCACTCACCGGCTCATGGGGATCTCCATCCTTCAGACCCCCCTGCATGTACACTAAGAGATGGGGGCAGCCTTGTCGCCCACCTCTCGGGTTTTCCTTGAGTGGGTCCTGTGAGAGGGTGCTCCCCACCCACCCCTCACCCCAGGCCCCCTCCCTTCCACAACTTGAGTTGGTTGCGTGCCCTGCAGCCAGTTTACTTCTAAACCACACCAAGGGAACAACTGTACACACTCATGCTCCACATATTTCACTTCTTCACCCTCATGTCCTGCCCTGATACCAAGTGACAGGACTATCTACTACTAGTAGAGGGTGAGACAACCTGGTGGGCCTGCCTCTGTTCCACCCTGGTCCCATGGCCCGCCAGGGATATTGATTGGCAGCTCCTTCATGGACCCGTGAGCATGGGCGTGTACCTGGCATGGTTCACTCCCATCCCTGACACCTGCCCCTTTTGTGGCATGAGAGACACGCTGGCACACGCCTATTTCGAATGCACCAGGTTGCAGCCTCTATTCTGGCTCTTCCAGAACCTCCTATTGAGGTTCTGGCTTCACTTTTCCCCATACCTGTTTATATGCTCATCGCCATCCATGGCCTCACGAAGTCACGAGACATCCATGTTTAAAAAAAAACAAAAACAAAACTAGCTATACTTAGATTAAGTGGACTGTTTTTTTAAAGTGTTGAGTATCCAGCAGCTTTCATTAGCGTAGGCAGGAGAGTACATGTTAGGTGAAAGGACTGAGCAAATCTACACCTAGATTATCCACTTCAAGTTTGTTCATCTTAAGAGGTTTAAAATAATGTTGTGCTTGGCATTCAAACAATACCGTACACTTGTTTGTATATCGGGCCAAATCATAGCTGTTGGTCCATAACTTCTGTCACAAGCACATGAAAATCACAGAGCTCACAAAAGATCTAAACCTTTCATTCACTGTTCACTGACATCTCCTCTGGCCATTGTGTCCCTGTCTCTTGACTTTACCCTGATAGAAGGGAATGAATAATTATTTCTTGAAAGCAAGAAAGCAAGCAAAACAAAGAGTTATTCATGTCTGTTCACTCCTTCTGTTACATTCCAATTCAGTTCATTGTTTCTTACACACACCCACTCACCTAAATGCACAGTTTTTAGCTTTCATGTGTCCGCTACTACTGTGTCTAGCAATTGATGCAAAAACACCAAACTCTAGTGTTACCTTGACCTCCCTTTTCCCTGTCCCTTTTGCCTGTTTATTCACGTGTGTCTTGATCCAAATCCAACTGAAGTAAATGAAGACTCCCACTGACTTCAGTATTATATGTGCTATATATAAAGCTGCCTCTTTTTGCAGTGAGTTCAGTCAAAGGTGCTAAATTAGCAGTTCTGGTGACTAAAGTCCTTTATCCACAGAATAGGAATGACACAGACAAAGGCGTACAGTCTTCTTCGTGCTGTAATGTGGTTTAGCCTGGAGATAGAAAGACTGCCTATGGGGGTGGGAAATTAGGTCATTCTCCAAGACCATCCCATTTGCTTTGTTACAGTGGCTTTTCACTGCTTTACATATGTTCATTGGGAACTAACCTGAGACCAAAAATTCCTTTCATTCAGGTCAGTCATTTACTTATCAGATGTAAACAGTTTTTATGATTGCTAGTATAGGTCAAATTCAGATCAGTGATCTAAAAGAGAGAGGGTCCATATCAATTTACCAGTACCTGGGGCTATCCAGGGTTGTAAATTTCCTACAGTTTCCAGTTAGAAGAGTACAAAAATCCACTTACTGTCTTAAAGCCAGTATTAAAATAAAAGTAAACATCATAATGAATCTTTATCATAACATAGTTTTACAGGGCACAGCAGCCCTGCACTGGTACAGCAGGAGTTAACCCTTCCTTCCTACAGAGGAAGCCATGCCCCAGAAGCTCTGCAGGGCATGCTCCAACTGGACATCAGATATAAAAGCCTGCAGATCAGCCCAGTCTGGGCTGACTGCTGGAGGGGAAGGATGCACACTGATAGCTCCTGCAGAGGGAGGGCCTGTGAGCCTGGATCTGGGAGTCAGCCAAACCGAGGCACTACCTGAGACCCTGATGGAGGAGGGCCTGGGGAACAACCGACCGGAGGGCCCCTTGCCACAGAGGTACTGTTCCCAGTAGGAAGTGACCCAGGGGAACTATAGAGATAAATGGTGTTAAAGCTGTATTGATGCTTGGTGTGTTGTGGGCAGATCCCCACTGACTGAGTGGCAAGGAAAGTTTGCTGCTACCAAGGCCCTGGGTTGGGGCTCAGTGGAGAGGGTGGGCCCAATCCCCCCTACCCCTTGCCCCCAAACTGTGAGGGTTTATATGGACTCTGGCTGCTAGGCTGTGCTACCCCATTTGAAAGGGGGTTAATATGGACTCTGGATGCTAGGCAGTGCTACCCTGCTCGAAAGGGGGTTTATATGAACTCTGGCTGCTAGGCATCACTACCCTGCTTGAAATGGGGTTTATATGGACTCTGGCTGCTAGGCCATGCTACTGCTCCAGATAGGGGGATAGTAGAGAAGAAGGCCAAGAGGCTGTAACAGGCCACCTGCAGAGGGGCAGCCACAAGGATGGGAGAGTGGTGAGGTGTGGACACCCCATCCTAACCTTGCCACAAGGGGGCGTTGCAGTCACAGGCCCACCACACGTAGGAATACAGGAACTGCTATACTGGATCAGAATTAAGATCCACCTAGTTCATTATCCTGCCTCCAACAGTGGCCAGTACCAGGTACTTCAGAGGAGGATGTAAGGACTGGAACTGGGTAAAATGGTTCTACCAAAAATTTTTCAATGAAACATCCCAATTTACACTGAAACATTTTTCAAATCTGTGTCAAAATGCTTTCACTTTTTTCATTCAAAATGACTTTTCATTTGAAATTTTTCTTTAATTTAATTTTCTTTAAAAAACTTTTTAAAAGCTTCAAGTCTAGATGAAACATTTAGTTTCAGATCAAACCAAACATTTTGTTCAACCTGAAAATATATACACCAAAAATTTCTAAAAATTTTGTTTTCAGGTTGACCTGAAATTATCCTACTCCCCCTCCAATATTGCCAGCAATCCAAAAATCCATTATTTATATAGACAAATGTGGGATAATCTGCTGCCCACATTAGATCTTTACTCATCTCTAATAGTTACAGATTGGTTTAAGCCCTGAAGCATGAGGTTTAATATCACTTCCAAAATTTTTATAATTAAGTATAACAGCTCTGGATATTCTTGTTATCCATATAATTGAGAACAGATAAGAAAGGAAGGAGAAAAGAGTTGATTCAAACTCCAGGGGAAAAAATATATCTTCACCTAAATATCTTCCTCCAATGTTTTTCTGAATTCATTTATTTCTGACTCTGCATTTAAGGTAGACATTTGTCTTTCAGGAGTCTCTGACATCACTCTAGTTATGCATTGAAACCTAATTTACTTCGTTCAAAACCAGGCAAACTTTAGCTGAACACAATGCTCCTGTTTCTACTCTTAAGTGGACAAATTTCTTAAAGCATTTAATTTGCATATTTGGGCTTTATGGCCTGAGATCCATCCAGAAACATTATAAACTACTTTTCAAAAGGAAAATCTGTATTTCATTTTTCATGTCTAGAAAGATGGGATTCCAATTCTGGACTGAGGAAAATGATACTATAATGAGCTCTCTGATCTGCATTCAGAGGAGTCAGTTCATTTTTTAATTTGTCATGTGCATTTAGTTTGTTTAAATTTTTTATTTGACAGTCCTAGAGTCCTGGTACAGCAAAGGCACTGAAAACATCAGCACATTACCATCTCTGGTGGTGAGGGAATAGGTTTGTCTCCTTAGCCTTTCAGTCCTTGGTCTCTTTGCTAACAAGGAGTCCAGTTAGGGTGTGTCTACACTGCAATTAAAAAACCATGGCTGGCCTGTGTTAGCTGATTCAGACTCGTGGGGCTCGGGCTTCAGGGCTGTTTTCTTGCAGTGTAGACTTCCAGGTTGGAGCTACAGCCTGAGCGCTGGGACCCTCCCACCTTGTTGGGTCCTAGAGCCGGGATTGCAGCCACATAGCTTTATGGAGGTTTAATAGAATGTTAAGTAAGAATAATAGAATGTTGAGATATGGTATTCATCTTTAATTTCATGATCTGAAAGAAATGTGGCATAGGGATATGGGGAGCTATTGTATGATTATATATAGAAATTTAAGAATACTCTGTCTCAGGAAGTGCTTGAGAGAGAACAATATGTGTGGAGGAAGGAATAGCTGCATGTTGCACTGTCTTGGCTCTCTTTTAATGCTCTTCCACAGAACAAATGGGACTGCCAGGCAGGGCTACTATCCCACAAAATCTGAGAATATTCTCAGAGAACTAGCAAGTGGCCTGATTGTCCCCCAGGGAAGCTGGGCAGGAAAAAAAATCCCTTCTCCCTTTTGCAGCAGCTCCTTATTAAATCACAAGGTCAGGAAGTGCCCCCAAATAAATGGCATAGAAGCTAGAGGTCCCTAGATAGGGGATGCTTTGAGGAGAAGGGTGAGGGCCAAACTTGGTCCCTCCAAGAGAGCAGCAATGTGGGTCTATTGTAATCTGGTCCTGAGGGTTCAGTCTGAGGCCATTACTGTAAACCTAATCCTGCAAGGTTCATACTATATTAATCACAAGGTGCCATGATGAAGCTTGTCTGAGGACTCCATGTTGCACCCCAGTGACTCAGCAAGAGGGGAGACCCTGTGGGCTGGTAGTTGGTATGCAGAGGTAAAACATCTCTACACGCTGCCAGTAGGTGCTGGAGAAAAGAGGGTCTGTTTAGAAATGGAGCGGAAGAAAAGTGTCAGGGAGAGAGCAAAATAAGCTAAACAAAATCCAAATCTCACTCTAGTACTGAACAATCTTTATCCAACACCACACATCTCCCTCAAGCCCCTGGCAGAAATGTGGCAGGTCTGCACTTTTGCCATTCCTATCCTTGCTGGCACAACAAGAAGCAATCACATCAGAATCCTCTTTGCCCACAGAACTCCTGAGGCACTGCTTTATTGTGCTAGAACATGTGAAGCAACATGCCAAAAAAGCCTGATCCTGTGCCAGTGAAGTCAATGGAAATATTTCCATTGACATGGAAGAAGTGCTCATTAGACCCAAGGTGCACAGCTACACAAGTCCGCAACACTCTTATACATTTTTGAATATATGGAATTCATTTAAAAGGAAATGGGAGAGTGTGTGACACTTTTTGTATTAGTTGAATAGTGACACTATTACATTTGATGTGAAAATATTCTGGATGCAGCAGGGTTATGAATTGTCCAATTTTCCTATACTCGAGATCTACTTATGATGTTTAGAATGTAATACTAGCAAAGAAACACTAATGTAATTGCTATATTTTCCCTCTTACTTATTGGTGGAATACCTCAGACCAGTACATGATATTTGGTATAGGTGACATTTATTTTGAGGGCTTCACTGGTATTTAAGTGATGTATCAGTCTTCTGCTGGAAGTCTCCACAGGAGTAAATTTCACCCCATGGCCAAATTCATCCTTGTGCTACTTGTGTAGGGACTGAGGGGATGTGACTTGTACCTCTCCAGTTCTGGGTTTGCCAGGGGGCGGTACAAAGTTGCCTCAGCAGCATGAATTATTGGAGCTGGTACAAAACCTATTGAAGGTGGCGGAAAGATTCCCATTGACTCTAATGGGCTTTGTATCTGGTCTAAAAGGAATAATGTAAAACCTAATGGGCCAATATTCTGTCATGTGATCCAAGGCATTTTGCTTATTAAAAGGTGTATTAGAAAAAGAACCATTAAGCTATAAGAAACCGAGTAAAAGAATCCGTCTTATTAAAAAATAAGTCATTTAAATGGTCATCTTTAAATAATTTGGGCCAGATGCTCAGCAGGTGTGAATGAACATAGCTCCATTGACTTCTGTGTCCCCTGGAACTACTCTGATTTACATCAGCTGAGGATCTGGCCCCATGTTTTTTTCTAACCTGCCTTTATTAAATGGAAAATATTTTCAGTTAGGGTTTTGGAGGGTTGAATTGCCCCCCTACACACAGAGAAAAAAAACCTTTGTTACCTATAATCAAGTCAATTATATGCATTTTTTAAAAAGTATAATCTTAGTAGGATTTAAATATGGAGGGCCAGATCTTCAGACTGCAGTGGAGGGTTTGAGCTACTTTGGCAAAGCCAAGCAGCCATAATGCTGGCTTAACCAGCTGGTGGAAGAATCCTCCTGTGTGGGAGAATCCCAAATGGTATATAATCAAATGCTGTAATCGAGAGTGCACGTGGGAGGGAAGGTGGGCATAACTCTGTTGCATGGTCCCCAGTGTTAGAGATAGAATGCACATTGTGCTCTCCAAACTAGTTGTCTAGAAAAGGACTTTGTTTAAAGTGTTGTGGAAAACAAAAGAAATATTTATCCTCTTCAAAAGAAAAAAATCCTATCTTTAAATTTGTATGTGGTATTTTAATCCTTGAGTAGTTCAAGCATCATAGCTTGATGGCAACATTGAAATCTGTAAAGAAATTGTGATCTTCTGAGTATTTTGGTGGCTTATCAGAGAACATAGAAGAACTGATATATTTATTCATTCTTCTGAGATTAAATGTAATTGGTTTAAACAGATAATCATTCTTTTGTTTGAGTTTTATGCATTTCTTATGAAGAGCTAACACATTTTCCTGTAGGCTGACAAAGTGTAGAATCTTTTATCCTCATTTCCCAATGGATAAATACTTTATTAATTAACAAAGTATTATACTAGCACTTATTGTCTGCATTTACTGTAGAAGGATTTTATTCAGATTATGTTAATAGATTGTCCGCTTTATTTTTTGCATTAATCACAAACTTTTCTTGATGTTGTCATAAGAGAATTGTTGCTATGAATACAGGGCCTTTTTGGGATTATTTTTTTGTTTGACTCTTCTGAAATAATGTTGGCAACATATTGTTACATACTATATATTAGACCTGTACTGAATTATTTACTGAGAATTATATTAGTTATAAATCAGCCATTTTTTCCTGCTTCCTAACTGTTTGCAAACTAAACCTAATATATATGAATCTACTTATTATTTATAAATACTCACTACAAAGTGCAAAACAGTAATCAAATCATTTCTTGTGAACTGTTCTGAGCTGCTATTCACTGTTCATTACTTGTAATTTTTAGTTCGTTACCTATGCCACAGAGTCTCATTATTGTTCCTGGACAAGATGACTGACTCTTTTAAACAGAAGGTTGACAATTGGAGAAATAACTGTACATTAATTATGCAAGTCAGATTGCAGAAAATTGCATATGTGAATTAAATAATGAGATTTAACTATACAGTTATGGGTCAATAACTGTACAGCATTGCTGAATTATTATTGGCTGAAATTCTTTTTGATATATATTGTCTGGGGGAGAAGGGAGGGTTATGTTCATTATATTGCTGTGGATCACCCATACTTAGTATCTGGAGAGGTGTATCAAGGTGTTTAATTTTTGGCCAAACTTCCTTTGTAACAGGAAATAACTGACCTTGCCACTTCCTGACAGAGTGCATTCTATTCATTATTTTTGTGTACAGATAGATATAGTGAATAGTTAGGAATGAACAGACACCAGTCCTTCATGCAGTCCCTCATTGGCTTCTATGGGACTCTGGTTGTATCAGTCTGTACAGGTCAGGGTCCAAGATTAGAGCTAAAATAATAATGAAATTGAATTTCAAAACAAAATTTGTATATTGCAACATTTCACTCTTAGGTTCAATTGGTATCCACATGTCTTTCTGTTATAAGAACAAAACAGAAATGTAAATATTGGAACTGAAGAAACTGCTGGGTTTTTTAGACTAACATTCTGAATCCAACATCTTGTGTATTTTCAGCTAAATGCTACCTAAAAGCACAGGTTTTTTGAACTTTATCAAGAGCAGTGGCAGTTATATAGTGTGCCTTATAAAATAGATCTTTGTTCAGCTCAAGATATATTAATAAGCTGTTAAAATAAATCTTTCTAACATGTCAGGAAGCAAAAAAATATTGAAGGGGTATCGTTCTACCAACCATGGGCTGCTATCCTTCCAAATGCTTCTCTGTGGCTTCTTTTTTGATTGCTTCAATTTCCATTGTGCCTGAATTATAAACATGCTAATATGCACTTCAGTGCTGTCAATCTATAGAGAATGGGCTGCTAATGGAGCATTGCTCTTAGTAGCCCTAATTTAGTCACATAATGAAAACATCATAGACCAGTTGGCAATTTCTGATGAAGAGATGTCCAATGCTGGGATAGCTCAGATATTGGATGTCAGAATTGAGGTGTACAGGCACAGCCGTTTGGAAAAGCTTGTATAGCACTTGCCCACAGTATGTCTGGTTCTCGCTGGTGCTATCTGTTTCTCCTTTTTCTATGCATTCATCAAATGCACACAGAAAAATATGGTGAAAATGGGAAAAATATGGATACATTGGCAACCTTATGCAGTATATAAATAAAAGTATTCCAGCTAAAGTATATTCAAATATAATGGGCTAAATCCTGAAGTCCTTATCTGGTTTTTAGTGTCCTCATTCAGGCAAATTCCCATTGAATTCAATGGATGTTATTCCTCAGTAAAACCAATATAAATTAAGTCTCAGAATGTCCTCTCTTGTGTGTATGTAAGTGATCTCTCTCTTTCTCTGTGTGTGTGGAGGTGATCTCTCTATCTCTCTCTCTCTGTATCGGGGATTTCACTCAGCCCATGTGCCAATGTGGAAGACAGAGGGAATTATTATATCACTAGGTATACAACCATTTTGTATCCTGTTGAATCCTGATACAGTTTGTGTCACCTAAAAAATTTAATTTATAAAGAAGCTTCCAGAGAGAACAAACTAAGGGATCCACAAACTCTAAGCTTTTTAACTGGTAAGGACACCACCAGTCCAGATAAAACTTTGTCTGTCCATCTAAATGGAAGGTCAAGATTACAAAATAATCACTTGAGGACAATGAGCTCTTCTTCCTCCTGGAGATTAGTGGTCCTTAAGGGAATGGAATATATCATGGATCCCTTGGACTTCAGGAGATGCAGTTTGGCATGTAAGACCACTCATTCTCACCCAGAAGATATCATTTTAGAGTGGTGGAATGAGATGTGCCAAGGCACCAACTGAAAACACCATGTAAGAGAAAGTTGGATTGGCCCTACCAGTCTGTTCTCTGAAGAAACTAGAGGCAGGGCCTTACTAGCCCAGAGGACGATGCAGCCTGGGCCTAGGGCAAAGTGACTGTGAAAATGCATTTTTTAAAGCAAAAATACCTGGGATATTCAAAAGCACTCATTGTTGGCTTAACTCTGTTTTCATTTTAAGTCATTGGGAGTTTTACAGTTGTCTTCAACGGAAGAAAAGTTAAGGCAACATTCAGCACTTGTGCAAATTGCACCCAGAAAAGAGTAATTGTGATTAACTTCTTCATTCCTGATTTTTTTTAATGAGTGGAGAGGAAGAGATAAGTATTAGTTGGACCTTGTTGAAGTTAAGGGTTAGGTGGATACTTTGGTGAGCAGAAGTGTAGGGCAGAACAGGAAATGCAGGCAAGAGAGGAATAGGCACTTACAATAATGGATGTCAACCTCAAGAAACAACTGATCAGAGTTCTTCTAAAGGAGGTAATTAGTGTATGAAAGGGGTGAGTAATGGCAACAATTTTCTCAAGTATGTTTTTTAAAACAGATTGGTGTTTAAAGGAAAAATACTAACACTACAAGGGAGGAAAGAACCTATATGAGGATGCCTGATGGATTTTGGTTTTGTTCTGAGGTGTTGTTTTTCTTTTTAAAATTGTCTGGGTTTTTGTTTGTTTTCCATTCTGAAATTTTAGAGTAAGTAATAGACCCGGATTAGCATCTGAGCTGCTTCTAAATAACCGGGAATCTTTGTCACCCAACATATCTAAAATTTAGTCCAGGCAATCATACTTCAATAGAGAAGATTTGACTGTATACGCCTCTTAGTATTGTGATAGCACTCTTGTCATTTATTTAAAGAGGACTGATGTAATGTGACTGGACTTTTGGAGCAAAACTGCGGATACTATTATCTATGTATAGCCTTTTTAAAAAATAAATGTGGAGGCATTCCAGTTCATGCTGTCAGTATAGACATAAGATGGGCAGTACCAGTTGACTGTTTTTGATAATGCAGTTTAATCATTTGTTTGGAAGGCCCTCGGCAATTTGATTAGTGCTGTTTGATGCTGCAGTGTCACCAGCATGAAGTGGAACAGTTCTGCTTGTAAGTGTCTGGCAGGAGATCCGAGTTTCTGTGGATCACACAGGCATAAGCATCAAATAGCATGCTATTGTACATTCCAGTTTAGATTTTTTTATAGCTTAAGAAAATTAATAATGCATGAGCATCCAAAAGGCTTCCATAAGACTCTGCCTTCAAAATAAAAATACAATTTGTAGTACTTTAAAAGTCTATTCTGCGTATTTCCAGACGTGTTGTGTTTCTTGAGGTGATAAGAGCCCAATATGTAATCCTGGACCTATTGAAGACAGAATTCCACTTGATTTCTCTAGGGCCCCCATTTCACCTGTCCTTTGTAGGATGAAAGGTTGTAATGTTGCTATACTGGACATTTCATAAGGTGCTGCTGGTAGATGACATAGATTTTTGGGGTAAAAGAAGTTTTCTCTCCTTCAGGTTTTCTTCTGTTCAGAACATTAGGGATAGAGTTCAGGTTGCTGTGGATTTATGAGACTTCAGTGTTAGGTATACTGTTTATCATAAGTAAAGACCTCTGTTATTCCATGGTCAGATATTATTATTATTATTATTACACTTATTTGTTGCTTCTGAAGAACAAGTTGATTGCATGTGTAAGCAGGATCTGAATGAGCTCTCCTCAGACATCTAGTGATGAGCTAGGGAGGAGGACATCAGGAACGGACCTTGTTTGCATGGGCACATCCACCCTGCATAGGTGCTCAGCATGATTGGACTGCTTTGCCCAAATGATCACTTTTGACTTGGATCACAAATCTTTGTTATTGGGGCAGGGATAATAAAGGGTTGTTATCCTTGTTGTATGAATCAAGGGCAGCAGAACTGTGCTTGGCATACCCTGATTGAGGGATTCACTCTCAACTTAATTGCATTCACCAGACAGGGGACATGGGTGCCAAAGCCCAGTGAGTTGTAACCACTGAGAGCTGTGTTAAGTAGTGGGATCTGAAAGCAGAGCAGTGAGTGGCTGGCAGAGTGGCCAGCAGGTAGGAGCAGCGAGCGGACGGTCAGGAAGCTGGCAGAAAGGAGCAGCCAGCGGAGATGAGCAGCAAGCAAGCACCGAGACAGCGGAGCAAGCAAGGTGCCTTATTGCCCCCTCAGCCAGGATGGGAGGAGAACTCTACAGATGCACCTCTGAACTCGGGGGTCTGCACTGACGAAGGACAACAACTGTGAGTGGAATGTGGAGAAAGAAGGGGCACACTAAAGGAACTTTTGATTGTTGGATTTAAGAACCTGAGGCAAAAGAACACTGCCCAACATACGCTGGGGTGGTTCTTTTGCTCATGGTTTTATGTCTATCAATCCTGCTTGCGTCATTTTCCCAAATTAACGTTGGGTTACTTCCCTCCTTTTATTACAAGTTTCTTTTCTACACTGAGACTCTGTGCTTGTGAGAGGGGAAGTACTGCCTCTTAGAGGTGCCCAGGGGGTGATATGTAATTGTCCCAGGTTACTGAGTGAGGGCTCGAGCCAGTCTTGTGGTGTATTGTTGAAAAGAAACCTCTAGATATTGAACCATGAACCTCTCCACATTTTCACCTTGCAATCACCATGCCGTGGCTGATCTGGGGGCAGTGCTACAAACCTAACACTATGAGTGACCAACTTTCAGTTAAGAGCGAGGAAGAAGAAATGGTTCCTTCTCATGGATGATCACAGGGCGTTGTTTGACTATAGAAAGTGAACCTAAAGACTGTGCCTTGGAAAACATAAAATAATAGATTCATAGATTTTAAAGCCAGCAGGGGCCATTATGATAATCTAGTCTGATCTCCTTCTTAACACAGGCCATAGCATTTGACCTAGTGTATCCTGCATCAAGCCCAAAATGTGTTGCTGAGTAACAGCATATATTTTAGAAAGATGTACAGGCTTGATTTAAAGACTTCAAGTAATGGAGAATCTACAATCCCTTTGTAAGTTCATAATGTTTAATTACCCTCACTGTTAAAAAGCCGCACCCTATTTCTGGGCTGAATTTGTCTAGCTTCCACTTCCAGACATTGGATAATATTGAATGACGTAATGGTCCTCTGGGAAGTTTGGACTTCAGAATGGTTCTGCTAGGGGAGGATCACTCAGAGTAGAGATCATCTTCATATAAGGAGCTGTGTAGGTAGACTTCTTAAGCCTTCTTAGTAGAGACTGACTTAATTGCAACAGTGGGTAGGTGGAAATAAGACTCTGTGATAGAGTGAGGGTAGTAGTGCTAGGCTGATGATGATCAAATTCAGATAAAATAGTGCATTCATATTTACGGAAACAGATTCAGTCTATGTGGTCGCACAATCAAAGAAATGAGGGGAGATTGTTTTCTAGTGATTTCTAGAGCCCTTCATAAGTAATACACTTATTACCATCTGTGACATACCAGAGTAAAGTCCACACTAATGTGTCATTCCTGCCCTCTATCCTGTTGTGCCCTTTTGTCATAAACAGATAGCTAAGGGTTAATGTCTCTTTCACCTGAAGCACCTGACCAGAGGACCAATCAGGGAACAGAATTTTTTTTCAACTCTGGGTGGAGGGAAGTTTGTGTCTGAGTCTGTCTGTCTGCCTGCTTTTCTCTCAGCTTTGCGAAGTGATTTCTGTTTTCTAATCTTCTGTTTCCAAGTTGTAAGGACAAAGAGATCAAATAGTGAGTTATATGATTTCTTTTTTGTTATTTACATGTCTATAGTTGCTGGAGTGCTTTGATTTGTATTCTTTTTGAATAAGGCTGTTTATTCAATATTCTTTTAAGCAATTGACCCTGTATTTGTCACCTAAATACAGAGAAACCATTTTTATGTATTTTTCTTTCTTTTTATATAAAGCTTTCTTTTTGAGACCTGTTGGAGTTTTTCTTTACTGGGAAACTTCAGGGAAATTGAGTCTGTACTCACCAGGGAATTGGTGGGAGGAAGAAGTCAGAGGGAGATCTGTGTGTGTTAGATTTATTCGCCTGATTTTGCATTCCCTCTGGGTGAGGGGGGAAAGAGAGATTAACTCTCGGTAATTCTGTTCTCCAGGACTGGAAAACGGGGATGGGGGAGTCCCTCTGTTTAGATTCACAGAGCTTGTGTCTGTGTATCTCTCCAGGAGCACCTGGAGGCGGGGAAGGGAAAAAGGATTATTTCCCTTTGTTGTGAGACTCAAGGGATATGGGTCTTGGGGTCCCCAGGGAAGGTTTTTCAGTGGGACCAGAGTGCCCCAAAACACTCTAATTTTTTGGGTGGTGGCAGCAAGTACCAGGTCCAAGCTGGTAACTAAGCTTGGAGGTTTTCATGCTAACCCCCATATTTTGGACGCTAAGGTCCAAATCTGGGACTAAGGTTATCTGACATGGTGTGCAGCGGTGGGATAGAATCCAGAAGCCAGTAAGAATATTATATTTTTCTTTCTCTGCTAGAGAGAGAGAAACAGTTTGGTTTTAAAAAGGAACCAAAAAAAATTTTTTTTTTCTGCTCTCTCTGGCAAGTTTCTGGCTTGCATATTAAGCAAGGAACCATTAAGCTGTGACAAAAGAGTCTTTTGTGACACAATAGCACTCCCATTAGGAGGCAAATACCAGCACTATATACATGCAAATAAAGAGGTTTTTCTAGTTTACGCTAGAGGAAGAAAAGGAAATAAGCACTGTTGCTAGGCAGACTTCAGGAGGCAACAGAAAACCTGCAGTTCTGAAGATAAACACCGGAGGGCACCCCAACACAAGAAAACAGGAACCATGTCTACCAAGACAAAAATGGTGGCCGAAGAACAAATCAAAGAAGCTGAGCACAGGTGAGAACTTGAAAAAAGACTACAAGAGATGGAGCTAAGAGAGAAAGAGAGGCGGCCCACAGAAGGAAACAAGAAGAAGAAGACATGTCCCACCGCCGAGAAATGGAAAAACAACAAAAAGAAAGTGAAGAGAAGGAAAAACAGAGAACATGAACTGGACTTAGCGCAAGCAGGGCTGCATGTACCAGCCAATCCTAACAACCCTTCGCCAATTATGGTTCCACATCATAGGAAATTTCCCACCTACAAGGCAGGTGATGACACCGAGGCCTTCTTGGAAAATTTTGAAAGAACCTGTCTTGGGTACAGCATCCCTGAAGACCAGTACATGATAGAATTGAGGCCACAGCTCAGTGGACCTTTAGCAGAGGTGGCAGCTGAAATGCCTAAGGAGAACATGAACAACTATAAACTTTTTCAAACCAAGGCCAGATACAGAATGGGGATAACCCCGGATCATGCTCGTCGGCATTTCAGAACCCAAAAGTGGAAACCAGATGTGTCATTTCCCAAACACGCCTACTACGTTGGGAAAAATTATGAGGCTTGAATATCAGGACACAATGTTAAAACCTTGGAAGAACTGCACCTCCTCATACAAATGGAGCAGTTCTTGGATGGTGTTCCTAAGGACATAACACGGTACATACAAGATGAAAAACCTAAAAATCTCGCTGAGGCGGGGGAGATTGGAGCCAGATGGATGGAAGTGGCAGAAAGCAAGAAAGCTACGGTCAAGGGGAACGAATACCCCAGGGGGCACACCGACCATAAACCCTACAACCGAGGACAGCCAAAGACCCCACATACAACCCAAGTCAAGCCACAGACGCCCTATTCATCCACCTCACCAGTCTCCAGTAACTCACCTCGGCCCAGTGACCCATCAGATGAAAGATGCTTTCAGTGTAATGAACTGGGACATATCAAGGCCAACTGTCCAAAGAACACCATGCGAGTGCAATTCATTACACCACCATCACACCAAAGATCCCCAGGCCCGGATGCCTCTCAAATACCCTTGGAGCGAAGGGAAAATTTGAGAGTGGGCGGAAAGAAGGTTACGGCGTGGAGAGACACGGGGGCACGAGTGTCAGCTATCCACCAATCCTTCGTTGACCCCAAATTCATCAACCCAAAGGCCAAAGTGACAATTTACCCCTTCATGTCACAAGCTGTAGACTTGCCTACAGCTCAACTGCCTGTCCAGTACAAAGGCTGGTCAGGAATGTGGACTTTTGCAGTCTATGACAATTATTCCATCCCCATGCTACTGGGGGAAGACTTGGCCAACCAGGTGAAGCGGGCCAAGAAAGTGGGAATGGTTACACGTAGCCAAACCAGGCAAGCTTCCAGACCCATTCCTGTTCCTGAGCAGTCCACAGACACCCCGTCTGTGTTACCAGAGACCCAGACAGAGGTAGTGGACCCGGATACCATGCTAACCACTGAAACCGCCACAGCACCTCCAGTCCCAGGCCCGGAACTGGAACAGCAATCAGCACCAGCAAGTGCAACCACATCTTCAAACTCAATGCCAATGGGCGCCAGCGAGCCAGAACTGACAGAAACAACAGACAGCCATACCCAAAAGGCTCAGCTAGAGCCTGAAATAACCTCAGGTGCACCAGCGGAGAGCGGTTCACCAGCAACGAAAAGAATCTCATCATCTACATCGCTTCCAGAGGGACCAAGCCCAAGTCCACAGTCTGAGGAAGAACTGGTAACCGCAGCCTCAAGGGAACAGTTCCAGACTGAGCAGGAAGCAGATGACAGCCTTCAGAAAGCGTGGGCGGCGGCACGGAGCACCCCACCGCCTCTCAGCTCTTCTAATCGATCCCGGTTTGTTATAGACAAAGGACTTTTATACAAGGAGATTCTTTCTGGTGGACACTGGGAAGAATGGCAGCCGCAAAAACAGTTGGTGGTTCCAACTAAGTACCGGGGGAAGCTCTTAAGCTTAGCCCATGATCATCCCAGTGGCCATGCTGGGGTGAACAGAACCAAGGACCGGTTGGGGAAGTTCTTCCACTGGGAGGGGATGGGCAAGGACGTTGCCAAGTATGTCCGGTCTTGTGAGGTATGCCAAAGAGTGGGAAAAACCCAAGACCAGGTCAAGGCCCCTCTCCAGCCACTCACCATAATTGAGGTCCCATTTCAGCGAGTAGCTGTGGATATTCTGGGTCAACAGTCCACACTAATGTGTCATTCCTGCCCTCTAACCTGTTGTGCCCTTTACACTGCTTTGCTGCTGTAGCCTCCAGCCTGAGCTGCTCACAAAAAGCCTCCAGTTATGTCTCTGTGTGTGCATCAGCCAGCCTGCCAGATCTTAGTTCTTACTAGTCTCAGTTATACTGAAGGGTGACCCCAGCCCACTCCTGGTCTCAGATTCTGCCCCAGAAATGGGTATCCAGTACTGCCCAGAAGTATCCTGGACAATAAAAGTTTCATATAAAGTCCATTATTTCTTTAATAGAAATAATACGCACACAAGATGCCATCTTAAATGTAGCTTCCCAAACACTTCAATTTAAACACACTGGATTAGATAAAACAATGAAAGCAGTCTATTAACTACACCAAGATAGATTATAAGAGTACAAGTAATGAGGCATAAAAGTCTTAAATGTCTACAAGAAAGATAAAAATAAAACATAACTGGTGCCTAACTTAACAAACTACATTAAATTCAAAGCAAAGTTTTCTCACCACATGCTTTCAGAAGTCTTACTGACCAAACTCCTTGGGTCAAGACGTCTTCCCCCAGAATCCAACATGTTGTGTTAAAAGCCATGAGAGAGAGACAGTGGGGTTCCTTGGAGTGTTTATCCTTCGTTTTTATTGTTTCAGTGCCCCTCTGGAAAAACACTTCTAGCTGGGTACCAAGAGACAAAAGATCAATGGGGAAAGATGTTCCCTGGTGCTTTTTTCTCACCTATTTGAGATTCCTTTGTTTCCCTTCCTGCTTGATAACTCTGTTTACTGTTTAAATGCAAATTCCAGCAGAGCACATCTTGCTGTTTGAGATAGACCTGCTTGCCAACCTCAGTTTGGAACATGTGTTAATAACACCGAACAATGAAATGTTATAACTTCACATATGAAGTTGCCACATATTTTATCAGGACAATACTAACCAGCAAATTGAGTTTTCAAATGATACTTTATAAGTCATACTTTGTACAAAGATTATTACAATAGCATGTGGGGTGTGGACACAAGGATACATTCTATCACACCAGCATATTCTGGTCAGGAAGCTGGCTAGCACAAGCAGGAAGAGGAGAAATGGAGGATCAGAATAAAACAATGAGTGGAAAATGTGAGTAATATATTTACTGGGGAAAAGCTGAAAATTTATGTGACAAGGTAGATAATTCCTAGCTTTTAGGTTTATTAGTATCAGTATTAATATTGTTTTTAATAAAAAACATAGTAATTTTATTGCCCTTTTGGATTATTTTAAAAAATACAAACAGGAGACCAGAGGAGTTGGAATTTAGGAATCTTTAAATAAAACCTGTAGATCTAACCTGGAAGTATTCAGGCGGCAGTTATTCCTCTTCTTTGGCATGTTCCAGTGTAATAGCGAGGAGGAGTTAATAAAGTGATCACTTTGTCCATAAATTGTAATGTCAGTTTGTGGATTGGGTAAAAGTGTTATGATGTTCCATTTGATAATTTCATGTCATGTAATTTGTCAAGATAAGTAACTGTAGAAGCAGTTTTGAGTTGATATGTAGATCTGCCAGGGTTTCATGGATTTAGACTACTTAAAAAATTAACCCCAAGCAAGATTAAAAATATCAGGGACAATACAGAGCAGAGTGTCTTACAAAAAGGCTGCCTTTATAGCTCATCAGTGTAAATTTCTTGTCAAAAATCTCCCTGAGCTAAGTAAAGGTTACTTATTCATATGAACACCTGACTTATAAAATCAATCAAGCCCTGATATCAAAGATGTCTGGTTTTTGCATCTATTCAGATTGATGTTTCCATTAACTGAACTTCATATCCTAAAAAGGTATTTCATTTTTAAATCTGCTATGCATAACTCATTAACATCATAGCCCCTCACAGTAATTGCCTGAAACTGAGTAAAGAAAATCGAGAAAGATGAAGAGCTGAATTAGTACTTAATGAAAGGAAAAAAGTCAGACTATTTAATTGGCTGCCTGTCTGCCATGCAGCAGCTATTCCCTGCTTTATGGAAAATGTACATTAAAAGTGTTTCTAGTTTCTAGGTGGTATTTTCTGTTCGTAGAGAAGCTTTTATAGTGGGATGTCAAAGTGAAAAGCAATGTTAAACATTTGTTTTAAACTGCAGTGCGCAGTATGCTTCAAGCATAAAGAAAATTATCCAAGAAATACACATGTTGGAAATCATCTAATTACACAAGAATTTTTTAAAGTTTTCAAATATTTCTAGAGACAGAACCTAATGCTTCTTCAGCTGATGTACTTTATGTTACAGTAGCTCCGGGTAACTATTAACTATAGAGTTAACCTCCCAATTTTCTGAAGGTTTGAGATACCAAAAGACTTCTGGAGGTTTCCTGGAAGTAGAAGATCAGTGCGTAGCTTACATTGCTTGACTGGTCTTCAGTTAATGAGGAGTTTCAATTAGTTCAAGGTTGGAATAATTAAGGTAATATTATATTAACCTTTGTTCTTACATTTTTTTTTGATTTCACCTACAGTATGAGGGTGGGACCAGATCCTCAGCTGATGTAAGTCAGTGTAGCTTCACTTTGAAAGTAACAGAGCTTCAGAGATTTACACCAGGTGAGAATCTGGTCTGGTGTATTCAGAAAGATCATTTGGGAAACAGATTAATAAAAGCTAAAAATATTTTAACGTCACTGGGAAAAGTGAAGATGAGGAAAAATTTTCTTCAGTATTACAAGCTATCATGATAAACGGGCCACTCTGCAGGCATGGCTAAGCAAGAGGGTGCCCATTGGGAGCCAGTGGAAAATGTATGTGAAAAGCTTTATGAAAAACATTAGGACATGTGTGAGATACAGCTACATCAGGATCATAAAGCTGGAGCCACTAAAATTACAAGACTGAATTCTTAGAAAATATGGTGAAGTTGCCACTGAAAAATGACATGAAATAAATGGAGCAAACATGAAATCCTGTAAAACAAAGAGGATGGGCTACCAATAATGTAAAGGTGATTGAAAACTTAAAAAATAAAAAAGGGAGGGCAGTCTTATATCTGGGGAGGGGGGGTTGGTTTTTGTCATATATATAATAAAGGCCTGAAAGGTTTTTTAATACTTATAAGTTCAGGGCTTGTCTACGCAGGAAGACTCCATGATCACTGGAGATCTAGGCTGAGATCCTCATCTTTGCTCCAACTCCTGTACAGCCACATAATGGGCCCAAGTGGCATGAAGGGGCCCTCCTTTTAGAGCCCCTTTATGCCACTTGGGTAAAGGCATTGTGGAAGGCAGACCATAAGCACTCTGGAGCAAAACAGGACCAGAAGGGTGCAAATGTGACTTAAAACCACTATAGCGTTCCTTCCCTGGGTAGAGCCACATCTTAATATCTCATCATTCTTCACACTAACAATGGTGATGTCACACTAACAAATTTTGGAAAATTGGAGTAATTCTGAGAGACTGGCGGACTGCCAAGATAGTTCCGATATATAAAAAGCATGACTCAAGGAGCTAGAGACAGGTTAGCCTGACCTCAGTCCTGGTAAAATAGTGGAATAGTTACTTTGATATCCACCAACAAAAAAAATTAGGCTAAAAATATAAGTAATGCCGGTCAAAATAGCCTCTCTTTTTTTTTAGAAGATTGCAAGCGTAGTTGATATAGTATACTTGGATTTCTCCAAGGCGTGTGATTTATGACATCTAGATTAAGAAATTTGCATAACATGGAACTAACAGGACACACATTAGATGGATTAAAAACTATGTTACTTATACATAGCTCTCAAAATGTACTTGGCAATAGGGAGATACCAATGGCTGTTTTGAGCATATCCCGCATCGATGTTGGTCTAAAGATATTCAATATTTGTATCAAGTTAGATGATGACATAAAAATCTTTGCTGGCAGTTTGTAGCTAACACAAAGATTGGTGGGGTAGTAAATAATGAGGAGGACAGGATACAGATACAGACTAATCTGAATGAGCTGGTTAAATGGTCACAATCCAACAAAGGGCTTTTTTAAGATAGCCGAATGCAAGGTAGTACATGTTATTCCTACAGGATGAGAGACTGCCTTGGAAAGCAGTGAATCAGAAAGAGATTTAGTGGTCACTGCAGATATCCACTTCAACAAACTCTCAGTGCAATACTGTGGCTAAAGGGGCTAATGTGATTCTTGGATGATCCAGCGGCTGGAAAACCAACCTTATGATGTGGTGCTGAGGGAACTCAGTCTATCTGCTTATTGAAGAGAAGGATGAGAGGTGACTTATCACTGTGTATAGGTACTTACACATGGAAAAGGTGCCGGAGGTCCTTAGAGAAAGCCAGGAAAGAACAAACTTGACATTTCTGATATTTCTAGGGTAGAAAAAAAGAAGCAAAAAATGTTTATTTAAAAATCCGTTCAGAATTATTTATAATCATAAAATGGGCACAAGCTCAATTTTTAAAAAATCGTGTACAAGTCACCTTTGAAGCAGCTGCCATTAAAATCTTTGTAGTAAAAGAATTTGAAATACTGCCAAACAGCTAAACAAAAAATGAGGTTCCTGAACAAACGTGTATATGAGCAAACCCTATCCCAATTATTTTTCGCAAAGGGAAAAAATAGCCCTGATTCTGATCTTACTTTATCAATGTATTTCCATTTATTTCAGTGGAATTCCTTCTGATTTACACCAGTGTGAAATCCTTTATGTTGTGAATGGTATAAAAATATAATTATTTTCAAGCCAGCTGGGTTTGCTACCTTTCTTATTTACTCAGACTGTATTCTTGCTCTGGAAACTAATGTACTGATTTAATAAATGGTGTAGATTTGCCACGGTCTGCTTAAAAACAAATATAATATAGACCATTGCATAGTCCAGGTAGGATAATATCTAAATATTTAAATGTATATTATGTAAAGTATTAATGAAGTCTGTATAGAAGAGAGCTGCTGTAGAAATAACAAAGTGAGCAAACATTCATGTGTGACCTGCAGCTGTAGTTTGTCTTAGGTACAGTGAATTAACAGTACTGGGTTTATTTTAAAATACTCAAAGTTAATTGTGAGCCAGAGAGACTCTGACAAATGCTATCTGATCACAAATGTGCCTTATTACATCCGAGTACTAGCAATCAGCAGTCCCACAACTGAAATATTTAATGAGCTTCTCTTCTGCCTGAATCTTTTGCAAGCTCCCATCCAATTCTTCCAAAAGAGATTTCAGATGACCTTTGATAACTCTTCAGACTTTTTTGAATTTCTCTGAAGTAAACTTTGAGCTTTAGCCATCACTGTCACTGACCAGAGCTGTGAAAAGCTCCTGGAAAAATTGGCAACATAAACAGTTTTTTAAAAACTGGTGGTGAAAGATGCCTTCACAACACAGCATAGCATGAGGCCTAGGTATTCTTCTGTTCTATTCTGTATCCATCACCGTGGTACTTGAGTGCCTTCCGATAGCAAAATAAGTATCATGACTAATATCTGTTGCATGTGGTTCTCTCATTCTTATTCTCTCCAGGGCAAATATTGCATGTGCATATTTTATTCTTTAAAAATATATGTATGCTAACAATATACAGTGTGCTGTCATAAGGGAAGGCAAAATCATTCAAGTTCACCTTGCACTTGAAATGGAATGTTGGCAAGGCTTTTTGTGGTTCTTTGATCCTGCAGTTCATTCCACAGTTCTGAATCAGCCCCTGAAAGTTCCATCTCCTGCATAGACATGTTTTACCCTTGTCACAGCCAGTTCCATTGCACACAAGAGCAATCTTCATCCTGGAGCTTCAGGAAATCTTCTAGGCAATCTTGGACCCAGATAATTAAGTATCCATATATATAATTGAGGTCTTGAAGTTGTCACCTTCTGTGAGGAGCCAGTGTAGTGAGCAAAGGTTATGTGTGCGTGTGGTAACCCATGCTGCTGTGTCTTGGAGTAGTTCCAGTTTTTAGAGCCTGTGGTTTCATGACTGGGTAGATTGCACTGCTGTAGTTCATTCAGGAGACAGATCAGGCCAGGTTATCCTCTGCCAAAGTGAGATGCAGTTTCCTAGCCAGACAAAGATGGTAACGTGATGCTTGTGGATGCTGGTATATGAAAGCTCAGTGACATCAAGGAATCCAGTATACTCCTAAACTATGTTCTGACTTGACTAGTTTGAGTATGCATATTCAACCAGTAAAGATTACACCGTGGCTGAGACCTCATCAGAAGTTTTTTCTCTGCCAACCAGCATAACCTCCATCTTACTCAGGTTTAGCTTTAACAGGATGTTCTTCAGCTATGAACTGATCTCAGATGAGCATTGGGCTAGTTTGGTGAGGTAGGCTGTGAAAGATAAATAGTGCTGTTTGTCTTCTGCATATTTTTGGCAATTCAATCAATGATGTCTGACCAGCTCTCTGAGGTTGCATGTAAATGTTAAATATACTAGAAAGAATTGATCATTGTATGATTCCAACAGTGAGAAGTAAGGTGAGGAAGTCACATTTTCCCCATCACTAATCATTGCGTGAGTCCCTCCAGGAAAGACTCAAGACATTCTACTTCATCTGATGGACTCCTGACACCTTCCTCAGACAGCACAGCAATATTTTTTTATCAACTATGTTGAATGCTGTAGAGGTTCAAGAATGCAAGGATGGATTTCTGTCCTCCGTCCATCAGCACCACTCATGCTGTTTCTGTTCCTTGTCCTGGCCAGTCTCCAGATTGTCCAGAGCCTAGAAAATTGGCTTTGGTTAGTTGAACACGAAGGAGACTTTTTGATAGTGTCCCAGTGAGCTTGCTCAGAAATAGAAGGCTTGATATTGAGTGTCAGTTAGCTAGGTCTGGTACACCCAGGATGGGTTTTGTCAGTGTTGGTCTCACTATGTGTTTTTGAAGAAGCAAGGAAAAATTACTTCCCTGAGTGAGGCATTTCTTGTCCTGTGGCCCTTTTGAGACCCAAGACCAGAGAAATTACATAAAAATTCCTTAGATTATATATTCTTCCTTCCTGGACTGTATTTGCTTTTCTGAAATTCCCAATTCTCTTGTTGCCCCACATGTCTTCTCAGCCACTGATCTGCCAAGATGGAGTTGTAGCATGTCTCATAGCAGCCGTTGAAACCAATTATGCCAATTTTTCAAAGGCACATTCTTAAATTATACCCATACAATGAATACTTTTGTCTGTAAATACCCATTTTCAGTTCAGTGAGTAAATCTGTGTCTAAAAATTTTGAGGATGCAACTTTGAGGATGGTTGCTCTGAAAATATGTCCCTTTAATTTTTGTTAAGACACAATGGATTTCTTCATGGAGACTAAGAAAAGCCCAAATTGAGTGTAACTGAACAAACTAAGCAGTTTTTTGAAGTAGATAAAATATTGCCAAATTTTTAAAAAATGCGGTGCTGTGATTCCTTGAATCCCATATGAATCTCCATTAATACTAAAGTTGTGGACCACAAATTTAAGTTGTGGCTACTGTTTAGAGGGTCCCTGGGTTGGAAACCAGAGTAGTGGATGGGACTGGATTCCCCCACTGGCAAAGTGGCCTAATTTCCCAGAAGAGGACAAGGCTCCTTTGGAAGCCTGAGCAAAAGGCTAGATTTAAAGGGCCATGAGATGGGGCTGAAGACCCTGATGAGGGCAGACAGTTTGTTGAACTCTTTGCTACCCTGGAAGGGGTTCATTTTTCCCTGTGTGACTTGGCTGAAGGGCTGAGCCATTGAAGACCTGCCTAGTGAGTTTGGCAACCTAAAGGGGGTACCAAGAGTGGGGGAAATAATTGCAGTGCCAGACCCAGCTGTGAAGAGGTACCTAGGAGGTGAGTGCCCCATTGCACTACCTCAAAGAGCTTATAGTTGAAGTGTAAGGCGAGACCACAGACTGATACAGCAGGCTGATACAACGTGGTCAACAATGGTCACAGCACACCAGCTGCCTAACCACTGAATTTTCTGTAAGCCTCACATCAGAGGGAGAGGCTTGAAGGGGACAAAAAGCTTATCCCTAGGCCTGGTGGATATTTTTGAGACCTCCTCCCATGCATAAGGGCAGAGTGGAAGGAAGCAGTGTCCCAGAGAGGGCCATTGCAGATGAGTATGAATTAGAACAGGCTATGGGTCTGCTTTATCTTACATCAGGGACTTCTCTGTTCCCTAGCCACCTGCAATCCTGCAACAGCCTTTGCCCAACACTTCCTGGCTCCTATGTTGGGCTCGTCTCATTTGGCACTGAGAATTGGGGTGGTGGTTTTCAGTTTTGCCCATTTTAAGTTGACAGCAAGATATTAAGGAGGCAATGTCAGACAGGCTGAAATATTGGCTTGAAAGGCCCCAGACCAGTCAAGATATGAAAAGCTGTCATACAAATCAGCATAAAGATGTTAATTGAAGCCATATAGAAGCTCTGTGTCAAGACGCTTCTTTCTCCTGTGTCCTGAACTTCATAAAGCAGAGTCAGGAGATTAAAATAGCTTTCCTTTCCATGTGTAATCTTTTGTTGTCCTCTTTGTAATAATGCCATATGTATATGTGGTAAGATATCAGGACATCTTAGATTGAAGCATGAAAGGTTTTATGAAAATCTGGCCCCTTAACTCAGTCTGATTACCAAACTGAGATTCATTACTCTGAGTGATCCTGAAAGAAGGACTACTTCAAATATTGCATCATGAACCTTGCAGGCATTCTGTGTTTCCATTGGCGTTCATAAAATACTAATATCTTGTTATGCATTTGGCTTTCACAGTCCAAGTGTTCATTCAATGTATTATTCATTCATGTGGGGATGAATCCAGTCCAGAATAGCAGACCTTTGGCTGCAGACAGGTGCAGTTTTACTGTACTTGATGAGGCTGATTGCAGAGAATCATGTATGGAAATGTGAAGGGAGTGAGGGCAAAGCTCAGTCTTGGGATGGGACTGGAAGACAGGATCGACCACTGTGTGAAGCCACATTAGGATTTACTGTCACACATGGGCCCAGGTACAGAGGCTGGACATGGGTATTAACTTTTTCCCATATTGAAGAAATAAGGAAAAGTTCTCTTCATTACTGTACATCTAGATATCTTCCTGGTGGGTGAAATTCATATCCTCCATGAAAAGCCCAAGTAACTGGGCTTAGAGTGGGGTCATTTGCATGCGATTGGAAGATGGATTCCTCCTCCATCCTTGCCCCAACTTTGAGGAAGGGCACAGGGCACTGCAGTGCTGCAGCTACTACTACAACTCACGCTTAGGGTGACCATATGTCCCTTTTGGCCGTTTAAGCCCTGTCCTAGCCATCCTGACTTTTTTGGTAAAAGTGAGCATTTGTCCTGTTTGCTTTTACCAACTTGATCAGTTGGCAAGAACAAACGGAACAAATGCCCACTTTTTAAAAAGTGGGGTGCAGAGGAATGTACAGGGGAGGTGAGCGGTGTGGACCAACCATATGTAGGGGAGTGGGAGGCTCAGGCAAGCAGCTTGGGCCAGCCCGGCGGGAGAGAAAAGCTCAGGCTAGCCCCACATGGTGTCCCGTTTTCCCTTTAAAAATATGGCCACCCTACCCATGCTGTAAAAAACTTCTATATGTTCATTCCATTTTCTACAAATGGCATTCTCCAGTCATTGACTCATAGACATTATGGCCAGAAGGGACCATTATGATCATCTAGTCTGACCTCCTGCACATTGCAGGCCACAACCTCACTCTACCCACTTGTGTAGTATGGCTGCAGGACTGGGGAAATGGTATCAGTATGAAGAGAAAAAAGATCCCAGGTTTCCTCTTGAATTATAGTAAAAGTAGTTGTTGCTTACTGTTAAGGTTGAAAAATAGATATCACAACTTTTTTCTTCAGATGGTCATAATTTTCTAAACAATAGTGTTGAGGTTTTGGTTTTTGGTCTCAGCCCAAAGTTGAAATTATTAGAAAAAAATTAAGGAAATTTCTTTCATCTGTTTAAGCTTAGTGATCATCAATAGACACATCTCCTGTTTATAAAAATGTCTCAGTTACATCTTTTGGTCATGGCTACAGCAAAAATAACTGAAGTTTGAAATTTGCCATGCAGACAGTCCTTAATGAGGAGTAATGATATTGCTAGTTTTTGTTTTGTTTGGGAGGGGAAGAGAGGAAGGGAGAGAAACTTAGAAATAAAAAAATTATAAGCAATTGCAAAAGTCTCTTCTGAACATGTTCACTAGTTAAGATTTTTAACAGAGCGTAATGAAGGCTCCCTGCTCCTCCCCCAGTGATATAACCAGAGAAACATGCTCCCAGCCTTATAAGCATCATGGATTTTTGCTAGGACATCTTCCATGAGGGAGAATGGAAATGTCTCATTACCCTCAGTGGAAATGTCTCATTACCCTCAGCAGAATCTTACAAAAACACTCATTTCAGTCAAAAGATTACTGCAATGCAAAAAGAGTGAGCGAGTAGATTTTATGATGTAAGTACATCTCAACTTTTTTGCTTTATTCTGCAATATATATTGAATTCCAAACAAGCATAAAAACAAACAAAAAAACTTTCTACCTTTGCCCACTGTGAACACACACTATGACGACGTAAATTGATGTATTGAAGGTATCAAGTTTTGAGGAATGTTCTCTCCAACCAAACCATAGCAACATATGCACTGCTGTGGCTTCACTGTAGGGTGTTATCTACACCGAAGGGAAGGGTTCTCCCACTGATGTAGGTAATCCACCTCCTTAAGAGGCAGTAGCCAGGTTGGCAGAAGAATTCTTTCGTCAACCTAGGGCGGTCTACTCCGGGGATTAGTATGGCTTAACTACATTGCTCAGGGGTGCAACTTTTTCACAGCCTTGAGTGATGTAGCTGGGTCAACCTGACTTTTTTAGTGCAGACTAGCCCTTGGTTTCTCTTTGTGTCTGCTTTCTCTATCTGTCTGGAGATTGTGAACACAGGACTGCTGGAGTTCTGAAAATGTTGTGCTACAACTGTGAGTTACAAGCTGCCATATTTTTATCCCTGTTCACCTGCTTGAAAATACAAGATACAGCATGCAGTGAATATGGTGGTTTACTTGATGCAGACATAGCAGTGAAATGAGGACAGACTTATATATACAATTAAGAAGCAGGCTGTGACTTTTATTAAACTTTAACACAGGGGAGAGGTGATACCTACCCATTGCCAGTGCACTCCTGTTCCAGGCATTTAATTGGTTCCAGTGGAGGGTTACCATATAACCCATAACTTGGAGTAGGCTCTCCTCAGGTTACCCTCCCAGGATTCGGATCACTCTGAGTCTTAGAACCCTTCCCCCCCACAACATGAGGGCCACAGGGTCTTTCCCTATCCTATAGCTTAAGGTCTATCACCACATACCAGGTCCTTTACCTCTGAGAACTGTTCATTTTATCCTTTTAACCACACTGGAAACAGGCCACAAGTTGTGACAAATTAACAACTCAACCCAAGTGCCACAGTTTCATTTCATTTTCATTTAAAGACCAGGGAGCTGTGAGAAAAGCGAAAAGCTCCCTGGTCTTCTGCCAATTAGCCCATTGGAGAAAAATTGTCTCCTGACCTCCAACTGGGCAATCAGCTAAACCTTCAGCATCAGTCAGGCCAGACTCCCATTCCTAGTTCAGGGTGGGTAGATGGGACTGCTGGAATGCAGCCACACATGGCCCCCTCTCCAGGTCACATCTTGGGAGCTGATGAAAGCTGTAACCTTTTGCTCAGCTGGCCAATGGGTGCCAGAGATTCCCCGGATAGGAGGAGCTGCCTGGTGGCTCTCATTGAGTTTCTCTCGCCTCACTGCTTGGACTGTCCTCCTTGACCACTAGCCCATCAATTTCCCCCATCCATTGAGGCAGGTGGGTGGCATTTCTGTCCCCATATGGAACTTGCATCTGAGTACACCATGAATCAAGTTCCTAACATATTTGGCCCCTGGAGTCCAAAGTTTCCTCACTGAGCTTTGAAGGAGATTGTAGTGACAGAAAATGGAACTATAATTTGATCTTGAACATTTTCAGCCAATTGACTTGCAGTTCTTCTGTTACAGGAGTGCAACAAGCCTTTGTTCTTGAAGCCCCACTTTCAAAAGGAGAAAATGCATTTCTCAGTTGTGCTTATGTTTGAATACAAGGTTGCTTTTTCACAGCAGATATGGAGTACAGTTGAGCAAAGTCAGTGTAACGTACAGTGAAGTTGAACATTTTCAATGACTTCAATTTGTTTAATACAAGCATACAACAATTTATAATGTACTGAAGATAAGCCACATTTCATTATCTCATAAATTATAACCGTCAGCAGACGTATAGAAATGATAGGCATTTGATTATGGATGTACATATTTTTCTTTGCCCAAGCAAATATTTTTGAAAGCAAAATAGAAACTTGAAGAAGAGATTCAGTCTACCTCTTCTCTCTGTATTTTTTGGGCTGTATAAGGCAGAAATCGTTGTCCCAAATAAATAACTTGAATTTACTGCTCTGTGTTTCTATATCTTCTAATTGGGTTGTTTATGCAGGTTTTTCAGTCAAATTTTGGGGAACATAAGCAGAACATGTGGCTAGATCTGCCTCTATTCAGACAACAATTGTTCCTTTGAAACAATACCATACAGACCTTCCTATTTCATTATGGGTCCATTTGAACAATGACATTTCAGGGTTTTTTAATTTTCATGAAGCTAAAGCTTGCCCATCCTTGCAGCTGTCAAAAACATGACCAATTCTCTTCCACTGTTTGTTGGGTATGGATGGGTTTTGGGACACCATACAGGGAGGAAGGACAGTTCTATACAGTTTATGCATTAAGGAGCACTGCTTCAAGAGGCTGCTGCTTCTATGTGCCAGCATAGCAAGAATCTGGGGGTAAGGTATAGTAGGGTCCAGTAGGGGTGAGATTTGTGGGTCCACTACCATTCTTTTTGGAATGGAGGAGTAACAGCGATTTGAGCAACTGCAGCCTCAGAACTTCAGTAGAAGATATACAGCATTTCCCTAGTACATGGGCGTACACATCACAAAGTGATCACTCCATATCAGATTTCTCCATTCTTGTCCTCCAAAGGAAACCTGCCCAACACCTTCAAAAGACAAGCCTGGGAACTTAAATTAATAACTCTTCTAGACACAAAAAATCAGGGGCTCAACAGAGATATTGTTTATGGCTTATTACAACAATCTGTAACTTACTAACACTTATCTGTCCTATGACTGCAGAAGTGTTAATTGCCCACTTTATTTTTAACTGGACTTTTGCAACATGTGTTAAATCTTTTATGCTTAACTCTCCATCCCACCTTGTATTTAGTTGTATAACTCGATTTCCTTTTCCAGAACTGAAGAAGAGCTCTGTGTAGCTCAAAATCTTGTCTCCTTCTGTTCATCCAATAGAAGATATTACCTCTCTTATATACGTGTATGAGATTTAGCGAGGGGAACACACATGCTTCAGTTTTTTCCTAGGCTTCACATAGGCCATGTCTGTACTAGCGAGCTTACAGTAGAACAGCTCTATGGAGGCAGCTGTCCCACTGTAAGATCTCCCATGCAGCTGCTTTATGCTGGGGGAGAAAGCTCTCATCGACATAATTAAACCACCCCCAAAGAGTGGCGGTAGCTATGTTGTTGTCCACTGGCACTTCTGTCAGTGTAACTTATGTCACTCAGAGAAGAGTTTTTTCACATCCCTAAGTGGCATAAATTATACTGACAAAAGTGCTAGTGTAGACATAGCCGTAGAAAAAGGGTAGGAAAGCTGGGCTAATGTAAATAACTCCAATTACTACCCATTAGAAAGGTTTGCCTTTTTTCACATAAAAGAAAAACATGTCAGTAGGCCACTTTGTAAAGTGCTGTAGTGAGCTACGTTTTTTAATGTTCATTCTACAGGTCCTGGGTGTAATGTAGTATAAGGCACACTAGATGGTGGTCTTGCCACATCAGTGTCCAGCTAAGGAAAATATTTTCCTAATATGTTGTGAAAAATCCCATTTTGAAAATAGCACTTCATTTTGTTCATGGAAGAAGTATGACAAACATAATGTTACTGAAAATCTTCACTATGGGCTGGAAGAACAATGCATGCCAGTTGTGTAATTACAAATCTGTAGTAAGGTTGCCAACACTCCAGGATTGTCCTGGAGTCTCCAGGAATTAAAGATTATTTTTTAATTAAAGATTATGTCATGACAAACTTCCAGGAATACAAAATTGGCAACCTTAATCTGCAGGCAGTTGGTTTTTATGAACCTCATGAATCTTATTTAAATGGTAATCATTGCATCAGTTTGTTCCTCTGTTTTCCTGTTTTTCTAATAAAGGGTTTTAGGTGTGAGAGGGAGTTAATGGCTTCATAGTTGAAATACATGACTTACATTTTTCAGATGGAACATTTGCATTTGTATTATATTGAGCAACTCTTGTTTCACATCTTGCTTTTCCTTACTGGTTTGTTTACACTGCACTTTCATTGCTATTATAAGATCATGCAGGGATGCTGCATGTTATTAAAAATTTAAAACCAGGTGTGAGCATGGATAATGCCTAGTTAAGACCACTGTTGCATAATACTTGCTTCATACATGCTGCTTGCACTATTCCAAATATTAATATTTCTGAAAAGAGTGTGTACGGGATGTGCCCCTTGGAAAAAAAGTCTCTACAAGAGTTCCTGGTACTTAAAGGCCAGTGAGTCTAACTTCAGTACCAGGCAAACTGGTTGGTTGAAAATATAGTAAAGAACAGGATTATCAGGAACATAGAATAATACTATTTGTTGGGGAATTCAACAGCTTATATAAAGGGAAATCATGTCTCACAATCCCTTAGAATTCTTTGAGGGGGTTAACAAACCCATGTGGACAAGAGTGATCCAGTGGAGACAGTGTTCTTGGACTTTCAAAAGCCTTTGACAAGATTTCTCACCAAAGACTTTTAAGCAAACTAAGAAGTGATGGGATAAGAGGGAAGGTCCTCTTATAGTCATAACCGGTTTAAAAAGCAAAAAAAAGAAAAAAGGGGTAGGAATAGCTGGTCGATTTTCAGAATGGAGAGAGGTAAAATTGGCATCTCCATGGATCTGTGTGGGACCAGTGCTATTCAACATATTCATAAATGATCTGGAAAAGGAGTAAACAGAGAGGTGGTAAAGTTTGCAGATGGTACAAAATTGCTCAAGATAATTAAGTCCAAAGCAGACTGTGAAGAATTACAAAAGGATCTCACAAAATTGAATTCATGATTTGTTTGAACAACTGAGACATTTGTGTGTGGGGTCTAAATCAGAAGCTTGCCTAACAATTCCTTGTCACATGACAACTTCTTGCATCCTGTTTTCAAGAGAAATCTGCAATAAACTAGGTTAGAACACATACACTCTAAACTGGAACTTTTAATGTAGCTCCAAAACCAAGGTGTCAGGTCATTGGTCCCTGAGGAACTATCCTTTGGGGTGGATTAGAGGAATCAGTGATCCTTATAAAAGATGCCATCATTCAGAGCAAGAAGAGGAGTGCTCCCTTGCACCAATAAGATACCTTAAGCTGTATCCTGCTCCATTCCTTGGGCCAGACACCAAGAGAAGGAGAAGTGAAGAACAGTAGCACTGACTAAGCAGAGCTTGAGGTGTAACCAAGAAAGAGATAAAGATCAGAGCCCCACATATAAAAGCAGAGATCATGTCATATCATCGATGGAGATACCAGGAAATATCAACTTAAGTCCATCTGAGTTAGAGACTTTAATGAGAGGAAGATATGAAGATCCTTCTGTAGAGCAATTCAGCGATGCTCAAACCACTCCAACTCACTAAAGTGTGTGTGTCTTTGTGTGTTACTGGTTGTTTCCCCAAGTAGACTCTACACTCTGTCAGAATGTTGTTGAAACAGTAAGGGATCCTGGGGTTAAACCAGTGTTGTTCTAAAGCTGCTATAACTTTGGAGTTTTAGAAATCATTTTGTGTTTATGCCAGACTGTCAAACTACAGGCATTTTGTAAATTGAGGAGGAAAATATATTTGAGAAATCTAGCTTAATACGATCTTTATGAACAGCGAAGCTTAATGGGAGAAAGGTAGCCAAAAAGAAGCTACCAGGAAATTGTACTGTGAGTTGTCTTCCTGAAAAACAAGATGAAGTAACAGCTGTTTCTTTCAGCAGACTTTGAGTTAAATTAATCAAGTTAATAAAGGAAAAGGGATTCTCCCATTAATCTTTCCATAAAACCTTAGGAAGGATTATTTTTCTTAACTTATTCAATATGATTTAATGTCCAGTTATGGTAATTGGCGATCCAGATAAATCGAACCATTAACTTATTGGTTGTATTCCAACTGTAATATTAATTCCATCATTGTAATGTACTCTTGTAAATTAAGTCAAGAGAAAGTTCACCTAGCTAACGGTATATTTCACTTAAATCTATGTTTGTTTTATAACTGCTTGCTTAATCTTTTAATAAATTTATAAAACACACACTGAACTGGTTTATTTCACAAATCTTCAGTGGAAACAAAGTAAATTATGTAGGAGAAAAAAGGTATATTCCTTATCGGTCATTTCTGAGCCCATTCTATATTTCAGGACCTTAAAATATAGCCCTATTATTCCTACAACACATACGTGTGAGGTCAGACCAATGTGAGAACTGCAAACATGTGGGACAGACGATTGTCCAGACCATTGCTGACTGTTGTATCCTTGCTTTGTAGCTGTTCATGTTTTTCACATAAGGGGTTAAGTGCTTGGCTTCAGAGTGAATAACAGTGATAGGAAAAATGTGCCATCCCCTTGCTCTGTCATGGGCTGTTGCTTCCTAGTTGCTGGGGTCAATCTGACATGCTTTCAAGCTTGGCTTCAGTATATCTTCATACTGTTTTTACTGGTCACCACAAGAATGGGTGCCTTGCATTAGTTGACCATAAAATACAGTCTTGGGTATTCTCAAGTTGGCAATATGAAAGATGCCGAAACCATTACAGCTGAACTTTTATGACCACCTGTTAAATGTCAGATATCTGACAATGATGAAGAATTTTGATATTGAGAATCTTGTCCCACCATTTGACCCTGCAAACAGACCAAAAACAGTGCATATGGAACTGATCAAGTTTGCTGCAGTGACAGCAATATTGTCCATGTCTGAGAACCATATAGAAGCATTGTGAGCACAACTGCCAAATAGATATTTAGCTTAGTGCTTAGTCTGACACCCCTGCCATTCCACAAGCAGTGTGAGAGCATTCCAAATGCAGAGCTGGCCTTGGCTATGTGATGGATAATTTGATCATCGATTGTGGCGTTATATCACAGCATACTCCCTAGGTAGAAAAAATTCTCTCTAGGCTTAAGAGGAACATTGTTGATTTTAATAATTGGGTAGACAGGTGCAGGACAGCACAGGTTGGTACAGAGCTTCCATTTTTTTTTAGGCTGATGGTGAAATCAAAATGATTGACTGCACAGTCAAAGTGATCAGTTATACACTGAAAGTCATGACTCGATTGAGGAACCAGTGCAATCATCAGCAAAAAAAAAAGCTACTTACTGAGTAAATCTGTCACTTTCATGCCAGCACTGAAGAGTTGCAGATTGAACAACTTCACATCAGTGCAGAACTGGATAAATGCTACTCTGTCAATGCAATGAAATGCATCCATAAGCATATGGAAAATGCAGAAAAGGATGGAAAAAAGTGTTGGGTGCCACTAGAGACAGGAAAGAGATCTGATATCTCACCATTTTCCACCACTGTGGCCATCAACCTGTCATTGAAGGACTGAATAATAGACCTAACTTTTCAGGGCATCCAAAGATGAACAAAATTTTTCAGAATCCCTCATGATTTATGGAATCAAAAGCTTAAACTTATTTGACAAACACCATATAAAGACCACAGTTTGCTCCTGGCACCTTTCCTGAAGCTGGCAGGCTTTGATCATGTCTAGAGTGCCCCATCTAGACATCTGGACCAAAATCCACACAGAGACTCAGGGAGGATGGTTTCCACAGGGCAGGTGTTAAGTTCTATATGACCAGTGAAATAATTTCCCCAGCAACAGAAATAGTGAAATGTTGTGGTGATTATCACAGTTTGCCCTCTCACCCTGATGTTTACAGAGGTGGACAATGTTGGCATCACTGAAATTCTGTGGAACTGTCTCTTGCTCCCAAATAATGTAGAAGAGTCATTTGAGGTGCCTTGCAGTGTAGTACCCACCCTGCTTATAGCTCTTTGTTGGAATGCCATCTGGTCCTGAAGTTTTCCCTTGTGACATCTGCTTGCTTGCTCATCTCATATAATGAGCATTAGTGCAAGTTCTTCTTTTAATGGGTTTTGTGGAAAAGCATTAATTACTTCCTCAGAAATGTCAGAAGGGTGGTTGAGAAGAGAACTGGAATATTCCATCCATCGGTCAAGTATTTCTTTTTTCAGTCAGTTACATTATAAATGGAAGATAGGTCTATACATTTTCCAATACATACATGCATTACATTTAGCCATCTACTGAAAGGTGTTAATTAGAGCTAAATATCTAATGTTTTTTTTCAGTTAAAATGTTTATTTTGAGGCCATGAAGAGTTGATGCAGAGGAAGCAAATCTTTAAATTTTCCACAAAGAAGTTGAAGTTAATTTAAAATCTGTAATAAATATTTGCAGAAACATCTTTGCTATTTTTGAGCAGTTCTAACTGGTAAATATATATAGTTTGTGGCTAGGTTGGTTCACAGTATGCGTTAACATATAGGATACGTCCACACTGCATACTCCTTATGGAGGTCTGCTGGAGAGCCATAGAGTATGTGTACTCTACATGGCTCTCTAGCATGCATATAATTAGCAATGTAGATGTTGAGGTCCTGCTTAGACTAGTAGAGAAAAGACATGCCTGAAGCTTTATGGTACATACCCTAATCCCTGCATAGCTTTCTACATGCCCACGCTGTGCCTCCCATGTCTGCACTACACTTTTTAGCAGTGTAGTGTCCCATTACCTTCCTAGTGCCAGAGACTTCCCCTGCTTCAGTGAAGACTCAAGCAGTGGGGAAAGGCTCCAGCTGCAAGGAACTGCTGGAGCCTTTCTCTGCTGCTTCGCCCTGCCAGAGCATTTCACTGATGCATGTAGCTACACATTGCAGTGTGGACTCAACCTGCTTTTCACTGCAATGTGTACCTACATATACCCTACACACTGCTGCCAGTGGTGTGCAGTGTAGCCATAGTTTGGCTATATTGATACTGGCCTTTATTATTTTGAAAACAACAACAACATGCATAAAGTTCCCCTTAAAGTCACATTACAAATATAAGTAATACTTTGGATGGGCTTCTGGGGAAACTGATGGCCTGGTGGGAAATTGGCTGATTTTGCTTATCTGTAGCCTGATCTTGTAAACTACTGAGCAATCTGCCCCCAATCTAGCAAAACACTTAAGCTAGTTCTGAAATTTAAACATGAGTAGTCCCATTCACCTGGGAATAGTCTCACCATGGTTAAAATTAATCGTGTGTTTAAGTACTGACTGGGTGCGGGCAGATTGCTCACTCAGCACCTTGGAGGATCAAGTCTTATGTTTTCAACCTCTGACTTGCTTCCTTCCTTCTGGCTGGCCAAAATTCTAATTTGAGGTCGTGCATGTAATTTACTGAAAAATGCAGCCCCTGTGGTGCATCCTCTGTCACTGCTGGAAGTAGAACCTGAGTATAGACATCCCTGGCCAGTTATATCCCTACCTGATGTGGTTGGAGCAGCGAGGGTGTCTGTCTATATTGCATAAATGTGTGTGACTTTCTGTTTTAGGTGTTGCTCTAACCTGCCTTGTCTCTCTTACTATTAGTTAAAATTTCAAAAGATGGCTGCCATTGCAATATCACTGACATTCTGAATATGCAAAATTGTGAATTTGTGATACTTTTGAGCCATTCCAGAAGGGAATTCCACAAGCCAATCTGCAGGGGGGAAAAATGATCATGAAATTACAAGGCCTCACGATTCTGTTTCCTGTGAACTACCCAAAATGAGCTGGCTAAATATTCTTAATGTGAAATTTGATCAGTTTTCAACCAGTTCTAGTATTACTCAATGCATGCAATGTTTCCACCTTTTCAAATAATTTAATGTTGATTTTTCAATAAATCTTGGAGCCTGGGGGAAGTTCCAGAAGTCTGAAAGAAAGCTAATGCTGTGCCAATTTTTAAAAAGGGTAAACGGGATGACCCAGGTAACTATAGCCTGATATCAATGTCAGACAAAATTAAGGAACAGCTGATATAGTACTCAGTAATAAAGAACTAACGGAGGGTAATGTAATTAATGCAAATCGACATGGTTTTAAGGAAAATAAATCCCATCAAACTAACTTAATATCTTTTGAAGAGATTACAGGTTTGATTGATAAAGGTAATAGTGTTGACGTAATTGACTTCTGTAAGGCCTTTGACTTGGAACCACTTGACATTTAAATATAAAATTAACATGGCCCATATTACATGAATTAAAAACTGACTAACTGATAGGTCTCAAAATTTGATTGTAAACAGGGAATACTCATTGGACAGGTATGCTTCCAGTGGGCCCTGCGGGGATTGTTTCTAGGCCCTGTGCTATTTAATATCTTTATCATTGACCTGGAAGACAACATAAAATCATCACTGATAATTTTTACAGATGACACAAACATGGTGGTAAATAATGAAGAGAAGAGGCCACTGATTCAGAGCAATCTGGATTGCTGGGTGAACTGGGCATAAGCAAACAATATGTGTTTCAACATGGCTAAATGTAAATGCATGCATCAAGCAACAAAAAATGTAAGCCATAATTACAGGATGGGGCACTCTCTGAAAAAGATTTGTGAGTCATGGTGGATAATCAACTGATCAGAGCTCCCAGTGTGAGGCTATGGCTCAGAGCTAATGGGATCCTGGGATACATAAATAGGGGAATCTTGAGTAGGAGTAGAGAGGTTATTTTACCTCTGTGTTTGGCACTGAGATGACTGCCACTGGAATACTGTATCCAGTTCGGCAGCTCATGATTTGAGAAGGATGATGATAAATTGGAGACAGTTCAGAGAAGAGCCACCAGAATTATTAAAGGATTAGAAAACATGCCTGGTAGTGATAGACTCAAGGAGCTCAATTCATTTAGCATAACAAAGAGAAAGGTAAGTATCTACATTTGGTAAACAAATAATGGGCTAGACAAACTGAGACTGCAAATAAGGCATAACTTTATAACAGTGAGGGTAGTTAACCATTGGAACAATTTTTAGCAAGGGTCATGGTGAATTCTCCATCACTGACAATTTTTAAATCAAGATTGGATGCTTTTCTCTGGGAGTTATTTTTGGGGAAGTTCTATGGCCTGTGTTATACAGGCGGTCAAACTAGATTATCACAATGGTCCTTTCTGGGTTTATAGTATATGAATCTATGAAAAACTGTTTTCTCATCACTGTGATGCTTCCCAGAGGAACGGAGGGTTGTGAAGCACTTTGTTACCCCCTGCCATTAGTGTGGGTGTCTGTGCTGGCTGTGTTTCAGCTTTCTGATTCCATCAGTCTCTGGCAACACAAGAACTATCTTTCAGGCCTCCACAGACCTCACTTTCTTTGTACAGGTTAGCAGACCTTTGTACAGGTACACACCAAACCTGAATCCTTCAAGTAACCCTCTGGAGTGTTCAGCCCCTGATCCACTGAACACTCACAGAACTCTCTGATCCTCTGTACCCAAAGGAATAACTAACCGCAGCCCGCCACACACACACCCACACACCAGTTTACAAGAATCAACTTGGGATCACCACTCCACTGAACAAACAGCACATAGGTATATTTATAGTGAAAATGGGAATGTTTATCAAAGAACAGAGAAAGCGACAATAAGTAAGAATATTGGAAACAAATGGTTACATATAAAATAAATAACACTCTTTCTAAAGCCTAATCTTAAAACACAAAATATTCCCATTTCTTACAAGATACCTTACTCCAAGTCCTTTTCCCAGCAGTTTCAGATAGGATGCCTGGCATCCCCCTTTCATTAGATCAAGCCTCCTGGTAGCTTATCTTCACAGACTGAAGGATACCAGAGCAATTCTCTGCATTCCCAAGTATAGCAGAACAGACATTTGATCATCACCTGAAAAGAGGATTACTTCTTACCACTGTTTCCCTCTTTTTGTTAAGTTCCTTCTGTAGTCTCCATAAGCTCTTCATTAGCCTCAGTATGATAGAATCTATTATGAGATACACAATGGTCCACCAGGGAGAGAAATATCTCCCACCGGTTATGTCAAGGCATGCTACCTTTGATTGACCAGGGTCTAACCACAAGCCCTAGAGAACACAATTTGCTGCATATATACATACATTTTGCAATGATTATGATGTGATTACGAGTATGACAGGCTTTCATTAGAGATCCCCTGTACTCTCTGCCACTTGGCATCCGGAGGTCCTTGGGTCATAAGTATCTCTTAGTTCTTAAACAAATGACATTCCCCCCTGGGTTAGTGTCAGGTGACTATTTTGTTGATTTATGACAAGAAGTTTTTTTTAAGGTATCTTTACTTTTTCATATTAAATCTAATATAGTGCAAGTTGTACTCTGAATGTTCTTTAATATTTATGGGAAATTAAGGAAGTGTTCTGACTTTATGATCATTATATTCATTCTATTATGATTATGAATCAAAAGCCCCTTGAAGTCAAAGGCAAGAATCCCATTTTTTTAACTCTAATAAAAGGAATGTACAAAATCTTGAAAAGTAGTATCAGAATGATTTAAGATTTCAAGTGGCAGTGTGGACTAGTGGATAGAACACCAGAATGGGACTCCAAAGACCTACATTTTATTCCCAGCTCTGTCTCTGGCATGCTTACGCGACTCCGTTCAGCTCTTTGTTCCTCAGTTTCCCCCTGTGCACAGTGGAGATAATGATATTGACTTCTTTTGTAAAGCACCTTGAGCTCTATTGATGAAAAGGGCTATATAAAAGCTAGGTATCATTATTATTATCTCACTTGCCCTTCTAATCTGAACATCCTTTTTTTCTGTAGATCAAGAAACTTGACAAATCCTACACACATTGTGCAATAAAACCTACAAGAAAAAAATCAGAAATGGAAATATGTCAATCTAAAATGCATTCTGTATGCACTTTGGTTAACTCTTGACTCTCGCGTAGCAGATGCAGAGTAATTGTGCCCATGTTCAGTTAGGTTCAAAGAGCATTTCTCTTGGAGAAGTGATCAAGTTTAGCTAACATGTGGTGGACTACTTTTCCTAGTCTACCACACATAAACTTTAGTACTTATGCTCACTTTTCATCTGTAGAAAACAGATTTTTTCGCAAGACAATTATTGATTTTAAAAAATTATTGAAAAAAGGAAATTTGAGGAGGGAAGCTATGAAGTTAAATACTGAGGGAATATTGTATAGTAAGTATGGTTAACGCATGGTCATGCAAACCATTAGAAATATAGTATTATGTTGCTATGTTTTGAAGCTAACAGAGCAGGTAGTTTCAACTGAGGTGTGGATTTTCCTGACCTCATCATCTTCATCGTATGGGATTTATAAACATCATTGACTAGATTTTCTTCTGTAAGGACTTGATCTAAAACCTGTTGAAGGCAATGGTTGTCTTTCCATTGACTTCATGAGCTTTGGGACCTAGATTTGCAGTAGTCTCAGGTCTAAACTGTGCTATCTTTGTAACAAGATAAAGATGCTCTCCACCAGGATGATAGATAGGCCAACAAAACATAACTTTTGGGGGACTTGTAGAATTTTAAGAATACATTCATTTCATAGCAAAACCCATGGATTTCTAATTTTTTACTTATTTATACTGGATATTTTTGACCTCAGATGAGGAACTACACTAGTGTAACAATGTTATTCTCTAGTCTGGGTTTAATTTTAGATTTATATTCTTAAAGTTTTTTGCTGAGCTGATGTGTATGTTAAACAGTAGGTGGCGCTTACCCTTTACATTAACATCAAATTGTAGGTTTCTTAGCACGTGCTATTGTTTGTGTAGGAAGTTCTTGGCGTTTTTTCAGCTTGTGTGCATAACAATAATGTGTGATATTATCAAGGAATATTTTTTCAAATTAGAAAAGTATATGTGAGGAGTACAGAACACGGTTTTTAAAATCTGAGTGCCATATAATGAAAATATTGGAAAAAATCTGTGGGATTTGGAATTTATCCCATAAGATTGAAAGCAGAACTCATGAATCAGGAAGGTTAAGTGAAATTAAATTATGGAGGCCTTTCCTTCAGAGCTGGAATTGTTCCAGATCTCTCAGACGCGCATTATGTGTTCTGTCTACAGTACCGTGGGAAAGCAAAAATAATTAAATCTGAAAATTAGATTTAAATACTGTTAAAGGTATGACTCAAACCAATAAAAGCAAGGAAATTCAAAGTTAACATTGACACACCATCCTTAAATTGTCCTGTTCCATATAACAAAGTGTAAGGTTATCCACTTAGTGAGAACAAATACAAAATTCAAGTACTTGCTTTAAGCTTAATGGACTGGAGCTGAAGGAAACTTGAAATAGAAAGCTAGGGGGTGGTACTGATTAATGAATAGTATGAAAGTGGATGGGGAAAGGACTACATGGCAGTGCAAGGAGAGCAGATAAAGTATTTTGATTGTATTTATAGGTCAAATATGCACAGTAGTTAATTGTGTAACTAAGGAGATACTGATTTGACTGCCAAACAGACTGAATTACTCTTGAAATACACTTTTGACTATTGTATTTTAAAAAAGGAACTATGTGAGCCCCAAGGTTCATTCAGCAGTGCCCTCAGAGGAGGTGAACTTTAAAAAAGGCGACAAACATCCTTTGAATTTGCTGTTAGAATTTTAATACAGGAGTCTTAAGAGCTCTGAAGAGCCTCCTCTGAGGTATTGCTGCCAGCTAGGCCTGGTATACAAAAGAAAATTAGATCAGCTTAACTATGTTCACCACTGGTGTGAAAAATCCACATTCCTGAGCAGAGTAGTTAAGCTGGCCTAAGTCCCCATATACACAGCTCTTTGAATTTTCTGTCAACGGGAATGGCTACATTTGCAGATGTAGAGCGCTGGGAGTTAAACCAGCCCTTGGAGACCACAGCAGGGAAAACGCTGCCATGTGTTAACACTGTCAGTTGCAAGTGCACTGGCGTGGCCACATTAGCAGCTCTTGCAACGCCACAAAGAGCCATATATTGTGGTAGCTACCCCAGTGTGCAAGTGGCTGCAGCGCGTTTTTCAAATGGGGGGGTGGAGTATGACAGGGAGTATGTTGTGTGTATGGTGGGGGGAGAGACTGTGTTTTGGGGGGCTGAGAGCATGTCAACGTGCTGTCTTGTAAGTTCAGACAGCAGCAGACCCCCCACACACACATACACACACTCTCAACAGCAGCATTCCACCGTAATGGTTTGCTTTGTCGCAGAGCAGAAAAGCATGCCGACTGTCAGAAACTGAGCTTTGAAAGGGGATATCACATGCCTGCAGCCCATTTCAAAACAATGAGAAGAGTGGCCACTTGACTTAAGGGAATTATGGGACGTTTCCAGAGGCCAATCACAGTGCAGTAATGCAACATCTCATCCACACTGACACCAGGGCATTTCAGCCAGGGCACAGCAAGCTTTATGCTTCTCAAGGAGGTGGATTACCAGGAGCGCTCCAGCTGCAGAGTCCAGGTGCTCTTGCCAGTGTGGACACCTCAGGAGTTAGGGCACCCAAGGCTGCTTCAATGCGCTCTAATTTGCAAGTGTAGCCAAGCCCCTAGTTACTGCCTCTCAGGGAGGTGGATTACCTACACCCCATGGGAGAACCTACGTCAGCATAGGTTGTGTCTACACTGAAGTTCTGGAGTGGTGCAGCTGTGCCGCTGTAGCATTTTAAGCGTAGACAAGCCCTTAGAGTTTGAAGTCTACATTTTACTGAGGTGAGTGAAGCTAAATAAAGTGCAGTGTACAAACCTCAATGACTTGAAGTGGAACTGGATTTGTTCCAGATCTCTCAGATGCTGTTTTTGCTAGGTATCAATTTTGCTACATGGATGGTTTTACCTAGCAGGAGCACATCTGTTTCCATTGCGATGACTGTATCTTGCCAACAGAAACAGAAAGGGACTAAGGGCTAGATTTTTTTAAAGATATTTAGGCGCCAAAAGATGCAGATAGGTACTTAAGTGCCTGATTTGCTTAGGTACTTAAATATATTTAAGAAACTGACCCCTAAGTTTGCTATATTATGTTTGTTTTTTAGATGACTGCTTAGAGGTTCCAGGCTAATTAACCAATATATTTAAAAGCAGATTAAAAAAATAGTTTGTTAAATGTAATATGGAAACACAAATGAGTGCTAAGGCTCTGAGGTTCCAGATTAAAAGGGTACTTAATCATGTGCCTAACTTTAAGCACACAAGCGGTTCCATTAAAGTGAATGGGACTACTTGCATGCTTAAAATCACAAAGTGATTAAACTCCTGAATCGGGGCAGACACTGTGGGTTTTACTGAAATATTGGTATGACATTTCCAATTTATTGTAGCATTTATATTTCCAAAAGGAATACCCCTGTGTATTTCACTTACAATTATAGACCTAGTCCAAATTTGATCAAAGTCATTAGGAGTCTTTCTGTTGACTTCAGTGGCCTTTAGATCAGATTTTCTCTCTTGAACTAATTGTTTTCCCCTAGGTTGCTGGTGCTTGTTGATAATACATTACATGCACATTCAACAATAAATAACATCAAATAAATTATTGCACTATATTTCAAATGAAGCTTAGCTAATGCCATAAACAGTGATTGGTGAATGGGAACAGTGCCCCTCAAATGAAATAAAATCTTCTTGTTCATGTGTAGCTTGTATTCATTTATCAAGCATAATATAAGCAGGAAATTTAAAAAAAAAAGTTAGAAAAGGGAGACACTGGAATAACAGCTTGCCAGGGCAGTATAAATATAGACAAAAAACAGATTTTAATAGAGCAAAACAAAAAGCAAATGAGAGAAAAGCAAAAATGGCACATTCAAAGGAATTACTAGGGTAATGCTGTATATTTCATACGAAATGAAAGTATTTGGTACATGATGAAAAATATTCTGCTACAGATTACTAAACTTTTAAGCAAATAAAATGTATTGTGCAACTACTGGGTTAGGTTTTTACCCCCAAATATTGTTAAGGGTCATTACAAAACATCTAAATTAAAAACTGGAAAATATCTGTTAAAATGTTTCGTTTTTCTTTAGCAGAAACAAATTCCACTACTTAAGTGTTACTTTGTAGAAGCACCTAAATTACTGACCTATTTAAGTATCACAGTGACTACCTGTTAAAATTTAAATGAAATGTTAAGATAGGCTAGAAAAGTTTAAACTTTATGAAATGAGTGCACTGTACTAAGCAAGCACTGGACACTTTTTATATATTTTTCTCTCTTGGGTTATTAGAGTCAAAACCAAAAGCTCACCGAGAGTGTGTGTACACTCCAATGTAAACCCAGGATTAGTGGGATTTGATTCAGCTGACCTGTGTCAGGGAGCTCTGGGCTTGAACGTCTACATTGCATTTTAACCCTAAGATAAAATGTGTTTTGATCCATGCTCGAACCTAGAGATCTGGCATCCACACTGCAGGGCAAAGACTTGAGTCTAAGTAACCATATCCCAGAGTCCCTACCTCCATCCCTCCCCCTGAAATGTTACCACTCTAGCCATAGGAACATGGTGCAATGTGAGAAAATTCTACTGCCCACCCTGCACATTTCAGGAAGTTTGAGCAGCCTGCCAACATAGTCTGTCAAGCAGCCATTTTGTTCTGTACCAAAGCCAGCAACATGAAGGAGGAACCTTTTGATGGATTTCTCTTGCTTGCACTTTCACTTCTATATCAGGAAACTGGTAGAGCATCCATGAGGCACTCACGGACTTTTCAGCAATATTTTCTGTCCCAGCAAAGGTACCAGATAGATTTCCTGATGGATCTGCAGGAGAAGGCAGCAGAGGAGGAGGAGTACCCTGGCATTGCAGACTCTCACTGGCAGATGCTGCTCAGTATAATTGGCATAACCGCTGATAATCCCTGTGTAGTTTGGTGCTTCTGGTGCAGGGCCACAAGTAGAGACTGCTTGGGCCACATCATCATGCAGATTTGGGATGACCAGCAGTGGGTCGAGAACTTTTGCATGAAGAAAGCAACATTTCTGGAGTTTCATGAGCAGCTTGCTCCTGCCCTCCAGCATAAGCAACACACATCTGGGTCACCCTTGCCTGTGCAGAAGAGGGTTGCTATAACCACCTGGAAGCTGGCTACCTCAGACTGCTACAGGTCCATTGCCAACCAGTTTGGGGTTGGAAAGTCAACTGTTGGTAAAATGATGGCAGAGGTAACCAAGGCAATCAGCCCTGTGGGTTACCCCAAGGTGGTGGGCATTAATAATATTCCAGACATAATTGCTAGCTTTGAGAAAATGGAGTTTCCTAACTGTGGCCATGCTATTGCTGGGATTTGTGTGTCCATAGTTTGTCCTCCTCAAGGAGCACATGAGTACACAAACTGCAGTTGTTTATGCAGCCCCTCATAGACTACAGAGGCAGATTTATGAAAGCCAATGTGGGCTGTAAAGGAAAAATTCACGATGCCAGGTTTTTTTGCCATTCAGGTGTCTACAGTCATGCACAGGCTGGGATACTGTTCCCACCAAATGACATTGACATAAATGGTGTTACTGTCCTCACTGTTATTCTGGGGAACCCTGCGTACCCTCTTTTACCTTGGCTTATGAAACCGTACCCTGATTTCCGAGTAAAAAAGAGTTGATTACACTCTTAGCTGTCATAGAATCATTGTTGAATGTCCTTTTGGCAGATTAAAATCACATTGGAGGTGTCTACAGACCACTTTGGATGCCAATGAAATAAATGCTGTCTGCATGACTGTGGCTTGCTGTGCTCTTTGCAAGCTTTGTGAACTCAGGGCTGAGCCATTTCCCCCTGAATGGACCTATGACTGTGAGGGACTGGTGGATCGGCATCTTCAGCCAGAAAGTGGAGCTAGCTGTGCACGAGCTGGTTGCACCTGGGTAGCAGAAATCAGGGAGGCTTTGTGTTCTCACTTTAGGGACTAGCATAGCCCAAGGGAACAGGGGGAATAGTACCTGTATGAATGTGTGGGGAGGTGGAACAGACTCATTTTGGGGTCTGGCAGTGCTTGGGTGGGGAGTGGTCTTGATTGCCATGGAACGTAAGTCAGAATGACATAATGAACATGACTGAAAATTAATTTGCTTGTGGTTGGTGTGCACAGGGGCAGCACAATGGCTGTACAGATGGAATTTACTGAAAATTGAATGGCTGTCCCTTGGTAAATAGAGAAATACGGTTTGCTTGGTAATGCTTCATTGCTCCTTAACATGTTTTTAGCTTTATTATCTCAAATCCCAGTTGCATGACATGATGCACTGAGAGCACATTATGTTTTCAAGAAAGTTTATTGCTATATTTGTAACAGATCTTAAAACAGTAAACCACTCACACAGTCTTGGGCAGGCCAGGTGCCATTACAAAAACCAGACACTCAAAAGGGGAGGAAACACTTAATATCCAACACAATCCCTCTATCACTGCATGTCCCTTGGCCCTAAGTCCTTCTTTCCTTAACTTGGTGGCTGGGGAGGGGTGGCAGTTTCTACAGAAGAGGGAAGGCTGCACAGCAGCCACATGAGTCCATAATGCACGGGCTGCCCCAACATTGAGTTGTCCAAGCTATTACTGGTCTGAGGTATGTTGTTGGGACATCATGCCGTGGTGTGGGAGAGCAGCAGGGACTGTTGCTCTTGCAGCCATTATAGACAGAACTTCCTGGGACAATTCTCTATATAGCTTTGTCCTCCTCTTTTAGCCACTGTTCCTGTTCCAGTAACTGCTTTGAAAGTGCCTGCTCCCTGACTGAAAAGCTCCCCTCTGCCTGCCTGTCAGCATGGCATTATTCCAGTCTTTTGTCCCTCATCTTCTGGTATTGGACCTGCTGGTCTGCCCTCTCAAGAACATCAGTAGAAACGCTTCCTTTTGGAACAGTCCATGAGGGTATATTACTCCAGGGATTGAGTTCCTGAAGAACTGCAGGAAGTACAGGTTGAGGGTCCTGAAACAGAACAAAAACCAGAGGGTTATTTTTTAAAGTAGCTCTGTGGAGGAGCACGGAATAAATAACTGTGGAATCTCAAAGACATAACATGTAACAGTTCTAAAGAGAACCTACACATATTGTGAAGGGGATGCTTCAGTCCTCACCCTGTCTCTTGATAAAGCCTTGTCAATCGTAGTTACAGAATTGCAGAGGCAATGGTAAGTTTAAAATTAAAACTCTTACGCTACTTCATAAAAGTTTCATAACTAATTGCCATACTGAGTGTGGGCAGGTGTGTATAGTGCCCTTGCTGCAAAAGGCTTTTTTCTGTAATTTCAGGCCTTTCATATTTCGGAAGATGTAACAGTGCTTGTGATGCCTTATTGGTGATGTTATTCCAGAACTGCTGAAGGGGAACCTGCAGAGTATGCAGCAGAAGTATTCAAATGTATAGTGACCAAAGAGCACATTTATGAGTGGAGTCGACTAGTTAGCTAAACAGGGCAGAAAATATGCTCTTTCCCACAATGTGACAAACTATCTGGAGTTCCTGGTTCAGGAAAAGTTTGCAGTTGTCAGGGGCCAGGATTGGGTCAGAACACATGCGGGAGTTAACATAATGCTGGGTTTGCTCATATATGACTTCCCCTGAAATCTGCAACTTTACTCCACCCCTGCATGGATTACCTCCATCTGAAATGGACTAGATCTGGAAATATGGAATATTGTTTCCCAAGCACAGGCACTCTGTTTACTCTTTACAGGCAGCTGCATAGACCCAGGAGTTGTGATTGCAGAGTGGCAAATTTCTAATTACTGAAAGGAAAACTCTAAGAATGACCAGCTCAAAGCTCTGTAACTTAACAGTTAATTAACCTTTACAGCTGTGTGTGAAAGTTTGAAAGTCCAAGTCATCATTTTGAATTACATGAGTTGAGGAGAAGAAAGTGGGTCCCAAATGCTGAGATAGTCATTAGTGGCCAAATGCTGGTAGCTGGGGCTTAGCATTTTTGCACTGTGTCTTAAAGCAGAAATCCCTCCCATCGCTGTAGTGGTAATCAACTTTTAATTTGAATCATACATTTATTGTGCTCTAGGGTGCCTTCTGTCTCCACTGGAAGGCTTGGCAGCAGGCTGTTCCTTGGGGGCGGGAATCAAACAGCTCTTCTGAATAGAACTGAGAATTTGCTGTTTATCCTGATCCATAGCCTGCTCTGGGACTGGTTTCATTAAAAGAGTCACTTCATATTCCTGGCTGGGAGTCTGTTGCTGGCTCCCAGAAATCCCCTGCTGGATTCAGGGACCAGCAAGACACCATCCTGACTGACCAGGTCATCATGAAGCATGGTTGACTCCATGCTGGGTGCAGTGCCCAACACCTGGTCAAAGTCTTAAAGTCGTAAAATGGGCATGTCATTGTTGAGTTGCCCAAGGTGCAATTTTTACCCCTGGTCTTCCTGTATTTGCTCTTTAACCTCTTAATTTGCTCCCTGCACTGATTACCTGTCTAGAAAATCTGCACAGCTGACAGATTTTTAGCATCTGCTGGTACGTGTGGTCATTCTTGATGCTTTTATTTTACTGCTGTCACACCATAGATTAACCAAAATCTGGCTGTCCTCACATGAACAGAAAGCAACTCGCTTTGCACAAGGCTTGATTGGTTCACTCTCAAGGGTCCATATAAGTGAACTAGGCGGTCGCCTAGAGTGCCAAGTTAAATGGGGTGCCAAATTTGAGGGAAAAAAAATCAAATTTAAAAATAATAATAAAACAGAAAAAAACCAAAAGATTAAAAATAATACAAAATAATGAAGATGTCATTATTTCAATCTCCATGTGCATATGGAGGGAATATGAATTATAATTCATTTTTCTACATTTCTGAGAATTTATTATGTGAAATCTTTTATTTACTGCAAACATAAATAATTTAGCAAATTTTTTTTCAATTTGCGACGTAGGTTCAAGATGACCCACTCCGCAATTTTGATAAGGAATAACTGAGCCACAATGAAACACAAGAGCTGCAATGCTAGTGAAACCTAACTCGAATATAGATCAAGATAGCATAGCTAAAAATTCATGTAGAATGTAGATATTGCGAGTTGATACACGTCAAACAGATATTGCGAGTTCATACATGTCATTTTAACACATGTCGCAGATAGATAGTTAAGAATCGAGTGACTACTGTGGGAAATTGTGTTTCTTGGTGCCAAAGAATAAAGAATAACATCTTTCAGTAATATAAATCCAAAATGTGAGCATCTTTAAGCGTTATTAAACCTTAGTGTTATTATCGGGCTGTATAATTATGAAGTTTTCTTTGTTATAACTGGTTCACATATAATAAATAAGGTCCATAAAAGAAAAGTAATAGCATTAATGCTTAATAGACTATGAAAGTGATGACATCACGCTCCAAGCAGGTAACCATGAGCCTGATGGTTTAGGGCACTCACTCAGGAGGGTGAGATTGGGTTCAAGTTACTGCTCTAGAGTGAAGATTCAAATGTGGGTTTCCCACATCCAAGGTGAGATCCCTAGCTATTTGGTAAAAGGGGGGCTGCTGTCACCACGATCTCTTGCTCTGTCAAAGGTGATTAAGTCCCTTTGTGAATGTAACCTGAAAGATATTTATAAGCAAAACTTTTTGGTGAATTTGTCTCCAATTAATGAAGTTTCAGTTGCCCATAAACTGCATGTTCTGGTGAATAAACTATTCAGCCATATTTTTTTGTCCAACTCTACCCCAATCCTGTAAAGATTTATACAATGTGGGCTTGGTCCTTCCAAATACTGATCCTGCAAAGCACTTAGGCCCTGATTCAGCGTGGCATTTTAACACATGCTTAATTTTAAGCATGTAAGTAATACTACAGTAGGATTACTCATAAATTTAATTATGTTTCAAGTGCTTTGAGAGATCAGGACCAGAGTGCTCAACACTTTGCAGAATTGAGCCTGACTCAGTTTTAATAATATGCATAACATTTATTCAGTATTGGAGTTTGCAGGATTGGAGCATGGGTCCCAGTTCTGTAACAACTGTGCATGGGCTTAATTTTATTCACCTTGATGGAGCATATGTGCATGTGTAAAGTTAAATATGCGTGAAAGCATTTGAAGAATTGGAGTCAGTCTGTGTCTGTATATGTGACAGTTCTGCCACAGTTCCAAATGGAACTCAGGGAATACTCAGACAAGTAAGTGTTGCTCAGTACAAGAGTTGCAGCATCAATTCATATTGTCAAATAAAATAATGAATACAGCAGCAGGACTGGGTATGAAATGACCTTCCAATCTTTTCTATTTATATTCTATACTGTTAGTGTAAAACTATTCAAGAGGTATACCTAATAAGGATCTGCAATTGTTCTGCTTGCATTTTCATTTGGGAGATAGACAGAGTTTGGGGTAGAGCATTTGAGTGGTGTACAGAATGTTTATTCAACAAACCACTCACATTTAGGGTTTGAACATAATTTACAGTGTATTTCATTCATTAATAAGAGTTTCTGTACTATTTATTGTGGTATTATGGGTCTTCTCACATGAGCAAATGTTGAAGAAATGGGCCCCAAATCAGCTAAGATCTTGGGGCCAGATTTACAAAGATAGTTAGGCACCTAGCAATATAGACTGCTGCCAAGTGGGATTTACAAGCATATTTAAATAGATTAGGCACCTAATTCCTATTGAAATGAATGGCAGTTAGGCACCTAACCTGCTTAGGCACTTTTGAAAATCCCACTAATCACCTAAATACATTTGCAAATCTTGCCTCTAGTATTTCTCCTGTTGAAGTCAGTGGCAGTTTTGCCATTGACTTCACTGAAAGTGGAATCAATTTCTTGTACTTTAGTATTTAGTGACTGCAATAAAATCAGATTAATGGAGAAAATTAAATTCATTTTCTACTCTCTCATCCATTAAAGAACAGTATTAAATAAAGAAGGTACAAATATCAAGGGCTGTCAAGGACTAAAGTTTAATACATAGGTGTTGGCTACTGAAATTATTACAGCCACTAATTGTTAAGAAAGGAGGTGGATTAGAAAGTGAAAATTTAATCCCAAATTTACATCAAAACATTTCATGAATTTCTGAGTATTAATATAATGCATCTTAATGCTCAAGCAGAACCCAGTGTTCTTTAGGTTGTGTCACTGCTCTATGGCTGTGGCTCTTCATTTTTAATAGTCGAATTATTGAATGTCGTTTATAGAAATATAGAAAACCAACCAGTAAAGCATCTTCACCAACTACCACAAAAATGTAAACAAAATAAAAATACTATGCAATAAAATACCTGAACACCACAATCACATTACTTATGAATATCTTTAGTCATATCCAGAACAGTTTGCAATATAGTGCCCTATGTCCATAATAATGTCTTTCAGTACAATCCCAGAGAGTATGCACAGCAATTCAAAATACCAACCCCTAATGGTTTTCCATTCACTAGTTTGAATTATACATTTTGAATTTGAATTTTGAATCAGATGCACCCAAAATGGTGTTCATAAACACCAGCATACATTCTACAAATATTTGTCGCTATTTTAAAATGAATTTGCTTTAATTGTTCATAAGTTTTTGATTGCTACTTTCTATGATTAGTCTAGTAAACAAGCTTTACTAGCACAAATAATCTGCTCAAATTTTGAATTTTAATTTTAAACTCAAATGTACAATGTGAAATTTGTATTCTTGCTGGCTAGTTACACATTAACCAAACAGGGAAACAGCACTATACTATGACTTACAGATGGTCAACACAATGTAATTTTTTTGCATATGCATAGTAAGCTGAGTGTGATCTACCTGCAGGCCAAGAACTACCTCCTGAAGAAATTCAGGAATAATTGAGCAGGGGTATGGAACATGAATTAGAGAATTCCTTTGTGTGTTCATGGATCAGAACTCCCCAGCCAAAAAAATAAAATAAAAATCATGTTGCTAATTAATTCACTGAGCTCTACAGTATATAAAATAGGAGCTAAGTTTCAGAATGACTCCTTTGTTTATTCAGAAGAGTCCTGAGGTTTGACCATCCACCCTTTCTGCTCACCTTCAAATTCTTTACAGAGAGGTTCTTGCACATTAGTTGTGTTCATCTCTAGCGATTTTCCTCACAACTACAGTAGCATTCACCATTACTAACAAAAAATGTGTGGATCTAAGCCTTGATTCTGAAAGGTGCCGAGGACTTTGCTCCTGATCCAGCAAACACTTAAGCAGAAGCTTAAATTTAAACATAAGTAGTGTCTCATTAGCTTCAGTGGGATTACCCATGTGCTTACAGTTATACATGTGCTTAGCTGGATCAGAGCCTGATAGCTCAACACCTTGAAGGATCAAGCTGATGATGCCCATTTTCCCATTAGAACTTAGCCTTTATTTTAAGTTCTAAAGAGCCAGAATGTCCAGTACAATGCAGTTGCTTTGTACTGCAACCCTGGCATCTTTGGAGTGATATGTCTGACCCTGTGAAGATCACTCTAGTGTAAGGGGGACCTTCCAATGGTATAGACATGGCATGGAGGCTCCTTCAACCCACTCACTCCATGCTTCCAGCATAGGTGTTATGGTTGGGACACTCCTACTTTGCTCTGTTCCCTGGCTGAAGTTTTGGTCCACGGGAGTTGTCTGCAGTCAGTGTTATTTAGAGCAGCTCCAAGGCAAACAATGGCAGCAGGTTTGAAGGAGTACAAAGTAAAGCTTTAGGGGGCATTTTGCAGCCCATTGCTCCACAGTTGCATAGTACACTTCTCAGCTGGACCTCATGACCTAGGCCTAAAATAACATTGCATTGCCAGCAACTGAGCAATAATACCTCTTCTTTCTATTTACAGTCAGATCATCCAAAAGTGATCATGTATTTCTGTAAATTTTTGAAAAACAGATTAGGATTGGGGTTAAAATCTTTTAAACAGCTCTAGCCCAAGAAAAACGTCAAGCTCTGAGTTCCTGGAATATAGTCTCTATAATGAAAATGCTGACAGATTCTTAATTAAAGACAAGGCCACACAAATGATGTGGCAAACTAGCAATGTGCTCTGTGGTATCATTTATTGCTTCTCTGGGAGAAAGCATCAGAATGCTGGCTGCTGGTGTTCTAAGGACAATGGCTTGTATAAAGACTGTTTATTACTGTAATTTTAGTCTTCCTTTGGACTAGAAATGCTGCAGTATGCACATTTTCTGAACTAAATTCTGTGGTTACCCCAAAACTTGCTATGTGACAGTAAATGCGATCATAAATAAGAAATTCTTCTTGAGAACCATACCAAGAATATACAAGCTGATATGCAATTAATAAAATGAAATAATAAAACATCCCCCCCACAGACACACACACCATGGGTAATTAATGTAACATGACTAGGAAGCAGATTGTACATTATAAATAAAAGAATCTGCAAGACTTTGCATTTACTGCAATGTTTGATGTTTCGTGTAGAATAGACTCTACATACAGTATATTGGCCCTGATTCTGCAAGCAGATGCTGAGATGATACTTTCACCTATATAAGCAACAAAGAATCCTGTGGCACCTTATAGACTAACAGACGTTTTGGAGCATGAGCTTTCGTGGGTGAATACCCACTTCCTCAGATGCATGCATCTGAGGAAGTGGGTATTCACCCACGAAAGCTCATGCTCCAAAACGTCTGTTAGTCTATAAGGTGCCACAGGATTCTTTGTTGCTTTTACAGATCCAGACTAACACGGCTACCCTCTGATACTTTTCACCTATATGACACTATTTTGACTTCACTGAGACTTTGTGCGTGGGCAAGGGTCTGCTTGCATAGATCCAATTGTAGGATTGCGGCCATTATCTATAGAAGTAATTGGAGAACTATAAAATGAAGTGTTTTGTAGAAACAGTTGCTCAGGAAATAATTCTGCAGTAACTAATATAGTGGTGATACAACTTCATTTCATTTGGAATCCCAAGATATTACAATTCATGGAAATAATACAATAGTCAACATTATAGATAAGAATTAGAAGTGTTGTCCTGGTCACAAGCATTCTGTTTTGTGTCATCACATACATGTCTATCTCAGCTTATGCTGGGGTTACGTTCTGCGGTCAGAGCATAAAGCGAAAACCACATATAGTCAAAATTACATTGAGTTGAATGCCGGGCGGAATCGCCCGCACTACAGGAACAGTATTTAAATTGTTATTTTTCTCTTTTTTGTTTTTGACGACCGCATAAAGCTGAATTTACGCATGTTAAATACGCGTAAGATGTGACAGAACTGTACAAGCAAAGTGAATCGCTACATTTCAGTCCTGTGGGCCTGATTCCCCAGGTCTTCCTGAGATTTACTCAGCACAGAACCTAAGGGATGGAGGCTAAAACAGCATAAATTCACCTCTGGGATCCTTGATCTTGGTGGTAGCCAGAGTGCAAGGCACTCCATGCCCCTTACTACTGCTGCAAGCCCCCAGCACACCCTTCTATCTCTGTGAAGGGTGAGTCAGGAGAGGACTGCAAATAGCCTGTTAGAGCCAACAAGAGTTGGACCAGGCTCAAAGTGCTCACCTGTATACTTTTCTTCATTTTTATTACATAAATATGATCTTGATGTTTTTTCCTTATGTAGACTCTTCATTTTTTCTGCTTATCTTTGTGTTCCCTGAATCTCCTGTTGTTCCCCATCTTCTCTCCTGTGTTTGGTTCACTGTTTTCACCTATGTGCTCTCATTTTTCACCTCTTCCCTTTACACTTTTTTGTCTTTTCCCCGACTGTTCCCAAGACCTGGAATGACAGATTCCTGTGCCAGATTCCTCCATTACATCCTCCCTCCAAACTCACTTTTTCCACCTTGCTTTCTTTCATTGACTTCTCCTCCTGTGATATCTCCTTCTGCATTATTTCTCTATTTAAAAAATCTGAATTCATAAGTTGCTCCCTATATAATATGGCTCATTTTTGTTTGTTTGAAACCTTATTCCTTCTTTCCCCATCCCTATCATTTGTCTCTCAGTAGTCTATGCCTGTGTAGTTTATATTGTAAATTCAAGGCGCGGGTGCGTGTGTGTGGTTTTCTAATCTTTATAAAGGGTCATGCAAAATGGTGGTGGTGTATGATTATTAATAATAATCAGCGTAAGAATGAAGGACTTTATTTAAGTCACTCGAAAAGTATATTAGGCCTACCACATAGAAGAGTGGCAAGAGGTACATGTGCTGATGTATCCAAATGAGTTCCTCTGTTTTAATGGCCTCATGAGAGAGAAACTAATGATGCTGTTATTAAGAAAGGAAGGTGGTTGAGTTGGAGAAGATTAAGAAGCAGATGAATCAATATTAAAGCAATCTGTTATACTCTTGCTGAGCTCAGGTTACTCTGCAGTTCCTTAATTAACTAGGGTCTATCTCAGGGGTGGGCAAACTATGGCCTGGGGGCTGCATCCGGCCCTGCAGACATTTTAACCTGGCCCTCAAGCTTCAGTCATGGAATGGGGTCAGGGACTTGCCCCATGCCGTGTGGCTCACGGAAGCAGTGGCATGTCCCCCCTCCAGGTCCTACACGTAGGGGCAGCCAGGGGGCTCCGCACACTGCCTCTGCCCCAAGAACTGCCCCCACAGGCCCCATTGGCCAGGAACTGTGGCCAGTGGGAGCTGCGGGGCGGTGCCTGTGGACAGCGCAGCATGAGAGCTGCCTGGCTGCACCTCCGTGTAGGAGCTGGAGGGGAGACATGCCACTGCTTCTGGGAGCTGCTTGAGGTAAGTGCTGCCTGGAGCCTGCACCTCTGACTCTCTCTCCCATGCCCCAACCCCCTACCCCAGCCCCACCCCCACGCCAGAGCCCGCACCCCCAGCCGGAGCCCTCACACCACTCAGGTACCCTAACCCTCTGCCCCAGTCTGGAGCCCCCTCCAGCACCCTGAACTCCTCATTTCTGGCCCCACCCCAGAGCTCGCACCTCAGCCGGAGCTTTCATCCCCTCCTGCACCCCAACACCCAATTTCGTGAGTATTCATGGCCCGCCATACAATTTCCATATCCAGATGTGGCCCTCAGGCCAAATAGTTTGCCCATCGCTGGTCTATCTGCTCCCTTCTGCAGCATTTGTACCTCAGTTGTATTTGTACTGTACACTAAAAGTTGTTTGTGATGTGTAATAATTAAGTGTAGAGAAAAGTATAATGGTGAATTAATACAAAAGGGAAACACAAATATCATAAAATGTGCATTCACACGGCCTGATCCAAAGTCCATGGAATTCACTGGAAAGAATCCCAATGACTTCTTTGAGTTTTGGATAGGCCCCATCATGTACAATATGCATGTACACAGGGTGTCTGGGCCGGTGCAACCTATTAGGCGACCTAAGCGGTCGCCTAGGGTATTAGAATTTGGGGGACAGTATCTTCTTCGGCTGCGATCGTGGTGGCCGGATCTTTGGCCGCCCCAGTCACCGCCGACATTTAGGTGGAGGGAACTGGGGCAGGGGAGTGCCACCTGCAGTAAGTAAGGGGGGGGCATGCAGGGTAACTCCTCTCCCAGCTCACCCCTGCTCTGCCTCCTCCCCAAGCACACTGTGGTTGCTTCACTTCTCCCGCCTCCCAGGCTTGTGATGCCTAAGGAAGTGAAGCAGCCGCGGCATGCTTTGGGAAGAGGCAGAGCAGGGGTAAGCTGGGGTGGGCAGCTGCTGCATGGCTCCCTGGGCTGGGGCAGGGGGAGCTGTCATGGTGGGGGAGCACCTCAGGGCAGAGAGGGGATGGGGAGCTGTCTCATGGCTCCCCGGGAGGGGACAGAGCTGCCATGGGGGGGGGAGCAGGTTGCCACTGCCGGGCTCGGGAACGGGGGAGGGCACAAGGTAGAAGTTTTGCCTAGAGTGCAAAACATCCTTGCACCAGCCCTGCATGGTGTGTTGTACTGTATGTATGATGGGTGAAATCCTGGACTGTGACAGGGTGCTTGGCAAGAACTGCTGACTCAGCCCTCTGTCACTACTTCCCTTAATGGGAGTTGGTAATTGGAGCTGGCTAGAGAAAACCTGTGCCTAATTGGTGAATGGGAGGCAGCTGCCTGCCCAATTACCCTGGGGCTGTACAAAAGGCAGGGAGGAAGGAAGCCTGGAAAAGAGGGGGAGTGGAAGCAGAGTGATAGTGCTTCCCTGCTGGGTGCAGACACTACAACCCAAGCTGTGTATGGTGAAAAGGTGGTGGAAGCACAACCTGTAAATAAACAGCACCAGTGGTTACTGAACTCCAGGGTCTCCAAGTGACTTTGTCAGCACAGCAGGGGCAGGAGCCAAGAGGGCGCAGCAGCACCCTGCTACATGGACTTATTGACGTTAGTGGGAGTTTTAACATTGACTTCAATGGAAGCCAGGATTTGATCTCGTAACTTCTGGAGAATAACCTTTGCTTTAGGATATCCAGAAAAGGGTCTCTCTTTTTATTTTCCCTTTGTCAACCAGGAGGTATACCTTAGTATCTCTGCCTTAAGGCACTGATATTGAGATATTGATATGGACATTCCTCTTGACTAATTATTTTTAACTGGGTAACCTCTTCTTCCTTTCCTATTCTACCAGGTCCCTAGTTCCTCTTTCTCGAAAATGTATACTTTAAGAAAAAATAAAATCTGGCTCCCTCAGATGTCAACTTTCATGTTTCTAAAATTATTCAGATGAATACTGTACAAATGGTTTGTTACAAGCAGTTTTATATACATATGATATATGTAGATGAATATGTAATACAAGGATCACCATCTACTGGTACATAAGAAAATGTTTTACTATTTATAAATATGTAGGACCAATAAAGTTGTTGCACATTTTAAATGGCTCTTGGTATACTGCTTTTACCACAGAGTAGTTAATCCTTTCTGTAAAGACAGTGTGGTCTGTCTTTCTTCATCATACACCCATCACCACAGTTTCTAGTCAGTCTGCAATTAATTAATTGTATCCTGTTCTCATTAATCTTAAATCTGTTCATGAAGATGGTATAAATACATTCTATATTCTTCTTTATAATAAGCATATAACTTTTCCCATACTAATGCTAAAAATAATTCAAGGAATTGTTTAAGTAGAGAACACTTTTTTATTTAAATCAGCTTGAAAATGCAGTTTTATGTCTTAAAATTTAAAAAATGTTTTTATTTTATGAGAAATATGATTTTTTTCAACAAAATTCTACATGAAATTAACATTTTCATTTACTTGACATTTTTGTTTTGATTTTCTAAACCAAAACATAATTTTTTGATTTGGGGCTTCTTGCCCTTTTCCCTTCGCTCGGAAAGGTTTAAAATGGAGAAGAAAGAAAGGAGGGGAATTTTTTTCTTTTTCATTTTTGAAAATCAGAACTAAATGAAAGCTTCATTAGAAACTAAACACATTTTTGTTTCATTTCCTTTGTTTCACTGAGCAGCTGAAAATTTTGTCAAAATTGGTCTGTGAAAATTTTGACAAGGCTGCATTTTTCAATAAAAATAGATTTAATAAATTTCATATTTCTCTCCATTTTATGATCTACCAAATGATGTATTTAGATGTTATAATAATCAATATTTTAAAAAGAAAGAGAAAGACAGACATTACATCTGCCAACACCTCATTGAAGTTTTAATAAGATACCAAGTACAAACCCAACATACAGTAGTTTTAAATTTGGTGATCAGCACACATACAGTCCAGTTTGTCAATGATCAAAGGCTTCATTACACCTTTCAAGGCATGTACAATTAAGTTAGTGAGATGTAAATTGTGTTTGACTACTGGGAATAATAATGACACACACGTTTTTGAAACAAAAATGCTTCAAGAGCTAGCATTCACAGACTTAGTTACAGTAGGCAAACAATTTATTTACATAATAAGAGTGAAACTAAAGACATTGTTTACAAATGTATAATGGAAACAAGGTCAATTTTATGTTAGGAACTTCCTTCAGTAAGATATATATGATGTATCAGGTCCTCAGCTGGCATAAATCAGCATAACTCCATAGATGTAAATGGAGCTACGCCAATTTTCACCAGGGGTGGATCTGGTTCAACATCTTCTTACTATTAGTTGTGTGTCTCTGGCAAACCATCTAATCAGTTAGGGTCTACACATGTTTTACTTCAATAGTTACATATTTTAAAATGTGATTATGTTGTTGCTAGTGGTTTTCTTACAATAGAGAGAAATGTCCTATTCAGTTTTATTAATCATAGTACATGCCTATCAAGACATACATGCTTCATGGGACAACACTCATTTCTGTATCTCTACTGTTCACGAATATAAAGAGAAGAAAATATATTAGAAAATATAAATGGAATTGCCAGTGTCACTGCTTTGGGTGGACTGCACCTCTGACCCCTCTTGGTCTCACCAAGTGAACCCCTTCTAGATCTAGGCTATCACAGGAGTCCCTCACTTTCAATCCAGGTGCTGGTTGGCAGTTCCATGTGTCTTAACTATGATTACCTTTGCATGTGTGATTTGGTCTCAGACTCTGCATTTCTGTTCCCTCCAAGACAGTGACAGTGGTAATTAGTGATAGAACAGCTTCTTTAAAGTATTGTTTATTTAGAACAAAAGCATTTTAGAGAAAATGTATCTCAAAACCAATAGAACGTACTGTATTTATATGTATTCTTCCCTAAGGCTTACCCTTCCCTGGGTGTGGGAGGACCAATTCTTTCTGATTCCTCCACAGTGCCAGCCTGTAACAGCTTCTGTGCCTAGACAGCTGCTCACAGGTGAACCCCTTGCTATTTTCCCTCTCCGAAAAACTTTTTAATTCTTTAGTCTTCTTTTGCTTTCTAGTCCACCACCTGGCAAAACAAGGTTTACAGCTTGTTGGAGACAAGATACAGAAACTTTTAATCTAAGCTGGCCCTTATTGTCTTTCTAATGTATACCTATGTATCCTTATCTGGGAAGCTTTCCTGTATAGTTCCCATTGAAATCAAGCACTATAGACATATAAAAAACATCCACTAACCGCCATACAAGTGAGATCAGTGCATTCATACTAGAAAATATTATAACCCAGAATAGATTAACCCATAGCAATTCCTACCATATTCATATCCTTATTACATTTCAGCTCCATTTCTTTCATAACCAGTAAATAGATCTGTATGTAACCACACAAGACTGAAACACATTACAGAGTTTTCATAGGTTCAGTTGCTAATCTCATATTTTAATGTGAGAACTAAATTTCACATTTACAAATAAAACAAAATCTAAAAAAGCAGAAGTAATAAACATCACTAATATTATCCTCGGTTTCTCTAAATGAGACCGCCAAAGAAGTGATCACATTGCAAACTATGTTGAAGATGGCATCACAGTGGAAGACTAATCTTTTTTAATACCTTTCTCCCCAAGGTATAGCCGGCAGTAACTGACATGCCTCAGCTTATCAGAATCAGTCTGGGAAATCTTTAGTGTTCTCTTGATGAGTACAAGAATGGCAATTAAAATGTTAAAACAAATTAGCGTTACCATAGTATTATAGATATTCCCTATCGTTAGTACACTTTTCACACCAGAAATACTGATAAGTGGGCCTTATTCTGCTCTTTATTACATCAGTGGAAATAAAGAGTCATTGCACCGAATTCATCTGAGTTACATTTGTGTCAAACTGGTATACCTGATACAGAATCAGACTCTGTATCGGTTGTATGCTAAAAATATTAGAAAAAAGAACAAATAATTAGTCCTAGTATTTGCTATCATGTAGCCAACAAAATCACTCAAAAATAGGCTCAGGTGGACTATGTTATGAACCATTCTAAGGCTGGTGTTTGGAACGTGATCACACCTAAGGGTTAAATCCTGTAGTCAGGGAAGTTTTCATGCTTACTTCCCAATGTTCAGTGGATCTCTGCATACAAGCAAGGCAGCAGAGTTTCTAACAAATTCCTATGGATCTGGCTGTGGGAGGGTCAGTTTTACAGATCTGCACTTCAGAAATACATTTATGGCTTAACAGATAATCCTGTATCTAGAGGGATGCTTAAGTGTGCTATCTTTGTTCAAAGTGTTTTATTGTCTACTAAATACAGAATATGCTTGATGTCACTACCTGATGTCATAGTGAAAGAGTCTGCTTCTCTACTCTGACTGAGTTGTACCTTACCTTGCAAGTAACCCTCCTCATTTTAATGGGACAACTTCTGGAGAGAGGGTGGCAGAACTAGCACATAATAATCTTCCTTATTTGGAATGGCATTTTTAAGCAGATTTTTTTTCTTTTTGTTGAAATTTCAGGATTCCAGCAGATAACTATAAAGGATTCTTCCTTAACCCCAAATAATATATTAAAAATATAGCACAAATAAGACAACATGCAGGATACTTCGGTGATGGAGACTCTGGATAGTCATGTTTATGTTCACTAGGTATCAGAAGGAAAGCAGTGGGAACACTTCTAACATTTATTGAACAGAAAGCATGGCATATTTTTTAGTGGTGTGGAATGCAACAAGATCCTCCATGTCAGTCCTATTTTGTTGTATGTCACCATAAAACAGGTAGGTGTTGTGTGACAGCCTTTCATGTCAAGGAAGTGCATGCCATAGGTCACTAAACGCGCCACCCACTTCTGACCCTTCAGGAAAGCATTTTGTATTTTGTTATTTTCTCTGATACACAATTTGTTTTTCATGCATCTGAAGAAGTGGGTATTCACCCACGAAAGCTCATGCTCCAAAACGTCTGTTAGTCTATAAGGTGCCACAGGATTCTTTGCTGCTTTTACAGTTTGTTTTTCATAATCTGTTCTCATTTTTGTCAACTTACACTTTGACCTCAGCATGGCAACTGTCAGAGTTTTCTTCTGATCTAAACTGGACTTGATTCTGGCTGAGTGTTTCTTTTTGTCTGTGCATTGTTGTGCTGTTGAAGATTGCTGAGTTCTGGTTTGAGGCACAGAAGTACAATTTCCCTTTTAAACAGACGGATCCTCATGGTTGTAGGTGGTTATTTTGTTGGGTTTTTTTTTAGAATGATCTCCATAAATAGTATCAGAGGGATAGCTGTGTTAGTCTGGATCTGTAAAAAGCGACAAAGAGTCCTGTGGCACCTTATAGACTAACAGTCGTATTGGAGCATGAGCTTTTGTGGGTGAATAACCACTTCATCAGACGCAACCTCCATAAAGAGGTTGCTCGGAATGATCATCAGATGCTTAGCTGCAGATATTTCATTAAGACATTTGCTTTCAGAGATAAACTTACATACAAAAACTATGTTAAAAGAACATGAAAGAAATAGAATTTGATCATGTAGTTAAAGACTTTATCATAATGCATATGCACAAGAGGGCTAACTTAAGGTTGTACAGTACAGGCAACTTTAATTCTTGCATTTGCTAACTTTTGAGTGTTTGACTTGCAATCTTAATGATGTTCTTTTAACACAGTAAAATTTAATTGTGTGGCTAATTTCCTAGGTTTTTAGAAGAGCAAACTGAAAAATCAGAAATTCTGTCATGTGGCATCATATTGACATCCACTTTGTTCATCAGCAGGGTAGAAATCTTTAGGTCCACTGCATGGACCTCTGCAAATGGAGCTAACAGAGTTACTGATTGCAGCAATAGGTTGAAATCACCTATGTGGCTCAGCACTAGAGGGGCATGAGACACTTAGCCAGAGTGTTTCACAAATATTTGCTGGCAGCAGAGGAATGGTGGGACTCTGGAATCTTGGGTTCTATTCCAAGCTGCGGATGGGAGTGTACTCTCAGGGAATCGGACTCTTCCACCTATTTACCCCATTCTTATAGTGGGACTTGTCGGGCAACCTTAATGTTACCAGCCCAGCTTCTAACAAGGATGTGTAAACTCCCCACTATCAGATATGTTCCTGAATGGGGTGTTCTTTAAACTACCCGGGCCAAATCTTCAGTTTATGTAAATTGGCATCACTCCATTAACTTCATTGGAGCTACACTGATTTACACCAGCTAAGGAACTTAGTAGATCTAATTCTGCACCAGTTTACAAAATGTGGTTTACATGGGATATAAATCTAGATAAACTTTGGCCCAGATTGTCCCTCATTTGACAGATGTTTAATTGCAAGCTGATCAGATGGATGAAATGCAAAGTATGCAGCTTTATTATTATACATGTTCTATTGTTGACATATTTAATTAAAAAGAAAAAAGCTCAGAGTGGTAAATAGGAGTGGTCACAGAGGTGTGCTTAGTGTTTCACTGTGATACAGTAATATTCCTAACAGGCACTATTTCAGATTACATTAGCTATTTCATGGCAGATGAACGGCAGGTTGCCACTTCCTCGGCTTTTTCTAATGTTTTTAGACTCTTACCTAGTGCTCTCTCCCCCCCGAGGGGGCGGCCCATGTTAGCAAACAAGTAAGCAGGTGGAAAATTCAAGCACAAAAGGATGACATAGGTAGACCTTTTGGATCAGTAATTAGATATTTGTTGTTAATTATTTTCAGTTGCATGGTTGCAGCAGTAGGTAGGATCAAACGTTTGTGCTGTGAAAGCAGAGAGCAGCTCGTAAATTGTTACACTGCAAGATGATTCATAATGATTCACAAAATTCTTCAAAGAATTTGAGAAGTAAATATGGTTCATATCCAGCATGGGTTATTTTCTGTGGGTCCAGACCTGAAGGAATGAGCATTGTCCCTGTAAAATTGTTTTGATCTTGTGAAAGTGTGATCAAACATAAGGAAGTTTTCCTTGGACCTAACATGTACTCAGGGACCAGAGCAGCTGCACAGCCTGATTACTGTTCCTGGGTATGGTGATCTATCTCATGTAGCCCTCTGCTCCTTCATACCAGTCTTGTGCAAGACTTGCTCACCATACCCCTGTTTCTGGGTAATCAAAGTTGCTTAATAGAAAAATATGTAATGCATTAAATATAACACTTGTATTAAATTAGTGAATAGTTAGGACCTTATCTCTAAGCTTACATTTTGTATATTGAACAATCTAAAGCAGTGGTTTTCAATATTTTTTCATCTGTGGACCACTAAAAAATTGAAAAAGGAGGTGCGGACCCCTTTGGAAATCTTAGACATAGTCTGGGGACCCCCAGATGTCTGCAGACCACAGGTTGAAAACCACTGTTCTATGGTAATGACAGTCTTTTGCAGATCCCTTAGACATAGGCCACATATACACTTTCTGGTAGAACCGCACTGCTACAATTGATGTAGATGCTGCAGTAAGTGGATCTAGCTACGTCGACTTCAGTTACGTTATTTACGTAACTGAAGTAGTGTAACTGAGATTGATTTACTGTGGTAGTATAGACCAGCTTATAGACTGCGGACTCTCAGAGGTCTGCGGAGCATAGGTTTAAAACCACTGATCTAAAGCAACAAACTTTGTTTGCTGGAATTTTACTTGTAATCTAAATTGTAAACACCTGATTAACCTGGGGGTTACAGTGGGGAGACACTGATGAACCAAAACTATAGCAATCCTATTAGACCCCAGTATATTATTTTTGGTGTAGTCTTTCTTTAAGTATCTGCTTACATGATGAACTCAGTAAAATGCTCAATGGCACTAATATAAATGGAGAGAAGGAATGGAATGAACTGTTTACCAAAAATAGTGATATAAGCATATAAATAGAAATGAAAATCAACTCTCCAAGTTACTCTTATATTGCTATCTTTGATAGCAATATAAATGAATGATCTTGTAAAATCAGAATCTAAGGATATTTATTACTCAACTTTAAATTTAATATAACAAAATGTAAAGTGAATTTGCTGATGGCTAAGAATAAGATATATATACTTTATTTTGGATTTTGGCTGTTCATATACTAGGAAAGTAAACACAAAGAGGGTAAATATTTGAATACCTAGTATGTGCAAACAACCAAAGGTTTCTATTTAACTAAAGCAAAAGAGGTAATTCTCCAGGACCTGACAGCAGACTTTCATTTGTCTGCCCATCACATTCAACTCCCTTTTAAATACTCTGGGCCTCTTGGGGGCATGTCCACACTGCAACTGGGAAATATGATTCCTAGCTCAGGTAAACAGACTTGTGCTAGCTCTGTTTAAGCTAGTACACTAAAAATAAGAGTATGCTAGTTTGACATGTGGCATGGGTTGTGCCTCAGGCTAGTTGCCTGAGCTTGGACCTTGGTGTGGGAGGGGCTTGAACTTGGGCTACTAGCCACAATGTCCACACTGATATTTTTAACATGCTAGCTCAAGCAGATCTAGTGTGAGTCTGTCTACCTATGCTGGGAATCGCACCTCACACCTGCAGAATAGACATACCCTTATTCTTTGCTTTCTTGACCTTCCTGTTCTCAGTACACTACTGTTTCAAGCTGCTAATTTATCTCATTTGAGCTATTCCATAGTTACTGCTTTCCTATCCTTTTGAAACTTTTTGCATTTAAAACTCCGATGTAAGTATCAGATTGACTTCACTGGGATGACTCTTGTTAGTAAAGGATTGTGGAATCAGCCTCAGTTGATTTCAGCCCAATGTGCAAATAGAATGCCCAGTGCCAGCACTAATGCATTTCTACCTCTTACCTGTTCTTTCCTGTGTTCCACTACCCTCTAGTAATTCGATGTCTATTTTTCATATGTATCTACTTTTTTAACTATTTGATCAGCTCTAGTAGTAACTGCAAGTTCTAATGGCTGTTCTGAGGCATATGAAATGAGTTTGTGGTCTGAGTCCAGTTCCTAGTTGTCCACAGTACAAAAGTCATGGTCATAATTGGCACTATTTTTATTACTGGTCTAGTACTATTTATATCATGGTAGCATCCACAATGTGCTATGCTCTGTTCAAGCATAAAGTGTAATACATATCTGCCTATATTCCCCATGCTCTGCCCTGAAGGACTCATTATCCAGGAGACCTTTGTCATTTTCAACTGAGAGGCCAAAGAATGAATGATATTAAAGATGAAATATTATCTCTCCCTCATATGTAGTCTCTCTAAAACAGGGCAAAGGCACATAGATGATGCAGTTTGCATTGCAACTGCCAATGCTATTCCTCCAGCTAGTTGCTAGAGGGACTTCAGTCACTATGACACTCAGTCCTTCACCTTTCACCAGAAATGAATTCATGTTTGAAGCATGAAGGAGAGGTTGCCTGGCTGGTGTTAGTAATGTCTGTATTTTCATTCAATATAGATTTTCTTTAAAGTGCCTTGGTTAGGCTTTTCAATGACAGGATTTGTTTTTTATTTTTTCCCCTCATTTGCATTATGCAATCATTTTGGATTCTTTAGGGAGCTTTGCTACCCTTCACTGAACAGGGCTGGTCCAGAAGATGCTGCGAAACCTACAGTTGCACAGGGCCCACAGGTCACAGAGACCCCAAAACTAGCACAGTGTTTGCTACTGCAGTGCCAGGTGATGTGAAATACCATATGAGACACGATGAGCTGGCAGAGTTCTCTAATTATGACAACTTGACTTTTCTAGATAATCAGAACATCTGCCTGTCAAGGTGCTGGCTGGGGCAAAATGTAGGAAACTTCCATCCATTATATTTTAACTTCCTCCACAAACAGACACATGAGTTGTGGATAAATTACTTATTCTCTTTCCTGACACCCCTCCTTCTCCACTGTAGCCTGATTTGCATGATATAGGAGTTTGTGGCAGATGGAGGGAGAAAGTCACAGACTGAATTTTGCCTTTCACAGACACAACTTGATGTGAACTATTTCACAAATTGCAAGGGCCACAGATTTACCTCTACTTTAGCAAAGGGGCCTTTCTGCTGCCTATGATAAATATGTGAAACCTAGTTTGGACTGAGATCTGCACCTGACTTAGGAGACAATATTCAGTGATTAAAAGAAATGAAATGTTACTTACAGTGTAACACCTACTTAAATTGGAGTATATAGGAGACCTTTGATACTTTTATCTGAGGGGTCAAAGCAACAATTTTGACACAGGGAAGTAACAGTGGCTCAGATTTTCAGTTTGCATAGTTTTTAATACTAAGATACCTTGCTCGTGCCTGGTGTGAATGAGAATCTATACTAATCTACCATCCCTCTGAAGTTTAGTCAGTCAACTATTGTAGCTAATGATTCATCAGGAAGTTGAAGGCTTTTAAGGTGACAGCAGGTAACTGTAGGGCAGAGAGTCTCTCTACTCCAATGTTCCATTTAAAAAACAAGCTGGGAGCTCCCTGTTGCTGAGCCCCAGCAGCACAGCTGGGACCCACCAGTGTTTCCCATGGGCTTCCAATACAAGGAGGATTGGACGGATTAATGTAATCTCTGCAAAATACTGCTGTATTTGCAATGCCAAGGTGAGGTTGTCATGGGCAGGCTTTATGCTATGCAATAAAATCAATGCATCAGCATCTTCTTACCCCATGAATCTTCCTCACCAATCCTGCTGCAAAGAACATTTTTGACCCTTTTGTGCCCTCATCCTTGGTACTTCTCTTAGAGAGTGAGAAACCACATCTTATCTTCATTGTCAAAAGGAAGGGAAGCCACAAAGAATTAAGCACTGTCAGAAATAAAAATAAAAGAGGCAAAAGAAACACTGTGAAATAATGAAAGCCAGGGACCCTCTGTTTAATGCACAGGGATTTTAAAACCTACCCTTGCCTACCTCCTGGTGAACCTCTTTGGGGACTGAAAGAACAGAGAGATGTTTTGCCACCACAGCTGCTACAGTAAATGAAATGACTTTACTCTGGGGAGTAATACTAGGCAACAATCAAACAGCAACACAGCCTGAGCAAATCACTAGTCTCAACAGAGGAGTGGATTTCATGCATGCCAATATCACTCCCTTCACTGCCCTTTTCTCTCTACCATATAAACTTGTCTTTCTGTGCTGTGACATGCATCTTCACACTTCCTTTCCTTTTGTTGTTAAAAGGTTTTTTTTTTTTTTTTTCAGGTTAGGCAGAACTCCTGAATCACAGATTGGGAGATCTTCAAAAATAATCTAAAAACACTGTATAGGAGAACAAAACCAACCTCTAGGGTCTAGAGCAGTCCCAAAATGCATACAACTCATTTGAGATTGTACTGCTGTTAGAATGTGGATAAACTCCTGATCTTATAGACTAGAGAGCATCCATAGTTTCATTTATTTATACACAAAAATCTGAAAAGTTTGTTCTTTTTACTAAATAGGATCCTGTGCTTTGTCTTGCAAAGTTATTTCCCCCAAAATTATGGCTCAAACTATTTGGTGTGACACAAATCAAGGAAACAACATTTAAAAAAAACCCTTCACAATATTTAAAAATTGTAGTGTATAGGGAACTAAAATGCATTTCTTACAAGGCAGTAAGTGAGGTGAGCAACAGCAACAAGGAAGTCGTTCTCTTATTAAGAGACTAATAAGGCAAATTAAAAGGAGAAGGGGGTCTGGGTAAAAGACAGACCCTGCCAAATCTTCCCAGTTTTTGGCTCCAGCCCCACAAATTGCACTACCTGAATGGAGAACAAGTCTAGCTTCTCCTGTTGGTCCAAAGTGATTCACACCATGAGGCATCTAAGTGCAACAGTGCTGCAAAAATGACAATCCACAACCCGGTTCCTGCTGGATTCTGCCAATTTTTAGCCCATCTTCCCAACTTTTCTGCAGGAAAAAAGAAGAAATGTAGACACCTCTCACATACAAAGAGGGGGAGAGAGAGAGATTCTGATACCCAGTGCATCTTAGTTCAATAGAACAACAGTTATCTGGATCCTGCCAGCTTTCGCCTATGCCACCCAAGTCCCATGGTTATCTATTTCCACTGCACCTGGCTCTGATGTCCTTCTGAGCAACAGCACTGCAGAACTCAGTTCCAGTATCCCAGGTGGACCCAGTTAGATTCAATTTCTGGATACACATTTTTGCAACATTGCTATATCACAATACATTGGGATTGAGACTACTTTAGTGGAGTAAGAGAAACTGCATACTTATTAAGTTTAGATAGTAAAATCAGAAGGGATGCAGGGGAAAAAAAAGGTGGATCCAGCAGATACTAGACTGGGTACAGGGGGAGGGAGTCAGATCTTTTAGGAGGAATAGTAGCAGCAACACTTATTCTCTCTTTTAGTGGTACAATTTGTAGCTTTGGGCCAAAAATTGGCAGGCTCCTGATGCCAGGTTTTTGCAATACTGTTATATCAGGGTCTACATTTTTAAGGTGTAGTTTGGATTTGGGAGCCAGAAAGTGGGAGGATTTAGGTATTTGCAACAATACTGGGTTTTTTGGGAGGGGGGAATCTGGATTTTTGGGGGTTGAAATTGAATCTATATTCTTGTGTTCTATTTAGGCAATAGAACTAAAACGATTGAGGCCAAAAAAGCATTTGGAAACAGGTTTTTACAGCTCTATTGTGTTGGGATTCATTACAGGCTGGATTTTATTAGTGAGCTTGTTCTTTAAGCACTAGATTTTTTTTGGACTGGTGGAGGGGTGTGACTGACTGGATGCGGGAGCCTCAGCTGTTACCTTTCCACTAGAAGGTGGAGTATTGTCAGATGAACCCCAGTCATTTGCAATCCCAGCTGCCTTAGCATCCTCCCTTACCCCCAGCCCATCTTTCTCCTGGGACTGCGCCCCTTCTGCCCACGTGGCCCGCCACACACACCAGCTAGAGACTCCGCCCTCCGAGGAAGGGCTGAACAAAGCGCCTTGGGGGCAAACAACCAACCCTGGAGCCACGCGCCCGCCTCCCCACGCGGCTGCGGCTTCCCACGTCGTGCAAGGAACCTCCCACGCGCACACACATACAAACCCCTCCCCGGGTCCTTCTCACCAGCCAATCACGGGGTGGGGGGGGGGGATGGAGCGCGCGGCGGCGGCTGCTAGCGGGCGGGCTGGAGCGCCGGCAGCTGGTGGAAAGGGGGAGGCGCCGAGCTCTCTCTAGCCTGTGCGTGGCCGGGGACAGCGGCGCTTCCCGGGTTCGGTGAAGTCTCAGCGGCTCGCGCTCCCCCCGCCCATTCGCTCTCCCCCCGCCCTTTGCAGTTTCTTTGCGAGCCGCCCTCCTGGACAAAGTTTGATGGAGAATTTCGCACCGCGCTGGAAAGATGCCGGTGATGAAAGGATTGCTGGCCCCGCAGAACACCTTCCTCGACACCATCGCCACTCGCTTCGACGGCACGCGTGAGTCGGGGGCAGGGCGGAGCGTGGTGGCCCCTTCCCAGCCCTGCAGCGGAGCCGGGGGGCTGCCGGGGAGAAAGGGGCAGAGCTGGATGTGGGTCCGGCATTGCATGCACCCCTCTCCCCTGGTTACGGCTGTGCGGCTTAGCAGCGGGCGGCGGGGTGGCGCTCAGCCCCTGGTGTGCTGGGTGTCGGCTGGGGCAGCGCGCCAGTTACCAGGACACCGGGGTGCGCTTGGCACCTCTTCGGGAACTTGCAGGGTTATTCCCGGACTGCGGTCCCGGCCGTGCCCAGCTGTTCTCTGCATGGAAGTTGTAGGCTCAAGCTGCTGCTTTCCGGGGTTTTCTGCTCCTCTCAGCTGCCCGCGTGGTACCGTGCAGCGGGTGCAGCCCCCCCTGAGAGTAGGGAGCGAGGAGAGATGCAGGCTTCAGACTCGGGACGTGGCTTTGAAAGTCTCTTTTTTTTTTTTTTAAATCTTTGACAAGATTTAAGCTTTTAATCAGGTTTTGTTTTGGGCAAACAGCTGGGCAGGGGATTGTTGAATGAATGTCTGCGGCGGTTTAATGAATGGGTTTGGTATCGGAGTTGTGATTTCAGGACCCTGGACAGGTCCCGCTCCTCTCCCTTTGCGCGTCACTTACCTTCCAGCTGTTTTGAATTAGTCTTACCACTTGCACCCAATTTCCTACCCCTTTCCCTTCCCTCCTCCCCCGGCTATTACTGCTGCTCGAGTCAAGCCCTGCTCAGCGGTTCCCTTGCGATGTGCTGCATCAATATGTGGAGTTTGTTCAGGTGCAGAGAAATAATTGACGATTGGAGGCTCTAGGCTGTTGTTTAGGGGCTCCCTGTACCTAATGAGATTTTTGTAGTTTAAACACACAACTACTACTATGGGGGAGAGAACTTTTCGCCAGCGTAAATCTTTTTTTTTCGAGGGGTGGGGAGAAATCTGAAACGACTCATACTGGAATGAAAATAAAATCTTTAAACTCGTTTAACTTAGGTTTTCATCTTCTGTCAAACATTTTGATGTTTATATACTTTTAATCTTGTATCTATTGGCATGTTTTATTACTACTTTGGTGTTAGTGTGAGATGAAATAACTGAGCTCAATTACTATATCAATAAATTTGTACAATCTCAAGACACATAGTCACACAAATAACTGCAGGGAAACAAAATCGTATTACAACTGTCTCTCTAGTCTGAGGGTAGCTTGAAAACATGATTAAAGGCTTCTTTAAATCTATATTCCATTATAAAGTAACTTTTTTAAAGTAGCCTTGTATATACTAACAAAATAGATATAGCTCTTCATCACAGTATTCCAAGTCTCTCCCTCCCCCCCCCCCGTTTTTTTCAGTTAGAGAGTTTACAATCAACTATCCAGGTGTTATTTATTGGAGGTTAATTCTTGCAGATTTAATGTTGTAAGGTTTTTGTACATGATACTGTCACTTGATTAAAAAAATAATTCCCCTCTGCTGTCTGCTTAGAAACTCCCTACAATGGCTTTCAGTTCAAAGGACTGAACACAGTGTGTGGGGAATCTACTAAAAAACAACTTCAGAGATCATTTATTTTGGCAGGTTCAAATTGGCTAAACTCCCTGCTAGTGATATAAATGTTTTAATTATTTAAACATTACTATAAGAATTTTATTATCTGTGTTAAGAATGACACCTTAGTGTTTGGGGTGTTTATTGGGTTACTTGAATCTTAAAACTAAGCACAATTTCTCATTAATTTATGCAGATTAAAAGAATTGCTGCTTAAATTTAGCTGTTCTGGTCAATCCCTTGGCCTTTCTAGCAGCAAAGTGTAAAACAAAAGCATTCAAAGACACATATATGGCACTTATTTGAGTTTTTAAGAGGTTAAGTTTTGTATGAGACCTGAAGAAGAGCTGTGTATATAGCTCCAAAGCTTGTCTTTCTTGCTAACTGAAGTTAGTCCAATAAAAGAGATTACCTCACCCTCCTTGTCTTGTTAATGTTTTTGGAAGGCTTTTAATAAATACATTATGTTAAGTATGACATCTTTGTGAATACATTCTGAAGTTATTGAAGGGGGGGGAAATCTACATGAGTAACTTACTTTAAAATAAGAAACTTTCACACATAGTAATACACATTTGCACAAAGTAATGGGGAAACATTTTCTTGATTTCTCTATTGAGGAAAATACCCTTGGTTTCAATGGAAGTTTTACCTTTTAAGCATGACTTTGGGATTTGGCTTCAATACCTGATGAACCTGCATTATTTAGAAGACATTACCATGGACAAATATTTCTGCCTTTAAATGCTCCCAAAAATTAACAACAGATAGTCAATGATAAGACTATGTATTACTGAGTGGGACTGATTGGGATCGGACTACATGTGGAGAATTGTACTATCTGGTGTAAAGGGGCAGCATCTGGCTCTTTATTTACAGATCAGTAATTCTCAACTTTTCCAGACTACTGTACCCCTTTCAAGAGCCTGATTTGTCTTGCATACCCCAAGGTTCACCTTACTTAAAAATTACTTAATTTCAAAATCAGACATAAAAAATACAAGTGTCAAAGCCTGTAATTTTACTGAAAAATTGCTTACTTTCTCCTTTTGTCTGCGCACAATTTTAGTTTGTGCTGACTTTGCTAGTGCATTTTATGTAGCCTGTTGTAAAATGAGCCAAATATCTAGAAGAGTTGATGTACCCCCTGGAAGATTGCTGCATACATCCAGGGGTACACGCACCACTGGTTGAGAACCACTGAGGTAGATAATGCATGTTTATATTATTCAAATATATCAATTGAAACAAATAACACAAGTTGTTGTTAAACTATATCGTTCCCTGAAGAATGATAATATAGATCAAGTGCACAACATGATACAATTTTAAATCTTCGAAAGTAGTTTTTTCACTTTGATTTGATATAATCTAGTTGGCTTTTTTTTTAATCTAAAATTAATTTGCAAAGTACTTATTCCTGTGGTGGTCTAACAAGATTTTTTTCATGGGGGAAAGGGAAATGCTGTTTTGTAAAGTCTAGCGCAAGCTCTGGGCCCAAATCTGTAAACTCTTAAGCAAGTGAGTAAGATTACTCACCTAAGCAATGTAGTAATATCAATGATACTGCTAGATTAAGACAAGTTACTCAATGTATAACTCTTCATGGGATCAGGCCCTTTGTGTTTTTTAAATATGATTATATATTTTGGGATTGACATTCAATATTTAACACAGAATATGTTACATAAACTATTTTAATTTCAGAGGTGATGATATTCTGTTATAACTATTTTTTCTGCATGTTTTGTTACAGTAATGATGTCTGTAGTTAACAGACCTCTTTTATTTTAAGCCTTTGGGAAGGATATATTTTTGTTGTCATCAATGATAGAATAATCCACCAAATCATCTTTAATCCAGAGGAGAATTAATTCTAATTCTGGGCAACAGTGCAGAAAAGGATTCCAGAAAACACTGGAAAATATGCTTCACTTCACATAGCACTTAATGAATGAGTTTTCATCATAATATTTATCTTGGTTTTAATGTTGTGCCAACTTACCCATATCATGAAATACACTGTGGGGGAAAAAACAGAGAATCTAGAACATTTGTAGATAATATGCACCCTCAAACATCCATGTTTTGTTATGTACTTTAGATACTCAGAAGTTTCATGGTCATCATAACTGGTTGTATTATAACATCTGTGTTAGACTGAAATATAGACAATGATCGTCAAACTATCAAATACATGTCAGTCACGGGGAGTCAGGGCACTGCAGGAATTGCTCCATCCCTGACAACACATTTATGCCCAAAAGCAGACTTCTTTCTCACATACAAAGCAGGGCTTGCACAGCTGGAGAAATAGGCTGCACCCCTTAAGTCGTGTAGTAGCAGGCATGCTCCCTCTGCATTCTGGAAACCTCCTGATGTTTCCCATGTGGTGCTGTCCCTTCATATTGCCACTGCCTTGAGGCTGTGCCTAGTGGGCACATAAAAACTGCCATATTGGGTCAGACCAATGATCCATCTAGTCCAGTATCCTCTCTTCTGACAGTGGCCAATACCAGGTGCTTCAGAGGCAATGAACAGAACAGGTAATCATCAAGTGATCCATCCTGTCACCCATTCCCAGCTTTGGCAAACAGAGGTTAGGGATGCTTCAGAGCATGGTTTTGTATTCCTCCCTATCCGGGCTAATAGCCACTGATGGACCTGTCCTCCATGAACTTACCTAGTTCTTTTCTGAACCCTGTTCAAATCCCACAATCTAGTAAGGCTCTCAGGAATTTCTCCACAAAACTCTTTTAATTGGAAAATGCTGATTCATCAAAACTAAAACTTTTTGTGGGAAAGGGGGTTAGTTTTGACAAATGTTTTTAGAAAAAAAGTTGAGAAAGAAAGCTTTGATGTTTTCAAAACATGTAACTTTGATACTTTCAACAAGAAAAAAATCCACTTTTCTGGTTCAAAATCTTTCAATTTTTGAATTTTAAGCTCATTATAGTTTATTTTTTAGTAATAAATGGTTGACATCAAAACAAAACACTTAGATTTTCTTCAGATTTTATCTCTTTGAACTTTTTTCAGATTTTTTATTTTATTTTTTTTGTCCTGTCTGGGACAGGATTTCCCACAATTTCAATTTTTTACAGATTTCGAAAACTGTTTCCCAGAAGCTCTACAATCTAGACTATTAGAAAAAATTTCCACATCAGAGCCTGATGCTGCTGCTGCTTCTGTTGTAGATTCTTACACTACTTTCCTGTGGAGCAAGGTTAAACTACATTTTAGTAAATGGACATGCCTAACTAAATTGTGTGGAAAACACATTATTTCTCAGTGAGATTTTACTCCCTAAAAATAAAATAAATAAATTAATGGAGGTACCCTATCTCCTAGAACTGGAAGGGACCAGTCTAGGTCATCGAGTCCAGCCTCCTGCCTTCACTAGCGGGACCAAGTACTGATTTTATCCCAGAGCCCTAAACAGCCCCCCTTAAGGATTGAACTCACAACCCTGGGTTTAGCAGGCCAATGCTCAAACCACTGAGCTATCCCTCCCTAAAACATCTCTAAAGATGAAAATCTGGAATTTTATAGTTGTTTTTCAGTGCTTTCTGTACCAAATGTTCTCAAATTCCAAATTAAATATGTTTTTCCCCTGATTGCTAGCCCTGTAAACTAAATCTAGGATTTAAGTCAAGCTTGCTTACCATAAACTGATGATGACCTCTCTGTAGGAGAAGTATCAGAGGGTAGCCGTGTTAGTCTGGATCTGTAAAAGCAGCAAAGAATCCTGTGGCACCTTATAGACTAACAGACGTTTTGGAGCATGAGCTTTCGTGGGTGAATACCCACTTCCTCAGATGCATGCATCTGAGGAAGTGGGTATTCACCCACGAAAGCTCATGCTCCAAAACGTCTGTTAGTCTATAAGGTGCCACAGGATTCTTTGCTGCTTCTGTAGGAGAACTTACACCTTTAGTTACTGTTTTCCACTTACAACTAGATTGACACACATGCAGACTCATTATTGTCAACAAGTTGGTAAACAAGAAAGAAAATACTCCAGCGCTTAGGTTAGGTTTTGAATTGCTAGCAGGAATAAAAAGCATTAAAATATTTTTTTCACTGAATGTAGAGAATGAGGCTACTGTGTGTATTTTTTTTACAAATCTCATGTGCAACTCAAGTTGTTTGATATTAACTTGCTTGACTGACAGGAGTTTAAAACAAAAAAGGCTGTTAAGGGAGAACCTCACAGGAAATGGAACTATGGCAGATATAAGAATCTTTGAGGAAAGGTGTCTGGGCCATCAATGGGGAAGAAACTACCTGTCTGGCTCTGTGCAGGCTAGAATGGTTTACTGTTCCCAACCCTAAAACTTGTTATCAAAGAGCATCTAAACCCTCAAAGATTTTAGAGGGGACTGCCTAGTCATTTGCCAGCCTGTCACCTATTCACTCACAAAGTTGTATGAAGTGAGGTAGAAAATGCAGCTGGGGCAGTCTGTTTCTCCCTGATAGATATAGGGTTAGCTGAGCTGAGGGTAACTTACAAAGGTATATATCATATCCATCTGTATAGGCTTTTTATTGTGCTAACCCATTTTCCTAAATGCTTTCTACTTTTGAGGAATTAATAAATGATGCTTTTTTTTTTTGATGATGCTCTTTCTGCATCACTGCAAAGTATACTGTTAGAGGCTCCTCAGGGAAAAATATTATGTACCAAAGTTGAGTTGAGCTTGTCATTAACATGGCAGGAAGCCAGGTCTGTCACTGTAGGAGTGCCCTTGAGAAGGACTAAAAGGGGTCTATGCCACAGTTCACCCCGTAGCCATGATGTGAAAATAAACACACATGATTTTGAATATAGTGAAGAGGCCAGATCTTGGCCCCAAGTCTGGCTGCTTGTGCTACTCTAGCACTGATAGCTGAGGTGCCAACTCAACCAGCTACCTGTGCATCCTCACAGTGCAGGTGAGTTGCTTGATGTTATAGGGTTGCTTTGTCTGGCTAATCCCTGGCTGCTGTTGCCAGCAAACATAACTTCGAGCAACCCTTTGTCTGACCTAAGCTGTTACGAGAGACCAGCCTGGATGCTTCAGGATCAAAAGGGTGTAAAGGTGACTTAAAGCTAGGGTGACAAGATGTCCCATTTTTAAAGGGATAGACCTATTTTGGGGACCTTTTTCTTATATAGGTGCCTATTACGCCCCACCCCATCCCATTTTTTCACAGTTGTTATCTGGTCACCCTACTTAAAGCCACCTTTGCTCCCTAGTTGCTGAGCTGCACCAGCTACAGAAGGGCTAGTCCTGAGGGTTTGGTGCAAGAAACATATCTGTTACATAAAAATCACACCTTTTTACGTATTGCCTTTCAGAATAGAACTGTGCTTTAAAGAAGGCTCTTTCATTTACAATTGGATTCTGAGGTGATTTTTCTTAAAATATTTATTTGAATTAAGTTAATTTATTTTCTCTTGTTTTGTCTGAGACTAGAATTAATTTAGGAGTGGAGGAGAGTCATTCATCAAGTGACTAATTTTGCAGAATTGTATAATTATATATTTGGGGCCCAATCCTCAGCAGTGACCAGGTGACACCACACAATTGAAAGGGTGCCAAAGTGGCTCTAAGGTGGTGTCTCAGTCCAGGGGCATCTCTTCTTTGATCAGGTTCCCTGGTAGAAGTTACAGCAGCCTCCTGCACCAGGGGCCAATGACCTCAAGAGGTTATCATGGCAGTTGGGGATGATCAGTGTGTATAGAAGATCTAGCCTTGCTCACTTTCTTCTCAGCAATGTGGGGGTAAGGGCTGGTGCATGAGTTGCCACAACCAAGGAGTCTTCATCATACAGTCAGGTAAGATGACTTCAGGACAGCTTTCCACTAATGGAGCTGTCCTACTACAGAAGAGGATCTGAACTATAGTTCTTTGCACTTCTAAAGCATCTCTTAAAGTTTTACAAACAATAACAAGTGAAACCTCACATCATCACATGGAGGAGGTAAATAATATTGTCCCTATTTAACAGGTAATTGGAGGAGAAAAGCAATGTGAGTAAGATTCAGTAAAAAGTGAGTGGGAGAGCTTGGACTGAAAGATTCCTGACTCCCAGTTCTGTACTCTGATCATTAGTCAACACTAGCATAAGAATGCCCATGCTAGGTCAGATGAGTGGTCCATCTAGCCCAGTATCCTGTCTTCTGACAGTGGCCAATGCCAGATGCTTCAGGGAGAATGAAAAGAACAGAGCAATTATCAAGTGATTTATTCCCTGTCATCCAGTCTTGGCTTCTGGAAGTCAGAGACTTAAGCAGGGGGTTGTGTCTCTGACCATCTTGACTAATAGCCATTGATGAATCTATCCTCCATGAAGTTTTCTTAATTCTTTCTTGACCCCAGTTATATTTTTGGTATTCAAAACATGCCCTGGCAATGAGTTCCACAGGTTGACTGTGCATTGTGTGAGGAAATACTTTCTTATATTGGTTTTATACCTATTGCCTATTAATTTAATGGCATGATCCTTGGTTCTTGTGTTATATGAAGGGGTCTTTCTTGAGTGGCAACAGCTAATTTAAACTCCATTTTGTATGTATAGTTGGGATTGGTTCCCAATACGCATTAGTCTGCATTTATCAACATTGAATTAAATCTGCCTTTTTGTGGCTCAGTCACCCACTTTTGTGAGATCCCTTTGTAACTCTTCATGGTCTGTTTTGGACTTATCTTTAGTAGCTTTGTATCATCTGAAAATTGTCACTGTTCACCCCTTTTCCAAATCATTTATGAACATGTTGAAGAGCACTGGTTCCAGTTCAGGTCCTTGTGGGACCCCACTGCTTACTGCTCTCCATTTGGAAAACTTACCATTTATTCCTACCCTTTATTTCCTATTTTCTAACTAGTTACTGCTCCATGAGAGGACCTTCCCTCTTAGGCAAGATAAGCAGTCATGGGATAATAACCTTTGGTGAGGGATCTTGTCAAAGGCTTTCTGAAAGTCCAAGTACACTATATCAACTGGATCACCTTTTTCCATATGCTTGTTTACTCCTTCAAGGAACTCTAATAGATTGGTGAGGTATGATTTAACCTTTACAAAAGCAGTGTTAACTCTCCCCCCCCCCAAATCATGTTAATCTATTTATCTCATAATTCTGTTCTTTACTTTAGTTTCAACCAATTTGTTTGGTACTGAAGTTAGGCTTACTGACCTGTAATTGCCAGGATCACCTCTGGAGTTTTTTGTTAAATTGAGCATTGCATTAGCTATCCTCCAGTCATCTAATAGAGGCTGATTTAAGTGATAGGTTATATATCACAGGAAGAGTTCTAAAATTTTGTATTTAAGTTCCTTCAGAATTCTTGGGTGTATACCATCTGGTCCTATTGATTTATTACTGTTTAGTTTATCAACTTGGTCTAAAACCTCCCCTACTGACACACAAATCTGGAACAGTTCCTCAGATTTGGCACTTAAATCAAATGGCTTCATTTGGGAATCTCCTTCATATTCTCTGCAATAAAGACTGATACCAAACATTAATTTAGGCCTTGTCTACACTACAGAGTTTTGTTGACAAAAGTTATATAGACACTCCCAAAGTGCTATAATTCAAATCAATATTGCATGTTGATACCTGCTTCCTCTGTCAGCAGAGCACGCCCACAGTTGGGGCCCTATCATCAGCAGTGTGAGCAAGGCTCTGTGGGTACCTATTCCAAAGTGCAGCTCAACACCTTCTGCCGCTAGTTCTTGTGGGAAGGCGGAGCGGATCGCTGCATATCTTGGGACCAGGATGAATGTTCCATGATTCATTGTTTTCCATCCCAGCATTCCATGGGCTTCTGGCTTTCTTTCACAGCATTTTTTTCAAGGCCCTTGTTTGCTGTGCACTCTGGCATCTTTGTGTGAAGGGATGGATCCCACACTGCTTTCCTATGCTATGATAACTGTCATTAAAGTACCATGAATGCACTGCAGTTAATCATGAAGTTCCTAACTGAACAAGACTCCCAGATACCTGACATGGTGTGTGATATGGATAGGAGCAACCTGGATTTCTTTTGACATTCACGGAACAGCTACATATGGTGGACTGTCAGCTTTGGGCTCGGGAAACAAGCTTTGAATGGTGGGAGGATTGTATTGTCAAGCAGGTCTGGGATGACAAGCAGTGGCTACAGAACTTTCAGATGTGGAAAGCCACCTTCCTGGAACTGTGTGTGGAGCTCGCCCCTGCACTGTGGTTCAAGGACACCAGAATGAGACCTGACTTATCAGTAGAGAAACACATGAATAGTATGGAAGCTGGCGACTGGTCAGTCACAAATCAGTTTGGAGTTGGGAAATTGACCCTTGGGGCTGTGTTAATACTCCTCTGTCAGCAGAGCACGCCCACAGTTGGGGCCCTATCATCAGCAGTGTGAGCAAGGCTCTGTGGGTACCTATTCCAAAGTGCAGCTCAACACCTTCTGCCGCTAGTTCTTGTGGGAAGGCGGAGCGGATCGCTGCATATCTTGGGACCAGGATGAATGTTCCATGATTCATTGTTTTCCATCCCAGCATTCCATGGGCTTCTGGCTTTCTTTCACAGCATTTTTTTCAAGGCCCTTGTTTGCTGTGCACTCTGGCATCTTTGTGTGAAGGGATGGATCCCACACTGCTTTCCTATGCTATGATAACTGTCATTAAAGTACCATGAATGCACTGCAGTTAATCATGAAGTTCCTAACTGAACAAGACTCCCAGATACCTGACATGGTGTGTGATATGGATAGGAGCAACCTGGATTTCTTTTGACATTCACGGAACAGCTACATATGGTGGACTGTCAGCTTTGGGCTCGGGAAACAAGCTTTGAATGGTGGGAGGATTGTATTGTCAAGCAGGTCTGGGATGACAAGCAGTGGCTACAGAACTTTCAGATGTGGAAAGCCACCTTCCTGGAACTGTGTGTGGAGCTCGCCCCTGCACTGTGGTTCAAGGACACCAGAATGAGACCTGACTTATCAGTAGAGAAACACATGAATAGTATGGAAGCTGGCGACTGGTCAGTCACAAATCAGTTTGGAGTTGGGAAATTGACCCTTGGGGCTGTGTTAATACAATTAACACACTTGTGTTAATCAGGGCAGTTAATCACATCCTGATATGAAGGACTGTGACTCTGGAGAATGTGTGTGAAATAGTGAATGGCTTTGCAGAATGGGTTTCCCTAACTGGGGAAGGGTGCTAGATGGCGCACAGATTCCAATTTTGGCACCAGACCACTTTGCGATGGAGTACATCAATAGAAAGGGTGTTGCAGATGCTTGTGGATGACTATGGGTGTATCACTGACATCAGTGTGGGGTGGTTTGGGAAGGTGCATGACGCACACATCTTTAGGAACATCGGCCTATATAGAAAGCTGCAAGCAGGGACTTTCTTTCCAGACCAGAAGATTACAGTAGGGGATGTTGAAATGCCCATTGTGACCCTGGGAGATCCACCATACCCTTACAGCGATGTCTCATTAAATCTTACACAGAAAACCTGTATAGCAGTAAGGAGTGGTTCAGCAACAGGTTGATTAGGTGCCAGATGATGGTGGAATGTGCCTTTGGCAGATTAAAGACATGCTGGCGGTGCCTTTATGGCAGGTTAGATCTTAATAATATGCATGGTGATAGGCATGTGTCATACATTGCATAATATTTGTGAAGCTAAGGATGGAAGGTTTGCTCAGGGGTGGAGTGCTGAGACAGCTAGCTACCAGGGCTATTGGAGGGGCCCAGAAGAGGACAGTTTTAATCAGGGAGGTTTTGAGGCAACACTTTGAAAATGAGAACTAATACCGTATGTATCTGTGATTAGTACTGCAATGTTACATTACATCCAGTTTTCCTGGGAAGCAATTGTGAAATTTTGGGACTTAAATTCCAGTAAACAAATGATGAAACTGCCAGTGTATGTCTTGGTAGTGCCTGCTATCTCCATTTGTAGGACAAAAAAAAATAGTTATTCAAAAACTTTGCTGTTATTGCACAAAAAACAACATGTGCACACACACGAGCACGCTTGGTGGGAAAGGAGGTAGCAGGGAAGGGCAGACTTTCAGAGTAGTGTAGTTCCAGCTGTCATTTTGCAAGTTGTCCATGGGGGTGGAGTGAATGGGAAACCAAGGAGTCTGGGAAATCAAAAAGGAATGTGTGGGTGGAGTTGGAGTGGGAGGTGGCACACAGAAAAAAGTTCTGATTGTGCTGTGGGGAGGGTGGCCATGCATCTGCTCAGTCTATCTCATTTTTTAAGGACTTCAGTATTTGCATTTGCTCCTTCATTACTTTAATCATCCACACAGTAGCATCCTTAATGAACTCCTGATTTTCTTTTCTGTCCGGTCTTTTGGCTTCCCTTCACTCTCTGCATTGAAAAACTGCAGTATATCCTGGAACGTGTCTTCTTTGCTCCATCTCGGGCACTTTCTTATCTGGGGAGGTGCTCAGCCGGTGTGCAGGCCACATCTGCAGAATCATAAGAAATAATGCACAGAAACATGATTGATTACACTTCGATGCTGCACATAAACTAATCACTTTCTCACTGACCCTTCGCAAGCACACATCTCAGTGAACACTGAAAGCATGGTGTCTTGGGAAAGGGGGTGCTCTATATAGGGAAAAGAGCACTCTGGAAGGGTTGTGGTGCAGCCAACTAGGGGAAAAAAATTCTAAATTCTCTCACACTTTTTCATTGTCATAAACAGATAGCTAAGGGTTAATGTCTCTTTCACCTGGAAAGGAGTAACCTGAAACACCTGACCAGAGGACCAATCAGGAAACAACACTTTTTCAAATCTGGATGGAGGGAAGTTTTGGGTATGAGTTCTTTGTCTTGGGTCTGACCCTCGGCTCTGAGAGTGATTTTTCTATCTCCAGCTTTCTAATCTTCTGTTTCCAAGTTGTAAGTACAAAGACAGTAAGACAATAAGGTTTATATTGTTTTCTTTTGTATTTACATGTGTGTAGTTGCTGGAATGTGTCAAATTGTATTCATTTGGATAAGGCTGTTTATTCATTTTTTTCTTTTAAGCAAATGACCCTGTATTTGTCACTTTAATACAGAGAGACCATTTTTATGTCCTTTTTCTTGCCTTTTTATATAAAGCTTTCTTTTTAAGACCTGTTGGAGTTTTTCTTTAGTGGGAACTCCAGGGAATTGAATCTGCAGCTCACCAGGGAATTGGTGGGAGGAAGAAGTCAGGGGGAAAATCTCTTTGTGTTAGATTTACTAGCCTGACTTTGCATACCCTCTGGGTGAGGGGGGAAGAGAGATTAGCTCTCTCGGTACTTCTGTTTTCCAGGACTGGAAACAGGGAGGGTGGAATCCCTCTGTTTAGATTCACGGAGCTTGCTTCTGTATATCTCTCCAGGAACCCAGGGAGGGAACACCTGGAGGGGAGGAGGGGAAAGGGAAATAGTTTATTCCCCTTTGTAGTGAGACTCAAGGAATCTGAGTCTTGGGGTCCCCCAGGGAAGGTTTTGGGGAGACCACAGTGAGCTAGGCACTGTATAAATCCCTGGCTGGTGGCAGCGTTATCAGGTCCAAGCTGGTAACTAAGCTTGGAGGTTTTCATGCTAACACCCATATTTTGGACGCTAAGGTCCAGATCTGGGAAAAAAATGTTATGACAGTCATGGTAGCAGGTATCTCACTCCTGAGGGTAAGCAGGAAAGCAAGGGCACATGTACTACAGGCTTGTGGCTTCTGCCCTGGTCCCTATGCTGCTCACTTGTGTGCTGTTTTGATCCCTGCACAAGTGATTGCCAAATGGTGTGGGAGAGCTTCCTGCAATGGGGGAAGGAACAAAGCAGCTCTGCCAAGGAACCTTTGGCAGAAGATTGCAGAGTATCTCCAGGAAAGTTTCCGAGACATCTCTGTGGAGGATTCCTGTGAGATTATGGCATGCATCAACACCCTGTTTCGCCATATTGATTAGCTGCACAGGGAAATGTCCGGCACACAGAAATACAGCTAGTCTTGTATACTTCTATACCCTGAACCCACATCCACACTACACAGACCACTTACCAGGCATCTCCTCTCCTGCTTCTTGCTCACCAGAGAGCAACTGCTGAGACCGGCTAGACATCTCTGGAGTGGTAAACAGATCCTGGCTGTCTGCACCACTGAGCAACCCTGCTCTGGGCTCCACATCACCGTCTAACTCCTCTTCATCAAGGACTCTGTCCTTTTGGGTTAAGTCCTCGTTCCACCACCTCCAGGCCTGCTGAAGTGTCCACAGGGCTCTTGGTGGTGTAGGTGGGGTCGTCACTGAGGATCGTGTCCAGCTCCTTATGGAACCAGTAGGTCTTGGATGCAGCACCCGAGCGACGGTTTGCCTCCATCATCGTATGGTACACCTGCCTCGGCTTCTTTATGTTCGCTCTGCACTGCACTGTGTCCTGGTCATACCCCTTTTCACAGAAGCCTCGAGAAATCTGCCAAAATTCCTATGGCTGAAGCCAGGCTGGGACTGTACAGCCTCCTCTCCCCAAATACTGAGCAGATCCCAGCAGCTCTGCCATGGTCCAAATGGGAGAGCATTTGCTGCATGAAGCCACCATGGTCACCTGGGAAGATGCAGTGAGTCCTCTGCACATTGAGTAAACAGGAAATGGAATTTCAAAAATTTCCTGGGGCTTTAAAGGGGGAGATTGTATACCTGACTGCAGGGCAGTGGAGTTCAAACTGCTGACCAGAGTGGTCAGGGTGGGCATTGTGGGACACCTCCTGGAGGCCAATTGAAGCGTTAAAATCAAGTGCAGTATCTGCACTGGCATTTTGTTGACAAAACTTTTGCACAAAGAACCTCGCATCTCTCGTTGAGGTAGTTTTATTTTGTCGCCAAAATGACATTTTTGCTGCCAAAAGTCACATCGTAGTGTGTATGCATCTCTTTTGTTGACCAGAAGCTGCCTTTTGGTGTCACAACTCTGCAGTGTAGCCAAAGCCTTAATTTCTCCACAATGGTCTTGTCATTCTCGAATGGTCTTTTAGCACCTTGATTGTTCAGTGGCCCCACTGATTATTTGGCAGGCTTTCGGCTTCTGATGTACTTAATTTTTACTGTTAGTTTTTGTGTCTTTTGCTAGTTGTTCTTTAAATCCTTTTTTGGCCTGACTAATTTTACCTTTACACTTGACTTGCCAGAGTTAATACTCCTTTCTGTTTTCCTAAATAGGATTTGACTTCCAGTTTTTAAAGGATGATGTTTTGCTTCTACCCACTTCTTTTACTATGTGTAGCCATGGTGGAATTTTTGTTGATCCTGATCCTGTAAATGTCTACTCAGGGTTTTTTAAATAGCTTCCAGGCATTTCACTCTTGTGACTGTTCCTTTTAATTGCTGTTTAAGTAGCTTCGTCATTTTTGTGTCGTTTCACTTTTTGAAGTTAAATGCTACTGCAATGGGCACTCTTCTCCCCCCCACCCCAGGATGTTTAAATTTAATTACATTATGGTTGCTAGTACTGAGTGTTTCAGCTATATTTCATCTCTCAGACCAGATCCAGTGCTCCACTCTAGGATGAAATCAAGAACTGCCTGTCTTCTTGTGGGTTCAGGAGTGGCTGCTACATGAAGCAGTCATTGATGGAGTCTAGAAATTTTATCTCTGCATTCCATCCTGATGTGACATATACCCAGTCAATATGGGGCTAGTTGAAATCCCCCATTATTATTGGGTTTTCCATTCAAAATAACTAGCATTTCACAATCACTGCCACCATCCTGGTCTGGCTATTCTCTTATTATTCAAGCCTGGAATTTCTGTCTGTAGTGATTCTATGGTACAGTTTGAGTCACTTAAGATTTTTTACTATAGTTGACTCTATGCTTTTTTTCCCATTTATAGTGCTACCCTCAACCAGAGCATGTCATTCCTATATATTTTGTATCCTAGTATTACTGTGGGCCATTAACTATCATTCCATCAAGTTCCTGTGATGCCTTTTTATATCAGTATCCCCATTTAATACCAGACATTCAAGTTCACCCATCTTAGTATTTAGACTTCTTGCATTTGTATGCAAGCACTTGTAAGACTTGTCAATATTTAATTGTCTTCCTTAATGTGATATAATTGAATAGTACCCTTGTTCATTTGACTGTTTCTCTTCAGTTCCTATCTGTAATTTTATCAATTTAGATTCTCTCCTCTTTACTAGTATATGGAGTATTCTCTTTAATCCTCTCCTAAGGGATGTGAGTGTTCAAATCATGTGCTCCTCAGGCACCTGTTCACTTTCCCAGAGTCCTTAGTTTTTTTTTTAAAAAAACTGTTTCTTGTATGTTGTAAGTTTGCTGTACCTTATTCAGTTGATCACAGTAGGAACTCTGTATTTAGATATTCTAAATGTAATAGAATGAGACTTCTTTACTACTCATAATGGTTGTGCTGTAGAAAAATAAAGAATTTTCACATTTTATTCCTGATACAAGTTCACTGAAGTAAATGGAGTTTCTGTAGAGGTGGGGCTACTCCATTATTTGTTTTGGAAGCTCTGGAGCAGATTTAGGTTAAAAGAGAGTCTATTCTAACTTTTTGCTGTGAGTACTTGTAGTAATTTTATAAATCTCATTCCTTTCACATGCAAAGCAGATGCGCTCAGGGTACTGACCAACATAACGAAATGATTAAAATATGATAACATCATAGTGCCTTCAGTACACATAAAAAAGAAATCCATCTATGTGAGGTTGTGTTGTGCAATTATTACTAATTTGAGACTGAGAGCCTAATTTAAGTGTGCCCTGCTTTCATTTGCAGTACAGCACCACCTTGCCCTGCTGCTGAAAAAGAAAAAGGGTGGAGGAGAAGAGAAGTAAAATTAAAATCTCCCTCTACAAATCTAAGCTCACTCTCAAACTTCAGACTGGAAAAACTTCCTTGATAGAAGGAAATTTCTGTTTTGTGGCGCTTCTCTGTGCCAAGAAACCATTGGCTGCTTTTGTGTTCCAGGACCTTGTAATATAACTCAAGGGCTTTAGAACAGCTGTTATACTTAAACTAGTATGTTCAGAGATGCCATTGAATATCCCTTGAACACTCCTAAAACTTTAATCTAGCCTGTCAATCACTACACAGAGAGTTAAAACAGATTGCAGTGTGGGAAAGCTCCCTGCCTTCTTTTACTGACCTTACACTCAGGGCTGGTATTTTTAACAAAAATCTAATGTCTTGTGATATTGCAATGAAATATGCCTTCTAAAATCTGGCTGATAGTAAGTTTCTGCAAGCAGTCTGTCCTATTTTTAGTGGCTGTCCAGCACTGGATTTAAGGAATCCTTAGGTCCTTTTTATGAGAGTGCCCCCCTTAAAGTTTTTAAGAAGGGCTAGCTATCTGTCTTTAAAATGCTACTGAATAGAGGAGTTTTGAAGGATTTTCCAGGAATGTTCTCCATCTGACATTGTAAGAATAATAATAATAGTTCACAATAATCCCCAGGGTATAATTTGAATAGCCATCTCCTTAATGGAACCACTATTTCTTTTTTTATTAACACAAACTGAATCTGATAGGCATATATTTTACACAAAAGAAGAAAACAACAGATAACAAGAAATGTCAAAAGAGTTGTCTTCATATTATACAACTTCCAGGTAAATTTCTCTCCAGTGGGATAAAAAGGCATAACTATTTCTATAGCTTTTGTTTCTCTTTTTCCTATAGTTTTCATTAAATTTCTTAAGTTCCTCTGAGGAAAAAGTTCCTCTGAGGAAAAACTACTATCTGTGTTAATACAAAATGCCATTAAAAACCCTGGTTCTTGGTCAGTTTTCTAACTTTTTCATCATAATGGCAAATCCCAAAGGATGTGGCCTTTTCAAGCGAGCTCCATCTGGATTGAGCTCCGGCAAGGTGCTTAAGATGGTCTGATTGTATCTTCAGTCACTGGCAATCTTGTCACATCGTTAAAGGTTTTGGTGCCCATGTGATCGTTGGATATATAGGAAAATTGTTCGGTGTACACACTTCAGAATTCATTGCCCTTTCCTTTTTTATATGTCCATACCAAGAAAGCTGCAGAAATGAAGCCCCTGCTGATAGAGGTGCTTGCTGTGTTCAGCCTCAAATGGCTTCATTTCTGATCTTCTCCTGCCACTTGATATGGAGCAGCTAATGGAAAAGATGAGAACTGAAAATGTCAGTGCAGTTTTCTTCAGCCTTCCTTAGTGCCCATGTTTCACTTACATGCAACAGAGTTGGATAACTGGTTCTATAGATCCTCAGCTTTGTAGGAAGCTTGATGTCACAACATCCATATGGAGGCCTCTGAAGGGCCTGATACATAGCTGCAGCTACTGCTATACCAGCGTCCATATCTTTCAAGAATTTCATAGCACAGTGTATTTGTTGCCCAAATATTTGTTGGCTACAACCTGCTGAATATCCCATCTGGACAGATTAATACTGAGCTGGTTGTAATCTGGAGCTGGAGACTGTTTGATGGCAATGGCCAGGGACTTTGTTTTATCAGGATTAATCACCAGATCAATGCATGCCACTTCTTGACCAACCAGATTGGCCATCAGCTGCAGTGATTCACCAAACTGAGCCAACCATAAAACGACAAACAGAATGGTGGTCAGCTGAATGTTGCTGTTAGCTGCCTCGTCAAGGTAATCCTTCACCCAAACTGTGCCAATATTGATGGTGACAGGTCACAGTCTTGCTAAACTACCATGGAGAGGAAAACATGCTTTGTATCTGCCATTGACTCAACCACAGCTTTTAGTTCCATTGTAGAGATTTTCTGTCAATGACACTATTGTCCTTTGGATGCCAAGATGCTTCATCAGATCGCACAAACTTGCTGAATGCACTGATGGAAGTCTATAAAAGTGCTGTGTGCAGCTTATTAAATCTAGCCATCTTCTCCAAAAATTGTCTTAAGGTAAAAATCTGGTCAGTAATGGAACAACCAGGGTCTAAAGCTATACTTGGTATCCAAGCCTTTGCCATAAAGGGTGTCACAATTCGAGATATTAAAATGGAAGCAAAGACTTTTCCTGGCACTGATAATAGCATAATCCTTCTATAGTTGCTACATTTGACTTATTCTGCCTCTGTTCAAAAAGGGCAATAAGCGGCCTTCTTCCAGTCATTGGGGAAATTAGTATACCAGATGATTTGGAAGATCCTATTTCAGCCATGAAACAGTACTGTCCGCTGTCTCCAGCAGCTCAGAGGTAATGTTACAAACCACAGGTGCCTTCTAAGGCTTCAACTTATGGATTGATGTCCAGACCTTTTCTTGGTTGAAGGAAGGTGGATCTACCGGAATTTCCTGCATTTTTTCAAATAGAAGAAGGACCGAAGGTGACAGACAATTGAGGAGCATCTTGAAATTATCTTCTCATTGATGCAACTGATCCGCAGATTATGGCTGCTGCTGCCATTCTGATTCTGTACAGGAAAACTCTCACAAAAGGCTCTTACATAAATTAAGCTGTCGTGGGATAAGAGGGAAGATCCTTCCAGGACTGAGACCTGGTTAAAAGACAGGGGACAAAGGGTAGCAATAAAAGGTACATTTTTCAGAATGGAGAGGGGTAACTAGTGGTGTTCTCCAAGGGTCAGTCCTGGGACCAGTCCTATTCAACTTATTCATAAATGATCTAGAGAAAGGGGTAAACAGTGATGTGGCAAAGTTTGCAGATGATACTAATCTGTTTAAGATAGTTAAGACCAAAGTAGACTGTGAAGAGGTTCAAAAAGATCTCACAAAACTAAGTGATTGGGCAACAAAATGGCAAATGAAATTTAATGTGGAGAAATGTAAAGTAATGCACATTGGGGGAAAAAATAACCCCAACTATACATACAACACGATGGGGGCTAATTTAGCTACAACTAATCAGGAAAGAGAGCTTGGAGTCATTGTGGATAGTTATCTGAAGATGTCCACACAGTGTGCAGCGGCCATCAAAGCAAACGGGATGTTAGGAATCATTAAAAAAGAGAGAGAGAATAAGGTGGAGAATATCTTATTGCCCTTATATAAATCCATGGTACGCCCACATCCTGAATACTGCATACAAATGTGGTTTCATCTCAAAAAAGAGATCCTGGCATTAGAAATAGTTCAGAAAAGGGCAACTAAAATGATTAGAGGTTTGGAATGGATCCCATATGAGAAAAGATTAAAGAGGTGAGGACTTTTCATCTTGGAAAAGAGGAAACTAAGGGGGGATATGATGGAGGTATATAAAATTCATGAGTGGTGTGGAGAAAGTGAATAAGGAAAAGTTATTTACTTATTCCCATAATATAAGAACTAGGGGTCACCAAATGAAATTGGGCAGGTTTAAAACAAATAAAAAGAAGCTCTTCTTCACACAGCACACAGTCAACCTATGGAACTCCTTGCCTGAGGAGGTTGTGAAGGCTAGGACAATAACAGGGTTTAAAAGAGAATTAGATAACCTCCATGAATTTAAGTCCATTAATGGCTGTTAGCCAGGATGGGTAAGGAATGGTGTCTCTAGCCTCTGTTTGTCAGAGGGTGGAGATGGATGGCAGGAGAGATCACTTGATCATTACCTGTTAGGTTCACTCCCTCCGGGGCACATGGCATTGGCCACTGTAGGTAGACAGGATACTGGGCTGGATGGACCTTTGGTCCGAACCAGTGTGGCTATTCTTATATCACCTTCTTTGAAAACACCATGCAGTTGAGTAAAGCGTGTGAAGATCGTGCCTGGCAACAGCCTGTTCTAAACTGGCTGCCTGGGTTCCTTTTTTTTTTCTTCTTCTTTTTTTTTTTTTTGCATGATGTTAACAATGTTCTCAAGTCAAACCCATTCAGCCTTTGCTTTTGTGGTCTACTAACATGTCTTTGAAGACTCAAATTGTAGCTTCACTATTTCCTTAGTTCGAACTGCTGTGAGCATTTCCAGGCTGAACCATGGATGACATTTGAAGGGTAGGTCCTAGCACTGAGTTCACAGCAGTCAGCGCTGATGACTTGAAACAATGCCATTTCTCATCGGAGGACAGAGGGAATGAGACTTCAGTCCCTAATGTTTCAGTGTGCTTAGGCAATTCTGAGCAGAAAGCCATCTGATAGCTTGGTTGTAGTAAGAGCTTTAGGTTGAATCAGATTAATTTCAACCCATTAACTGGCTGTCTTCAAAGTCTCAAAGTGCACTTCTGTCAGCACAAGCGAGTGTCAAAGTGGCAAATTACAAAGCTGATATGTAGGCAAAATTTATTGTCCAAATAGCAAACTTTATAGGAAAAGAGGGCTGGATTTTCAAATTTGTCTAGTATAGACCTAACTTTGCTACCATTGAAGTCAACAGGAATTTGACTTCCATTAAAGTTGAACTCTAGTAGGCCAATATTGAAAGAATTTTCAAATTCCCTCAAAGCATTAACCACTAACAAAAGGACACTGATTTCTGTTACATTACTGGAATCATCTGGGATTTGAGGTCATTTGCTCTGGACCCCCTTGGAGTAAATGAGATCAGAATCTGACCCTAAGAAGTAAGAATGTTAAATTATTCATGTAATTTTTTAATTTTACAAATTCTGTATATTGCTCCATTGTTTTTTGGTAAGTTCTTTCCCTAGTGCTGAATACAAAGCGATGCTATCATCAAAAATTGGAATAGTGAAATTAGTAGCTAAATTAAATCTTATAGTAAACAGTACAGTGGGTACTGGTGTCTCTTTTGGTAGCAAAGTATGTAATATTCAGACAATGCAAATCTAACACAACTCCAGTATATTCAGAATATGTTTCTCTTCCATCAACCAAAGTTATTTTCTGCCTTAAATCTATATCAGGCATTTTATTTTGCTTTCCCTTCAAGATGAACCTATTGAAATGCACAGAGATCTCTGAGGCTTCTGTGGCACTGAAACTTCTTATTGCTACATTATGTGCTTTTCTTTTTTCTTTGAGATTTCTGGAGAGACGTCCTTATTCATTTCAGAACGGCCTTTCTTACTTCAAGGATCTGAGAGAGAAGGAGCTCTGAACTGGGTATCTTACCATTTTGTTGGTTTCCCCCCCCCGCCCCTCAACCCCCCACACCAAATACAGAATGATCCATTGAATTGGACTAGAGTTTATCTAAATATCAAATCTGGTCTGATGAGAGAAACTTGCACTAATTGTGTTCCCCCTTCCACAGCATGCTCCCCCACATAACCTTGGAATTAATAGTGGTAGAGAACAGAGATGGTATAATGTATTGGCAGCTTTACATTTTAAGAGAAAAAAATTCTCAAATATGAACTCTTTTTTTTTTTGGGTGAAGGATTAATATCTTAGGCTAAAGCACCTTTACCATATTATTTCAGAAGTCCGTTTAAATATAATATACCAGATTAAAGTACAAAAATATTGTTAATCATAGCTTTTCTTTTGTGGTCATGGACTGGTGCATATACCTATGAAGTAATACCTAAATGGTTTGAGATAACAGGATATGATAAGTCAAACATTTCTGTATCATCTAACATTTCTGTATCATCTATTTTCTTCATTCAGGTGTTATGTAATAAGTTGGCTGAATGGTGATTCTTGAAAGAAGTTTGTCTGAGGCCAATATGAATAACTAAAATTTTGGGATGGTTAGTCTTTTTTTCACCTGTGAATAGGAGAAAAGAAAATCAGTTTGAGAGATGGAGGTTATTGACCAGAGTATTATATGTTTCAATAAATGAAAGTTTTTCAAGTAGGAGAGGATATTTTCATATTTTAATATTTAATTAAGTTTCTTTGATCTTTGTACATATTAAACTTAACAGGATTGCTGATAACTCTAGATAATAGTTATTCCTGCCTTGAGTGCAGGGGACTGCTCTAGAAGACCTCTTGAGGTCCCTTCCAGTCCGATGATTCTATCAACTCGGAAGAAAATGTGTGGCACCTGATTCTTAGTTACTTTATTCCAGCACTTGGGACATGAGCAAGTGGCACAAAGCCACTTCTGTGCTTCCTGTATTATGGGGCTGTTTATGGGTCCTACTGTAAGAGAGTAGCCTAAAGGCTGCCCTAAAACTTATGCTCTGATCCCCCAGCCTCCTATGCAAACAATATCCATAGTACTAGGTATTCATGCCATGGTCCTTCCTTAGCCCTCCCCCAACACTCCCCTTACACTTGGCTGAAAGCAGGTTGTGTAGTGATTTAAATATCTCTTTAATCTTTTCTTATGCTTTTAAATAAATTTCAATTTAAAACATGTTTAAATGACTGAACTTGGAGGAAATAATTGCACACTATTCAATAGCCTTTGAATGCCTGCATTTAGTTCTTATTGCTTACCCTGAACATCGGGGGGGAGGGGGGAGGGGGAAGGAAGAACTACTATATACAACAAAATTGTAGATGTACAGAAAAGAAAAATTTGCCCAACGACCAGCCCTGCAAGTGGCAAGTGAATAGTAAAATTTTATTAATCTTCTTAGTGAAATAGGTTCATTCCTGCATCATCACTTCTCACTCCCATTCTGCTTTAAAGCCCATTTTGTCTTTGATTCCTGTTTGGACAGGGTCCTCTCACTGAAAGGAAGAAAGGGGAATGCAAAACAATATCTCTCTGTAGGCTACTAAAATACTGTGTATGACATATACCATATGGTATAGAGCTTAATGAGCTGAATTTTAAGATTTGTCTGAAACAACTACAAGTAAAACAGTTTGGAGATAATTCTGGGGCATTCTTATAGGGATATATTTTTGCTAATATGACCGACATGATTTTCCACAATCTGCTATTTGGAAAACACTTTCAGAGTTACAGTTAAAAACATTGAGACATATTTTGGTGCCTTATTGTGTAGGAGCTGACTTCAAGACCTACTACTGATTTCATTAGGACTATAGTAGAACAGAGTGCCACTCCGTGTGAGTAATGCTGGCAGAACTTAAGCTATAATTGGTTGCTTTCACTGTAGATTGAATTATTTCTCTCCTTTATATGCACAGCAGGTCCCCTCTGCATGCCAGCTTGGCATGGATCTCCATGGAAAGGACAGGGTTTGCTGCTGGAATGGCAGTGTCTCACATGGGCCTGAAGAATCTAGGAGGAGCCAGAGCTTGGCTGCTTAGGGGAGGAGTTGATGATCCTGGGCAGGGGAAGGAGATTGACATACCAACCCCTGATTTGTGGAGATGCCCCCAAAATCATATTTTATCAAGCTGTATCATCTTTTCCACAAAGTCCATGTCTCCCCCCATCAGCCCCCATGTGTATTTTCAGGGATTGCATTGGGGTGCCATAGTGTGATAGGGTGAACTAGCAAGGGTTAACAAGCTATTGAGGGCTCAGTCAGGCCCTCCCCACTATACCTGTATGCACTTTCAGGTTTGGAGGGGGAAGTTACAAGGAGAAGGCCCAGCTCAGTTCCTGCCTGGCTGGAAGGAGGAACAGATTTCCTATTCTTGCTCCCTGAGAGAGAGCCTGGTAGGCGCCAGGATGGACTAGAGCCTTCCTCAGGGAAGGTAGGTCTGGCATGGGACTATTATGTGTGCTCTTCTACCAGAGACTGACTGACTGACCTTTTGGTCTGGGTAAGATTTCCGCATGTGGCCCTCTTCTGAGGGGAGCGACCACTCTCAAAAAACAAAACACTGGATTTTTGCTCCCCACTG